>NC_133423.1:63605729-63917708 GCF_049350105.2 Macaca mulatta | reverse complement strand
TTAAGAATAGAGAATCCTTGTTTTTATCAAGATCTTCACTCAGCAATGTCTAGGTGTAGCCTTATAGCAATGATACTCCTTTTGCTCCTAGAGGACAGTTTCTCCACCAACTTTGAATACTAGCTTTTAGAGATAATTACAGCCTAGAGCAAAGAGAAGGCTTTGAGAGAACTACCGGGATAACTGGGCAATCCCTGATACGTCACATACATCCTCGCTTAGGTGGTAACCAAACACAGGCAAAGCAGTTGAAACTGTGTGTGGGTTATGCTTTGTGTGTGGGTCTCAAGTTAACTGCCTTTTAATGAAAACTAGATGCTTACTAGATACTTATTCTATCGAATGCTTACTAATAATATATAGAAAAATAAAAAACAACCTCATACATACCTTATAATCATCCATTCACTTGTAAAATAAATAAAGAATCATAAGCTGTCATGGTTAAGAGTATACACTTAGGCATCTAGTAAACTCAGCTTCAGGACCATTTCTACCACTAATTTAGTTTGTTATTGGGCAAGTTATATTTATTCATGTAAGCTACACAGCCTTATTTTTAAGATGTGAATGATGGAATTACCTGTTCCATAGAGTTGTTGTGATGTGCCGATGAGAAAATGAATACTCTGTTACATAACCAGCATCCAATAAATGGTAGCTATCATTTTTATCATTATGTTCACGGTAAAGCAGCCAATGGGCACTTCCTCCTAGGAAGGAAAAGAACATTTTGGATGGGCCTGGCCAGTATTTACCGACTTGCCTGCTCATATGATTGCCTAGGGTATTTATTAAAAATACAGATTTCTGGCCATACTCTTCACCTTTCGATCTGAATAATCAGGGTACTGGGAGGGGTGTCTGGACTCTCCATTTGACAAGTACCTTGGGTGGTTTTATGGTCAAAATGGTTTTGAAAGTAGCGCTAGTGGACATAACACTGAGAATTGAATGACTAATGAATATCTACTTCCTTATTGTTGATGAAAAAAACTTGCAGCATGAAAACAAATCACAAACATCATTCTACAATTGCTATCCCATATGTATCCTGACCACACTCTGTGAATTCCAGCTTATTTCTTATTTTCCACATTTTGTGGGGTTTTTTGTTTGTTTGAGACCAACTCTCTCCCTGTCACCCAGGCTGGAGTGCAGTGGCATGAGCTCGACCCATTGCAACCTCCACCTCCCAGGTTCAGGCGATTCTCCTGCTTCAGCCTCCCAAGTGGCTAGGATTATAGGCGTGTACCACCGCGCCCAGCTAATTTTTGTATTTTTAGTAGAGATGGGGTTTCACTATGTTGGCCAGGCTGGTCTCGAACTCCTGACCTCAAGTGATCTGCCCGCCACGGCCCCCAGCAGTGCTGGGATTACAGGTATGTCCCACTGAACCCGGACTATTTCCACATTTTGACCACATGTTTTCTTCAAATTTTTATTTTTCAGTTTGAGAGAAACTGTTGGTAGAATAGAAAGAGAAAAAGAAAAGTGAGGGGAAGTCAGGAATCAAAGACAGAAAAATGCAAAAGATCAGAAAAATGACCGTTTAGTGTTTATTTTCCTTTATTTGCTGACCCAATTCAAATTTTACAACTTCTTCCGCACAGCTAAGTACTTACTGTGTTTAATTTGTCTTTATTACATATGTCCTTGCAAAACATACATCGCTTTATGTGCAGTGTATTTTAGTTTATGTAAATAATATTGTTGATATACATCTTTTCTGACCTACATTTTTTAACAAAAATACTGTGTTCTTAATATTCATCTGAGTACCATGTGTGCATCTACGTTTCTTTTTCTAATTGCATTCCACATTCTACTGATCCACGGACAGTTTTACACATCCAGGTTCCTCTAGATTCCCTACCAGCACAAGCAGTGCTGCGTATAGAGCAGAGTCGCCTGCGGTGTGAGCTGGGGATATGCACACATTTTATGCAAGCCGAGTCATAGGGTCAGTGTGTATTTACGAAGTCCGTACACCAGCTTGTATTCCAGTATGGCTGCCTAGCTGACACTTCCAGCAGAGCAGATGCCTTCTAGAGCTGCAAATTCCCATCTACATTTGACATTTTCTATTTTTCTAACGTTTGCCAGTCATGTCTTACTGTCTTAATTTGCATTTTTCTGGGTATTATTAACTTTGAATTTTCTTTTATGTGATGGTAAGTTTTGAGGAGTTTCATTTCTCAAAAGGGCATTTGCTGAGTAATTGCGGTGGAATCTGATACCAACTTCATGCTTACAAAGAAGCTGCAGTGGGTATTTTTAAAAGTTGTTTTCCCAAGTTGCAGTACCTCTCTTTTCTATCGGCATTTACATCTGAGCTATTCTTATATAACCTAGTTTATAAAAGTTATTTCTCAGAGAGATATAAAGTTGAAAGAAGAGATTGTATGAGCACAGAAAGCGCTTCAGGCATATCTTCTCCTGGAAAAAATAATGAAGAATAAAAGAGAATATGTAAGTTAGGGTCCCATTAGAGGTGATAAAAGCCAGGAGAGAATAAAAGTATTTTAACTACTTTGGGTCATCCCTGGGTTGCCTGGCAGCATGAATGCCTTGTACTGTCACACGAATAGTCAGGATTAAGAATGAAAGTCCAAGGAAAAGCGTATACCTTGTCCATGGTTACCTCGCTCCTAACAACTTCTAAAAGTTTTTTGTTTTTTTTTTTAATCTAACACTAAGTGAGAAATAACTTTTAGAATGGTTGCAAAGGATGTCAGAATGTCCTGTGGGGATTATAAATAAATAAAATTGATCTCAGTCTCCTAGATGGAAGTAAAAGAAAGTCTCTTCCATGTCAGTTTTGCAGGCTACTGACCGAGAAAGAAAATTCATCTACTATGTTGTCAAATTTATTCCCTCCATCCATCAGTTGTCTTATAGGAATTTTTTTCTGAATACCCATTCATGCCCGAAGCATTGTCAGTTGTACATCCCCAGCTATTTTAAATTTGATTTCTCTCTATTTATGTCACTGCTGCTCCAGTTCAGGAGCGTCCCTCGTCTGAAATAGCTCTTGCTTTCACTTTGAAAATCTGCCTCCATTCTTGCTTTCCTCAAATCCATACGCCATGAGGTTGAGGCAGCTAGAATGCAAGCATGTTGCTTTCTCTCAAAACTTTTAAATGGTTGCCCACTCTCAGCAAATGGCATAGACACCCTCACATGACATGGTAGACTCTCTACTTTCTTCCTCTCCCAGACCTCTCCATGCTAGTGTGTGACTTAGCTGATTTTAGCTCTGTGGAAACACCAAGCTGTCTGTTGCCCTTCAGTCTTTGCTCACCCTGATCTTTCTGCCTTATTGGTCCTCTTACCTCCTCTTTCCTTCTCTGCATAGATAAATCCTATTTATTTAATCAGACTCAACTTTGGGGTGATCAGTTAGTGATCCTCCTCCTCACTCGGGCTGAGCTAAATGTCTTTCTATGGTACTTCCAAAACATTCATGAACATGTCAATTATTAGACTTGCTGGCTTATGGTTACACTTTCCCTTTAGCTCTTTCTGATGCTATGGTGTAAATGTTCTTCAGCTCTGAAAATATGATTCACTTATGCTTATATTGGTAGTAAAAATATTATGTTAAGGACAGGCAGAAGAATTCCTCCAAGGAAGAGAGTGATTCTGGATTAATAAAATACCTTGATGGTTGAGAGGACTTTAAGAAGGGGGAATGTCTCATATTCAATTTTACATCCTCTGTTTTACTGACCAGCAATATAATTGCCTTCTATTGTGTTAGATCTTCAGTAAAGTATATGGTCACACAGTCTTGAGCTGGTAAATTGGTGAATAAATGTATTAGCTGCTGTTTAAAGCAGGATAGTATGGAATGAAGCATGTGCCCAAGAGTGGCAAAATTCAGAGAAGGCATCAATAACTCACTGGAAGCAGCAACTGTTTGTTCTGGAAAAAGATAAACTTTAAAGAATTTCCAGAAATATACAGAGCATTCATTAGATTTCCTACTGTAATTAATTTGATGTTTGAGCCAATTTTAGTTTGAAAGATAAGGAAAAGAATGTTAAACTGGAGGATATGGGCAAACTGTATTTTATAATATGGGAAAGTAAAACATTAGATAAAAAATAGTTTGTGCATAAAAACAAATAACAAAATAATAGCAGTTGTTACTGTTGCTCTTTACTTTTTTAATGCATTTCTGTAGTTGATATATTTAATCAAATGACTAAATAATGCTTTTCACCTCAGGGAAAGTTTTCAAGTGAACAGTTTAAAAATTATACTGCCATTGATGATTTGACATTAAAAGATCACATATTTAGTACCAGTTGTTAGTGTTTACCATTACCATTTGTTTTTCACTTGGAAAATTGTTTCTGAGTAACCTGTATGTTATTGGACAAAGTTTAGGAAGTGTTTACTACTCTACCTCTCCCGAATTCTTCAACTGTGCTGAAACCTGACTTTAGGTAAACTAGGAGAGGGGTATCTCTGGTGCCATTCGCAGCCTTCTTTTTGAAATCTGTCTCCTTCATTTCAAAGTCCGTGCAGGCTCCTGTGCTGCCATGCTGGGCTCTCAGCTTTTCTCCACGTTGTGTCCATTGGACTGTCCATTACAATGGCTTTGTTCCTATTTGCCTCTAGTGAAAATTGTTTAATCAGGGTCGTATTCCAGGATTTTACACTCCTGGACACAAGGTTATTTGGATAAATGAACCCTTGATAACCTGTTGCTCTTCTTTAGATAATTTTCAGTTGACTCTTTCTCTACCTCACTTTCTCTATCTTATCTAATAGGCTGTGTTGGTTTTGCCTAAGAAATATCTCTCAAACCTATGGCCTCTTCCCCTATGGACATTGCCCTAATTCAGAGCCTTGTTATTGTTTCCTTTAGCTCTTACAGAAACTATCTAGCTGGTTTCCTGTCTTCAAATGTTTGTCTCCCATTTACATTTTCCAAACAACCCCTAGAATATGTTTGTGCAATGTAGATAGCATTATGACAGCTCTTTCCTTTAAAAAACATAACTTTAATGATACAATGGCAAGTTTAGAAATATTGCTCTAGAATACAGTCCAAACCTCTCAGCATATAATGTAAGATGTTTTTATGGTTTGATACTGCTATTCTTCTCCAGTAGCAACTTTTGCCATTCTCTTTCACTGTCTCTTACTCCCTGATGTAGTTGGGAATTTTGTCCCCACTGAAATCTTATGTTGAACTGTAATCCCCAGTGTTGGAGGTGGGGCCTGGTGGAGTTGTTTGGGTCATGGGGGTGGATCCCTCATGGTCTGGTGCTGTCATCACAACAGTGAGTGAGTTCTCATGAGATCTGGTCATTTAAAAGTATGTGGCACCTCTCCCTCAATTCTTTCTTGCTCCTGCTTTTACCATGTGACCTGCCTGCTTCCACTTTGCCTTCTGCCATGTGTAAAAGCTCCCCAAAGCCTCCTCAGACGCTGAGCAGACGTTGGCGCCATGCTTGTACAGCCTGCAAAACTGACGGCCAATTAAATCTCTTTGTAAAATAAATTACCAAGCCTCATGTATTTCTTTATAGCATTTTAAGAATGGCCTAATATACTCCCCAGTTATTTCGTTTTCCCCAACCACACCATGTTCTTTCTTTATACTATTCCCTCTCAGGAATTACCCATCACTGCATCCACACCATTACTGTTTGGCAAATCTGAGGTTGTCTAGTGTATTCCATGTGAACAGTTCTCTCTCATTCACAGCTCTCTCTGCCATGGTAGCCCAGCACTTTCCCCTTTATACATTCCAGTAGCTAGAGCACTGCACCACTGCATTGTAGGTGTTTACTCATTTGTCTGTGTTACCATTATCCCCTGAGGCCATTGAGGATCTATATGTTGTTATCTCTGTAGTTACAGAACCAACCTATAGTAGTTTCTAAATAAATGGCAGGGAAATGAGAAAATACAATATAAAAATTGACTTAAAGCACAGAGTTGTTTAGGAAGATTCTTCTCAGTGTCACCTCATGTGGCCATACTGTTCTTTTTGCTAACATTTAGGAATTTGATAAGGTTTGCTCATTCTATTAACATATTCAATTGTTCCCTCTCATGCTCAGATATCTAAGATTTCCCTGGGCATCTGGCTTGGAAAGGTAGCAAACTTTTTATGTAAAGTACCAAATAGGAATTATTTTAGGTTTTGCAGGCTATCCTAACAACTCACATCTGCTGTGGTAGCTCGGAAACACCAAGAGAAATCATATAAATGACTGGACAAGATTCTGTTCCCGTGGCATTTTACTTACAAAAACTAGCAGTAGGCCAGGTTTGTACTGTAGCTTTCTGATCTGTGGTCTAGATTTAGGGTTTAGGTTTATACATCTAAACCTTTGGCTCAGATTGTGGTAGGTTTAGGTTAATTCATCTGCCAAACAGTGAGGTAGTGCCGAGCTTTGCTATTCCAGGATTTAGGGATGAACAATACATATGTGCAGTCAAATTCATGATAGAAATCTTAGGAGACAGTACATTGGTTAATTTTATTGGTGTTCAAATGACAAAGCATCTCGGTAAAGTTTCTATGATAGTCACAAATCAGAGGTGGTCCACTGAAAATGCCTATATTATATTGTTAGTTCTGGAGCAAATCTACTGTCTCTAGCAAGAAATACTCTGCCTCTCAGAAACCACATTTGCAAAGCCTCCTTTCAGCAGTGTGGGACTGAGTATATACTAGATTCCTAAGTACTTTTTGAATTTTCACTTGGAGAAGTAGGTTACTGCTAGATGTCTCCCCAGGCAGGACAACACCTCTGGCAAGGAGACAGCTTGTTAAAGAGTGTAAGGGCCAAGTTGGAGATGCACAAGAAGCAGTATTATTCATTTACGCTTCTCAGAAACAAATTTAATCTCAAGTAGAATGTATCCAAACATTCTAGTAGCATTTTCGTTAATGCATTTGTGTTGAGGTAAAGCAGTAATTGCAAAACCCAACATCGTGTTGTTCAGACTTCTATTTCTTGAGCTGATAATTTCTTTGCTCCTCTTAGTTATTTGTGTCCAGTGTTCATTGTTCTCTCTTATTCCTGAGGAAATAGCATAATGATTATAAAGTGCTCTCCGTAGGCATTATCTTTGCTGTCATTTTGCTTCATGATTGCTCCTGCCATGATGAGTGAGCACCTTCCCAAGCAGTACCTGCTAAGAAACAACTGTTTTTGAAGATTGCTATGTGACATCCTCAAGAACATTTGAGCTGAAGAAAAGCTGTCATTTTATCTGAAAGGACAAATTCAAGGTAGGCCACAACATTTTATAATATGTAAGCAAAGTATGTGAATGAGAAACACTTGTATTTTATAAACTGTATTTCTTTTATTATGTTGTTACACGTTGGCATCCTTTCTACATACCTATGTTAAATTAATCCCATAATCTATAATAGTCCCATTGATACAGTTTGGCTGAGTCCCCACCCAAATCTCATCATGCATTGTAGATCTCATAATTCCCATGTGTCACAGGAGGGACCCAGTAGAAGGTAATTAATCATGGAGTCGGGTCTTTCCCATGCTGTTCTTGTGATAGTGAATAGGTCTCATGAGATCTGATGGTTTTATTATGGGGAGTTCCCTACACAAGCTCTCTTGCCTGCTGCCATGTACGACGTGACTTTGCTCCTCATTTGCCTTCACCCATGATTTCAAGGCTTCCCCAGCCATGTGGAACTGTGAGCCCATTAAACCTCTTGCCTTTGTAAATTACACAGTCTCGGGCATGTCTTTATAGCAGCATGAGAACAGACTAATACAGTCATGTAGTCCCTAACACTGTGAATAATTTACAAAAGACTATGCTGAAATTATCTTAAAACTGCCAATTATTTCCTAGTGAATGCTCATCTTTATAAAGAAATAAAAGGAATTCAGTAAGGGCAGAATGTCAATAGCACAGTCAGATTACTTACTGTGGGCAAACTTCCCTAGTAGGTAAGATCAACTTTGGCAGTTATCTAATCTGAGGAAGTAAAATTGTATTCTGGAAATTTATCATATTAGTGGTTCTGTTTCAATGTTATAATTTGAGCATGCAACTTTTTCTGTAGAGACTTAGTGGCCTTAAATAATCAAAAGGAATGTTATTGAATTTTCACAAGAATCCTTGACAAAGGTCTAATATCCACATCTACAAGGAACTTAAACAAATTTACAAGAAAAAAAAACACATTAAAAATGGGCAAAGGACATGAACAGACACTTCTCAAAAGAAGACATTTATGTGGCCAAAAAACATGAAAAAAAAAAAACAAACTCAACATCATTGCTCATTAGAAAAGTGCAAATCAAAACCACAATGAGATACCATCTCATGCCAGTCAGAATGGTGACTATTAAAAAGTCAAGAAACAACAGATGCTGGTAAGGCTCTTTAGGAATAGGAATGCTTTTACACTGTTGGTGGGAATGTAAATCAGTTCAACCATAGTGGGAGACAATGTGGCAATTCCTCAAAGACCTAGAACCAGAAATACCCGTAAGAACCAGCAATCCTATTACTGGGTATATACCCAAAGAAATATAAATCATTCTATTGTAAAGATATGTGCACACATATGTTCATTGCAGCACTATTCACAATAGCACAGACATGGAATCAACCCAAATGCCCATCAATGATAGAATGGATAAAGAAAATGTGGTACATATATACCACGGAATACTATGTAGCCATAAAAAGGAACAAGATCATGTCCTTTGCAGGGACATAGGTAGAACTGGAAGCCATTATCCTCAGCAAACTACTGGAGGAACAGAAAACCAAACACCACATGTTCTCATTCATTAGTGGGAGTGGAACAATAACACATGGTCACAGGGAGGGGAACAATATGCTGGGGCCTGTTGAGGGGGTGGGTCAAGGGAGAGCATCAGGATAAATAGCTAATGTATGTAGGGCTTAACACCCAGGTGATGGGTTAATAGTTGCAGCAAGCCACCACGGCACACATTTATCTAAGTAACAAACCTGCATGTCCTGCACATGTATCCCAGAACTGAAAATAAAATAAATTAAAGCATAAAAAATAAAATAATAAAAATAGCAATCCAGTTTCAGTCAGTATTTTATGTGTTTGAATATATATATAAAATCAAGGTATAACATCTTTCTTAAATTAACCATTGCTTAATCTTGACAATAGCAGTACCAATAGTATAAGTTTAACAGTTTACTTAGTTTTGACTTTGTAAAATCAGATTTTTTTTTTTTTTTTGGTTTTCTACTGTGTGTGTGTTCAGTTGCACAGTGATATAATGAAAGTTCATACATTATATTTTTAAAATAATTTAGAAATAAATTTTCCTAAGAAGGCTTGAGAGTAGAGTATAATAAACCATGTGTCTGGTTTACAAATCATGGAACTGAAGCAAGAGAAGTTCAAGTGACTTCCCTAAGTCCACATAAGTAATTTGTGTCTGTCTAAGGACCAGAAACCAGTGCTACCGGCTTCTGACCCAGTGCTCAATAATCTACTTTCCTTCATTTGGGAATAGGGTTTGGAATTGCCAACACTATTTATCAGTAACAGACATAAGCCATACATAATGTTTTATTTCCACTAACAGGAAAAGAAAATAGAAAACAAATTTGTGGAAATTTGAAAGTATCCCTGGTTGCTGTGCTGTCACCATCCCTTCTCAGGCATAATTTCACTCTGGCAGGTTGTGTCTTTAGTGTCTGTGACTTCTGGGGCATTGGCTGAGTCCAGTCTGTCTCTGACTTGTACCACTTCGAGGACAACAGGCACATCAATCTGTAGTGCTTTGATATCAAAGCTGTCTAGAAGATCAGCAATTAAGCAAAATTTTTCTGGGTATGATCAGAATGACTGACTTCCCAACATTTCTATTCAAATTATGAAGATTCGTTGTTACTATTTTACTCATACAGTTGTTAAAAGACAATGAGAGGAGAGCAGGTGGTGTATATGCATATATTCAAAAGATATTAGAAAAGGAAAACTGGTAGAATTCACATGGTAAGATTTATTATCCTTTGTTTTGAAAAAGAAGATGCTATATTTCCTTTCTATATGTTTTCCCAGCTGGATAATAAAACCTTTATCAAAATTACATCATTAAAAAATAAAATAGTAATAATGTTGATCTAATCGTAAGTGAAAACTAAAACATAGAGAGTTCTAGAACAGCCCAAATTACCAAATAAATCAGTAATGAATCTGGGAAAAAACCCTTACGTATTTCTGACTCCTAATTCACTTTCACCCAGAAGAAAAATATTATTTCCTGAAATATTAATGAAGAATGTTCACTGGGGCCTAAGTATAAAGTTAACAAAGCAATTAAGACTCAGAAATTTGCAGGCAGGTATAGAAAAATCAGTTTTGCCTGGAAAAGCTCTCATGAAATAAACCAACCAGGAGGGGAAAGGATGCCCCAGCTTGGAAGCCTGATAGTATAAAGAGAGATGTCATTGCATTACCCAGAACTCAAGGTTTTCTGAGTGAAGGAAAATGATGACCATTTGGGTTAGCCTGATGAAGATGTTGGATTCTGTGATTGATTCCCCTGAAAAGCAAAACAAAACCACTTTGGTCCCGACAGTCTGGAGCCTTTAGTTTTTTAACATTTCTTCTCACTATTACTCAGCTGAGGAGTCAGCGTCAGTCTGGGCGTGTTGTATTTCTTTTTGCAACCAAGTTCACAGTCATTAACAAAAAGAACTAAGGGAATTGCATTTAGATGCAAAGCCATCTAATGCTTCCAGTTACAGGCATGTACTGCATAAGGCTGTTTCAGTTAAGATGAAACATAAATACAACAGCGGTCTCATAAGATTATAAACTGTACTTTAATGATACGGATAGGAGGCAAGAAAATACTGGGTAGAAGAGGGCGGAGTCTCTGGCGAGGGCGCCACCGTCAAGCTTGGACCCACAGCCTTAAATGAGAACATGCATTTCTGTTTTCCCACTTAAATGTTGCCTTTTCCAACACCATCTTGGCCCTCCACACTCTCATGTTGTACCTATAGAAAACCTGACATGCATTCCTGTTTTCCCACCTAAATGTTGCCTCTTCCAACACTACCCTGGCCCGCCACACCCCGCACCTTGTACCCATAAAAAACCTAAGCTCCATTGACAGAGGAGCAGGGCAGCACAGCAGAGAAGGAGAGAAGAAAAGAAGCATCTGAATGTTGAGAGAAGAGGCAGCTGGACATCAAAGACTGTGGTCAGAGAGGAGTTTGGCCAGGGACAGTTGGAGAGGTCCCACTGTCCCACTCCATCCTCTTTCCTGCTCCCCATCCTATTGAGAGCCATTTCCATCACTCAGTAAAATCCTCTGCATACACCATCCTTCAATGCATTCATGTAACCGGATTCTTCCTGGACGCTGGACAAGAATTTAGGATGCACTGGTGTGGGAGCCCTAAAAGGCTGTCACAGTGACTCTTCACTGAGCCATTTAACACCTAAGCCTTCCATGGATAGCAAAGCTAAAAGAGCGTTGTTTGTAACACATGCCCTCTGGGGCTCCAGAGGTCATGAACAACCCCTAGATGCTGCTGGGACAGTAGATGATGTCGGGATGGTACAGGGTTCATTCTTGTCAGTGCCCAAAAGCACTTGCCCTGGCTCCTGCACCCACTCACTTGCATGCTACCCCTCTCGCAAGGAGTAGGAGCATATAAATGAGCCATACCTCTGTGGCAAGTCCTGAGAAGGGGTTGGGTGGGGGGATCTCTCCTGTCTCACTTTGTAAATGTTTAGATACTCGCATACTTTCCATTGTATTACAATCGCCTGCAGTATTCAGTGCCGTGACATGCTGAACAGGTTTGTAGCCTGGGAGCAACAGGCTATACCTTAGACCCTAGGTAGTTAGTGGGCTAATACCATCTAGGTTTGTGTAAGTATACTCTATGAAGTTTCCACAAACATTAAATCACCTTACAACACATTTCTCAGAATATGTATCCTTGCCATTAAGAGATGCATGGCTGTACCCAGAACATTTGTTCACTTATTCTTCTCTGTAGCAAAAAGAAAACACCACTGGAGAAGAGATGCAAAGAGCCACGATTCAAGTCTGTAATCCAACCCTGTTGCCCTTTCCAGCTCCTGAGGTTTGAACTGATTTTTAATCAATATTGTTTCAGTTGGGGTACCTTTTCCAGTATAACTGAGAATCTCTGACAATCCATAAAAAGAACGGGCTTTGCAATGAGAACTACTTAGTCATTTTTAGCTGCTTCTCTTCTTAGCCGTATCTGAGATAACCCCTCCTCTTTTACTTGTGTGCTGGGACAGCTCAAAGTTGAGACAAATGTTCTAGCTGCCTCATTGCCAGAGATGCATTTCTAGCACTTTGGGCCTATTACTGAAAAAAAGATCGTGCTTTTTTTTTTTTTTTTTTTTTTTTTTCTTTTTTTCTGTTCAAAGTCTCACAGATGCCCTTGGATATACTTCAGATAAACATGAATCAAATCTAAGGAACTTTTGAAGTTTGCTAGTTAGTCCACTCAAAGAAAAAAGGCAATTTCCATATTAAATTGGGTATCATTCTGCAGCCATGCTCTACTTAAAACTTTGTGTCTAGCAAATTTCAAGCTGTCAATCTTTGTGAATGACTCCTTAAGAAGAGCTTACCAGTTGTGCCCCCAAAATGGGTGGAGTACTGGACTTCCCCCTGCATAATGAAAGCCTATTGTAGGACGACCATTCATAAGATAATTTAAAAGGCTTTTAAACCGCAGCACCTCTACCACTAATTGCTAGGCAAGACATTACCATCAGAGGCCCAGATTGCTCTTTAAAAGGTTTTTAAATGATGGTGTGAGGAAATAAAGCCTTGTCATGGAAAGCTTTTTTAAATGTGCTCTTCTTCCTTATGCTAGAAGCAGCAGTCACCCTGGACTTTGCACATAATGAGACTGTGAATGGTTGATGAGTGTCTGCTACTAGAGGAAGAAACAATGAATGAGGGGTGAAGTGAATGGGGGCTTTCTCCTCATTGTGTGTAGCTTGAATTAAAGCAAAAAAGAGGACTTCTGGATTTAGCACTAAGACTTTCGAAGCCAGAGATCTGCTCTTTCTCCTTACTTGCTCCCTTTACTCAAAACAACTGGCAATAGAAGACAGACAGACATAATCTCTTAAGGAAAATACAATAAATAACTCTATTAAAAAGGAGTCCTTAATAATAGGGAAAAGAACCTTCTTTTTAATGTTTCTAGAATAATCACTTGAATGTTATAACATTATAAATCTGTATAAAGAAATATTTTTATGGTACTGTTTTTGTTTTAATTTTTTTGAATTAAGTTTTCAAACAACAGCTAAAGAATTGGGGTGCTGGATTCTTTATTACACCAAATTACATCATCTATATATTGTTATTGCTACCATTTATTTCATGATAATTGCCTTTCCATTAAGACAAACTCTTCCTTTTAATAAACATTATTTCCCAGAATACTCGAAGTTTTACCCTTTGGCCTGGCACTGACTGTTTTTTGTTCTTTGGTTTGAATCACTCAATATAGAAAACTGAAGGGTGGCCCATCACAGGGCAAGAAAGTAATAATGTTTCTAAATATGTCTTATTCTAAGTCAGATATAGACATTCATGGGTATGCTGTTCAAAGTGGCAGTTATTATTTGATATACTCTTAATGATCTACTAATTCTTGTAAAGTTTCTATTTTGTGATCCACTAATTCTTGTAAAATTTATATTTTATGCAGATTATTAAATGTTGCTAATAATTTTCCTTGTAGAAATTACAACATATGAAGATGTTTACTATATTTATTACTTGTAATCCAACTATTTAAAAATATCTTTAAAGTGACATAATAGAAAATACAATAACAATATAAATATGATAATGCTCTTCAAGTAGAAATGAGGAAATTAGTGAAATGTAAAAACTAGAGTAAATATAATGATATAGGCTAATATAGTATCCACAATTAAGTATTACATTTACCTGTGTGATTTCTGGCTACTAAAGCCAAAAAGGGAATCTAATATTCTCTTTTATATGTAATAAAAGAAAATTTAAGCTTTTTTCTTTTTTTAAAGAAATGTTCCTGCAACTAATTAATAATAATAAAGTAACCAATGGGCATGTCCTATCGCATTGGAATTGTAGACTAGTATCAGATACGCAAAATAAATGTACAGTTTCCCCTTAACAAAAAGATTTTTTAAAAAATTTGGTTCTCTTTCAGTATCTGACATCTGACATCTCAGAGGCTTGGAGGCCAGCTCAGTTAGAAATTCTACTGTGGGAATATAGAGTTTGGGGTGCCTCTGTCTTTAAGCTTTTGAAAATGACAGCATGCCTAAGTAAACAAAAACAAAACAAAGCAAACAAGGAACTGCCCATAGTTCTAGTGAACATTTGCTCTTCAGGAAATACTCCAGATTGAAAGTTTGTTTTCTTCTCAGTAAATTGGACCCTGTTTTTAAAAAAGTATTAATTGAATACCATACAAACAAGGGAGCTCTGACCCTGCTAACCTCAAATGTGAGGTTTAATCTGAAATTAAAATGAATTCACTGTGGTTAATAGAATAACTGCATCTCCCTAGCATGGTCTTTCTAAAAGTGCGCAGTGTGCTCCATCATTTGCCACGGTGTAAGCTACATTCGCCCAGTCGTTCTAATACCGGCTACTGAAAGTCCCTTGAACAGTGAAGCATGTACAGGAGCTCAGCAGAGCCCAGAGGGAAACCGTACCTGTTTAGGGGCACAGTTAAAAGAGAGAGAATTGTTGCTTCAAGTCTTAGTGAAATAATTTTTCTAATCAGGAAATTCAATATTACTCTGCTGGAGATGAATCAGATTTTTGAAGACCAAAAAGACACTGCTCTGCTAGTCTAGTTAGCGACTTTCTCAAAAAAAAAAAAAAAAAAAAATCAAAAGGCAAACTTGCTTCCATTTGATGCTAAAGTCCAGCTACTCTGACTGCCCTGGATCACTGTTTCCAGCATTCAAATAGGTCAGAAGCTTCTCTCATGCACAAAGTGGTGTAGATCTGGGGAATCAGGGTGTAATCAATTTGGCTTAAGCCTTTTGTATTTTCTCATTGACTAGTGAAGATACTGTATTCCCTGTTAAAAGAGCATGATTAAATTTCTTAGCTACTTCCCGTCAAGTGAAAAGTAACTCTCCATTTTCTCTTGTCTATTGGAGATTATGAAATATCTAGAACCGATTTCTCCTATTCCTCTCTATCCTTTCTATCTTATTTCATCACTGTACATTGATGAAGAAACAAGACTTGCAGAACATGTCTGCTACACACTCATCACTGTCAATGTTGCGGAAAATGATGCTACGACTATCTGTCTGCAGAAAGAAAAAAAAAAAAAGTCAAACTTCAAAACCATTTCTAGTTGTAGAACTATTAGGAGTGGAAAAAGAAACATTCTTTGTCCTTCTCACCTTTCATTCTGTTTTGTTCTTAATATGGCAGCATAGGCTCTTAGTAATGAGCTGCCCTTTCTAGCCCTTCAGATGATCACGGAGGCACTTTGACAGGCAGAAAGGTTTGATTCTGTTACTTATTAGCGGTGTGGTCTCAGGAAATTCACTTGGTCTTCTCCTCAATCTCCTCATATCTAAATAGGAATAGTGATCTACACTTTAAAGTTTTGCTGTGTTAAATAAGATAATGTGTGTAAAATATCCAGTATCTCTAGCAAGCCTCCAAAATATAATAGGTCCCCCCAGTTGCTTTTTCATGCCATAAAATTAATCAGGTAAACGTAACATTATAAGAATACTCCCCACCCCAACCCAATATGGCAGTCTATTTTGATGTCTCCAAGAGTAAAAAATGACTGAAAACAGTGATTGTTCTCTGAGAAATGGCACTGAGGGTAGGAGGGTGTAGTTATAGGGAGATGGTATTTGCTTTCTTATGTTCCAATTTTCTACAGTGAGAACGCAGGTAGGTATCATTTGTGGATAAAAGTATTCAATAATATTAGTGTACTCACAAAAATACATGTATAAATATCATGCCAAAGTAATCAATACATTACAGAGGCCTTGCTCTGCTATTTATTCCTATTTGTTAAAAGGTAAGCAGCTGGGAATGCACTGGTCAAATATACAAGTGTTTCTTTGACTTCTGATTTTCTTTATTGTGCTTCGCAAAATTATATTACATAATAAGTATCAGAAGGTGTCATATGCATGTATAACTACTGTTCCTTTGTCACTAAAAAGAAGTAGAAAAAACAGTTTTGGAGTTATGTAATGTTATACATATTTCAATGACATTATTAATTAAAATATTTCTGATGCCAAGTCTGTTAGAATAATGTTTAAATGAAATAAGTATGTGAAACCATAAAATATTAGCCTTTTAAATATTGACTCTTATTTTTGATTGTGGTAAATGTAAAATTTGTCATACTAACCATTTTTGAGTGTAAAATTTAGTAGCATTAAATATATTTACAATGTAAACTACTATTATTTCTAAAGCCTATTTATTTCTAAAGCCTTTCATCATTCCAAGTGGAAATTCTATAATCATTAAGCAATAACTCCTCATTTTCCATTTCTTTAGTCCCAATAATCTCTTATCTTTCTGTCTATGCAAAATTTTTCTGTTTTAGACATTTTATATAAACAGCATCATACAATATTTTCCTCATTGCATATGATTTATTCCCCTCAGCATGATGTTTTCAGGTTTCATCCATGCTGTAACATGTAACAGACTCTATACTTTTTATGCCTGAATAGTATTCCATTGTACTTATACATCACATTTTGCTGGCTCATTCATCCATTGATAAAATACTTAGATTGTTTCCACCTTTGGCCTATTGTGAAGGATGCTGCAATGCACCTTGGCACACAAATGTTTAAGTCCCTATTTTTAATTATTTTGGGTATATACCTAGGAGCAGAATTACTGGGTCATACAGTATTTCTATGTTTAGCTTTTCAAAAAACTGCTTTCCACAGCACTGAATAATTTTATATTCCAACCCACAATGTACAAGTGTTCCAATGTATCCACATTCTTGTGAACACTTGCAATTTTCTGATATTTTGATTATATTCTAGTAGGTGTGGAATGGTATTGCATTGTGGCTTTGACTTATTTACATTTCCTGAATGTCTGATAATGTTGAGCATTTTTTTTTATGTGTTTAGTGTCCATTTGCATGTCTTTGGAGAAATATCTATTCTGGTCATTTGCCCAATTTTTGACTGGGTTCTTTTTTGTTGAGCTTTAGGAGTACTTCATATATTCTTGATGCTAGACCATTCTCAGATATATGATTAACAAATAGTTTTCCAGTTTGGCAGGTTGTCTTCTCATTTTCTTGATAATGCTCTTTGATGCACAAAATTTTTATTTTAAAAATTAAATTGATCTCATTTATCTATTTTTCTTTTGTTGCTCATGCTTTTGATATCATATCTAAGAGTCTATTTCCAAGTCATGGGTAATTAACATTTATGTTTACTGTTTTCTTCTAAGAGTTATATGATTTTAGTTCTTACATTTAGGCTGTTAATCCATTTTGAGTTGACTTTTCTATAGGATGTGAGGTAGGGATCCAACTTCTTTCTATTGCATGTGGAAACTTAGTTATTCCAGTAGAATCTGTTGGAGTCTATTCCCATTGAATGGACTTCATTCCTTATAAAAAATCAATTGGTGTAGATATGATTTTATTTCTATACTTCCAATTCTATTACATTAGTTCATATGTATATTCTTATATGAGTACCACACTGTTTTGTGTGGTTTGCACTAAGTTTTGAAATTAGGAAGTTTGAGTTCTCCAACTTTGCTCTTCTTTCATAAGTTTGTTTTGGCTATTTGGGGCTTCTTGCCATTACACATGAATTTGAAGATTGGCATTTTCTGCAAAACAAAGTTGTAAAAATTTGGTAAGGATTTGGTTAAGCCTGTAGATGACTATTCTCACTTTTCTGATTTTTTTTTTTAAATCATGAAACTGTGTTTGATTTTTGTCAAAAGATTTTTCTGCATCAATTGAGATGATTTTGAGGATTTTCCCCATTTTTCTAGTGATGTAATTTTCATATTTGAACCACTCTTGCATTTCTGTGATAAATCCCAAGTTGGTCAATATGTTTAATCCTTCTACTATGCCACTGGATTCATTTTTGAGGAATTTTGCATCTATATTCATAAGCAATATTAGTGTAAAATATTGGTTTATAATTTTTGTTTTTTATGATGTCTTTATGTGGATTTGATATTAAGAAAATGTTAGTCTACAGAATGAGTTTGAAAGTGTTTACTCTTCTATTTTTTGAAAATGTTTGACAAGCATTGGGTTAATTCCTCTTTAAAAGTTTGACAGAATTCACCAGGGATACCATCTGGTCCTGGATTTCTCTTGTTGGGAGGTTTTTGATTAGTGATTCCATCTCTTTACTGTTACAAGTCTACTGAGATTTTCTATTCTTGAGTTAGTTAAAATGATTTGTATTTTCTAGAAATTTGTCATTTATTTATCTAATTTATTGGTAAACAACTGTTCTTAATATTGTCATTTAATCTCTTTTATTTCCGTAAGATCTATAGTAATTACTACACTAGGGGTGTCCAATCTTTTGACTTCCCTGTGCCTCATTGGAAGAAGAAGAATTTTCTTATGCCACATATGAAATACACTAATACTAACAATAGCTAATGAGATAAAAAAAATCACCAAAAAATCTCATAATGTTTTAAGAAAGTTTATGAATTTGTGTTGGGCCGCATTCAATGCTGTCCTGAACTGCCTGTGGCCTGTACAAACTTAGTCTACACTTTCATTACTAATTGTATTTATTTGCATTTTCTCTCATTCTTTGTTAGTCTAACTAAAAGTTTGTGTCATTTTTGTTAATGTTTTCAAAGAATTAACAATTGATATCATTGATTCTCTTTACTGCATTTCTATATTTCTATCATTTATTTATCTCCACTTTAATATTTATAATTTAAGTTCTTTTGCCAGCTTTGTTTTTTCAATTTTTTAAAAAATATTTATGGTTAACTATTATGTACAACAGAATGGTGGAATATATTTATTGGGTACATACAATGTTTTGATACAGACATACAGTGTATAATGATGACATCAGGGTAATTGGGTTCTATCACCTGAAGCCTTTATTATTCCTTTGTGTTATGCACCTTCCAATTCTAATCATTTAGGTACTTCTAAATATACGATAAATTATTAACTATACTCACTCTAGTGTGGTACAGAATACTGGTGCTTCTTTCTTGTATCTAATGGTATTTTTGTACCCATTAACCATTCCCACTTTATTGCTCCACCCTGCTACCCTTCTCGGTCTTTGTCAACTGTCATTCTACTCTCTATCTCCATAAATTTGTTTTTTTAGCTCCTACAGAGGAGTGAGAACATGTAACATTTGTCTGTCTGTGACTGATTTATTTCACTTAATTCCTCCAATTCCATCCATGTTGTTGCAAATGACAGAATTTCATTCTTTTATGGCTGAATAATATTCCATTGTGTATATGTGTCAGATTTTCTTTATCCATTTCCATTGATGGACACTTAAGTAGCCTTTATATGTTGGCAATTGTGAATAGTGGTGCAATAAATATAGGAATGCATATATCTTTTTGATGTATAGATTTCCTTTTTTGGGATATATAGCTAGTGGTGGGATTGTTGGATCATACGGTAGCTCTATTTTAGTTTTTTGAGGAACCTTCAAACTGTTCCTCAAAACATAGTGATTGTACCAATTTACATTCCCACCAACAGCATATAAGCATTCCCTTTTCTCCACATTTTTGCCAGCATTTTTTATTGCCTGTATTTTAGATAAAAGCATTTTAACTGCTGTGAGATGACATCAAATTAACTTTTAACTTCTGAATGAGTATTTGTTTCAATAATTATGCTATTTAGCTCTAAAATTTTCATTTACTTATTTTTTAAAAATAATTTCTTTGTTTTCATTGATATTCTCATTTTGTTTATAAATCTTTTTCCTATTTTCTTTGATTCCTTGTCCATGTTTCTCTTTAGCTGTTTGAGCATGTTTAAGAGAGTTGGTTCAAAGTCTTCTGATAATTCTGATATCTGGACTTTCTCATGAGTGATTTTGGTAAATTTATTTTTTTAATGAGTAATACGTTTCTGTTTCCTGTATGCCTTCTTACGATACTGAGGGAAGAAAGCTAGACAACAAAGAGTACATAGTGTATGATTATTTTTACTTAAATTTATATAAAGGCAAACTAATCTATAGTGATAAGAAACAGATTAGTGGTTGCCTGCAGACGGATTTATAGGGATGAATGGATTAAAAATGGTTACAAACTATGGGATATAATGGAAATGCTTGTTTTCTTTATTGCGGCTATTGTTTCATAATGTATCTATATTCAATACTGACCAAATGCTACACACTTAAAGTGCAGTTTATTGCACTCCAATGATACATCAATAAAGTTGAGCAAATAAGATTTGTCAAAAACCCACTTGCAAGTAACGAAATGTATAAAAATTAAATTTAAGCATTGGATCTTTGAAAGTAACCTATTAAAACAAAATGTCATAGGTATATATGCTTTGGGAAAAAATATGTGTGTGTGTGTGTGTGTATATACACATTACACATACATACATATTTTTTCCCAAAGCAAAAATAACCACCTTGAGTAAGATTTGAGTAAACTGAGACATATGGAACTTGTAGGATTTATTACAGAACCTCAACTAAGCTAGATTTTAAAATTTTTATGGGGAGATACAGTGTGTGATATAAGGGTACCTGTATTAGTTAGCTTGGGCTGCCATAACTAAATACCACAGACTGAGTGACTTGAGCAATAGAAATTAATTTTCTTACAATGTTGGTGACTGGAAGTCCAAGATCAGAGTTTCAGCTGAATTGGTTTCTGGTGAGGCCTCTCCGTGGCTTGCAGATGGCATTTTCTTCTTGTGTCTTCACATGATTTGTACATGCACACGTGCACATAGAGAAGGAGTCTGCTCTCATGTCTTTTCTGCTTCTCAAGGACACCAGTCCTATTAGATTAGATCTCCACCTTTAAAATCTTGTTTATTCTTAATTACCTCCTTAAAGGCTCTATCTCTAAATATAGTCACGTCAAGGGTGAAGACTTCAACATATGAATATTGAGGGAATACAATTCAATCCATTACAGCAAATAATAAGAAAATTGTGAAAAAAAATTTGACCAGACTGATTTCTCTTAACTACTTTGTTAGAACTGTATCAACATAAATATCAAAATTAAAGGCACTATTCTATTTTAACAACAATGTATGAAACAGGTATTCATAATGATTACTGTGTTTTTGACTATAACCAACCTTGTCTCTTTCCTAATTTTTATCTTTCACCTCTCCCTTCTGAGACGCTTCAGAGACACTCCCGAGCCAATACTACTCCAGGCTCTCTCAGTTGTGCACTAGTAGTTTTTGAAGAGATTAATAGTGTTCATTGTGTTCAGTTCTTCTATTTTTGTTGGGCACATGGAAAGACCTTCTGCCTCCTTTGAAGTTAACTTGGGATTGATGAGCTGAAAGTGGAAGCTGTATGTGTCACTGTAATAAATTGAATAGTGTCCCCTGAAGCTATCTCCAAGTCCTCATTGTGTATCTGTGAATGTGATCTCATTTTAAAATAAGGCCTATGTAGATGTAATTGAGTTAGGGATCTCAGGATGAGATAATCCTGGATTTTTATATATATATAAAGTATATATATAATTTATATATATAAATTTATATATAAATATATTTATATATTTAAAAAATATATATTTTATAAATTATATATATTTTATATATTATTTATATAAAAATATATAATTTATATATATATAATAAATTTATATATATAAATTTATATATATATTTTTTATATGGTCATATATAACATATAACATAATATAATATATAATATAAAAGTTTGCCCCAGCAATCCCATTACTGGGTATATACCCAAATGACTATAAATCATTCTATTATAAAGATACATGCATATGTATGTTCATTGTAGCACTATTTACAATAGTGAAGTAATGGAATCAACATAAATGCCTATCAGTGATGGAATGGATAAAGAAAATGTGGTACATACACACCATAGAATACTTAAAAAGGAACAATGTCATTTCCTTTGCAGGGACGTGGATGGAGTTGGAAGCCATCAACCTCTGTAAACTAACACATGAAGGGAAAACCAAATACCACATGTTCTCACTTATAAGTGAGAGCTGAAGGATGAGAACACATGGACATATGCAGGGGAAAACAACACACACTGGGCACCTGTGGTGGGGGGAGGTTGGAGGAGGGATATCAATAGGAAGGATAGCTAATGGATGCTGGGATGATCTGTGCAGTAAATGCATAGCACACATTTACCTATGTAACAAACATGCCCATCCTGCTCATGTACCCCTGAACTTAAAATAAAAGTTGAAAAAAAGAATATTATAAAGAAATATTTAAAAAAAAATATATATATATATAAAAATAGAAAATCAAAGGTGATTTGAGATCCCAACAAACAGAGGGGGAAGGCCATGTGAAGACAGAGGCTGACTTTGGAGTTACTCAGTTACAAGTAAAGAAAGCCAAGGATTATTGGCAAACCACCAGAGGCTAAGAGGCTAAAAGAAAGATACAGACCTAGTTTCCCATCAAACCCTCCAGAAGGAAAAAATCCTGTCAACACCTTCTTTTTATACTTCTAATAATCCGAACTGTGAGAGTATACATTTCTGTTGTATTAAGTCACCAAGTGGGTGGTAATTTGTTTTGGCAGTCAGAGGAAACAAATATCTAGTTATTTATACATTAAAAACTGGGATTAGGCACTGTGGTTCATATCTGTAATCCCAGTACTTTTGGAGGCCAGGGCAAGAGGGTCACTTGATTCCAGGAATTCAAGACCAGCCTGGACAACATAGTGACACCCTGTCTTGACAAAAAAATTTAAAAATTAACTGGGTGTGGTGGCACACACCTGTGGTACCAGCTACTTGGGAGAATGAGGTGGGGGGATCACTGGGATCTGGGAGGTTGAGGCTGTAGCCTGGTGACAGAGTAAGACTTTGTCTCAAAAAAAAAAAAAATAAGTAACTGGTATGATGACTCAGTTCTCTTTTCCTTGGTCACAAAGACCATATGTAGAGAATGTGCATCTTTAACATTACGAAGCCTCCATCAACCTTGGTCCCACACTGGGGAGAGAGAAGCCATCCATCAATACATTTTGACAATCGTATGCGCGTGATATAAATGCTTGTTTCGTCAAGTCACTGCAATTTTGGAGATATTTGATATCGCAGCATAGACTATTAATACCCTGACTAATACAGAAGTAAAGAGAGGCTAAGGGATACAGTCAAACATTACTGTGTATTTCATTTTGAGTTCAAAATTAATTTTTTTTAGATCATATCATTTTAAGGTCACATCCAATTTTCATACTCAGGAAATAAACTTTTTATTAAATGTACAGGGTTAGAGAGAGAGGAAGTAGTCAATAATAGAATGGTGAAGAAGGGTTGATTACCAACTCACAGATTCTTGTAATATTTTTGATAAAATATAGAATTTTCTATAAATTGGACGTGGTTAGAGAAAAATGGATGTTCAGTAGTATTATTTTTCATTTGGTTTTTATTAAAATCATCCAGAGACATGAGGAAAAACCTGGCTCTTCCCCATAGCTGACTAAAATGAAAACTTTAATGCAGGGGACATATTTGCAGTTCAATTCATATGTGAGACATGAATATGGTAAGGAAATGATGTTTGAACAGTGCTCATTATAAGTAGGGCTTGAATGAAAAAATAATTTCTTTTTGACTCTATTCAGATCGTTGGATCAATTCAATTATACTTCTTGGTTAGTCCCTGTCCCTTTATTTCACCATATTTTTAAAATTTTATCTTCATTTTAATTTTTTTCTTGAGTTGGCAAACAAAGATCAACTGGAGCTTACATAAGAGATAAACAATTTTCATTGGAATGAAATGCTCCCACACGTATTCAAATTCATATTCCTATCTTTACCTCTATCCCATAAAATGAGTGAAAAATTGTGTTATTTTTTCTAGAAAATAGGCTTTTGTCATTTCTTTATCCAATATATTTTATAATCTACTTGGGGCCTACTGCCTCTTTCAGTGGGGGAATAATATATTCTGCTCTGCAGAAATTAATAAAAGGTTCTTATAATTATACTTTATATAATGTCCTTTTCATTCATTAATTTATAAATTTATTACTAATTTATATAATTTATAATTAATTATAATTATAATTAATTTAGGAACAAGTCATGTTTGTAGCTGATAAGTGTATAAGACAAGACAGATAGGGTTCTGTTTACTTATGAAAATCATTTTAAATTGTAGGAGATTAAAAAAAACCCAGATAATATAATATAATACATATTCTGTAAAAAATAAAGCAGGGAAGAGTGGGGGTGTCTATTTTAGATAGACGGATCAAAGAAGGTGTTGTGAGGAAGTGACGTTTGCGCAGAGACCTGAGTGGAGTCAGAGAGTAGAATGAGAAAGGGTCTGGACAAACACTACATCAGGGAAAGGAAAGCACCTCAGGCAATGTGAAAAGGCCCTGCATTGTGCTGATTATATAACAGACACAGCCAATAGGCCAGTGTGTCTGGGACAGAGAGAACAAGGAAGAGGTAATACCTGTATGATATGGGGATGTACCCAGTAGCCAGACCATGGTGGGCCTGAGAAGCCACAATAAAAAAGTTTAGGCTTTATTCTAGATGTTGTAGAAGACCATTGGGGGACAGGGGGGCGTTGACCAAGGACTGACAATATATTTTGTGTTTTAAATGGATAATTTGACTGTTAGATTGAGTGTAAAATGTAGTGAAATACCAAAGGAGACAAAAAAAAAATAAAGCCTTCTGCAGTACTGAAAGGAAGTGGCCTTGGTGGTTTGGATTAGTGTGATTAATGGTGGAAGTAATAAGAAGGGGTTAGATTTCAGATACATCCGGAAGCAGAATCAGTTAGTCATTTATTTCTCTAGCTTTATTCCCAGCCATCTTGCTGATGTTGAGAGTGAAAGAAAATGTAAGTCAGGGCAATTGGGGAAATGGCGGCATGGATCCCTACATGGATAATTAAGGTTTATTGTTGATGCTCTGACTTCTAGAAAGGACATCATCATTTGGCATTGTGTTTTCTATGAAAAAAAATTGTACAACAAACTTTTTCTCTTTTGTATTTCTTTCTTGAAAACTTCCTACCTTAAAAGACACATAATATATATCCATCCACCTATATACCCATCTATATCTGTTTATCATCTATACATCTATCCATCTGTCCATTCTTCCAACACCGTTACAGAGTTGTGTATTGAAAAAAAAAAAAAAAAAAAAAAAAAACAGAAAACAAAACAAAACATTAAAAAAAAATTATCTGGTGAGGGGATAAGCAATGCTGAACTCCATCCCAAACTATGTGCCAATCCGTGAGCTAGAATCCACTAGGAGGACCAGGGTCTTATTCTTTGCACAATGGTACCACCTATGTAAATTTCTTCTTTAGAACCTGGGAAAATAAGAGTCCAAGAAGAAGAACCTTTAAAGAGAAAGATATAGAGTTACTGTCTTTTTTAAATTTTTGTAATTTACAAAAAAAAATTTTGTGGTAATAAAGGATAGTATCAACCTGATTTCATGCCTTAGTATTTTATATCCAAAACAGTATTATCTGTATTAGGGTTTTTACTAATTTACTAAATATATATATATTATATATATTATGTATATATTTTTTAATTATTTATTTGTATGTACTTTTTGAGGGAAGTGGTCATTCTGCCCATGTTTCAATAAAATATATTTTCCCTTCTCTGCCATATTTATTGATCCAAGATCAGAATACAGCAGGATTAGAATTTGGACTCTATCTTCTTGGAACCTAATTCCAGGAATGAATCTGAGGAACAGAAGGCAAGTTGGACAAGGGTCCATTAAAGCCACAGCAATGTGAAAGCCAAAATGCCATCCAAAGAATATGGCACAGGCTCTTTAATTATGAAGTATTGGTCCTTACAATATGGGAGATGTTACATCCATTCAGAAAGCTTTAAAATGGGCAAAGGACATGAACAGGCACTTCTCAAAAGACGACATGCAAAATGACCAATAAACATATAAAAAATGCTTATCATCACTAATCGTCAGCGAAATGCAAATCAAAACCACAATGAGATACCACCTCACAGCAGTCAGAATGGCTATTATTAAAAAGTAAAAGCATAACAAATGTTGCTGAGGTTATTGAGAAAAGGGAAGGCTTATACACTGCTGGTGAGAATGTAAATTAGTTCAACCACTGTGGAAAGCAGTTTGGAGATTTCTCAAAGAACTTAAAACAGAGCTACTATTAAATCCAGCAATCCCCTTTCTAGGTCTATATCCAAAAGAAAATAAATCATTCTACCAAAAAGACACATGCAGTCATATGTTCATTGCTGTGCTATTCATAATAGTAAAGACATGGAATCAATGTGGGTGCCCATCAACTGTAGATTGGATCAAGAAAATGTGGTACACATATATATCATGGAATATCATGCAGCCATGAAAAAGAACAAAGTCATGTTCTATGTGGCAACAAGGATGTAGCTGGAGGCCATTATCCTAAGCAAACTAAGTCTGGAACAGAAAACCAAATACTGCATGTCCTCACTTGTAAGTGGGAGCTAAACACTGAGTACACATGGATATACAGATGAGAATAATAGACACTTGTGACTACTATAGGGAGAAGGGAGGGAGGATGGTGTGGGTTGAAAAACAGCCCATTGGGAATTATGCTTACTACCCGGGTGACAGGATCTGTACTCCAAATCTCAGCAACATGCAATATACTCGGATAACAAACCTGCAAATGTACCCCAAGTTGAAATTATGAAATAAAAGTTGAAAATTATTTAAAAAAGAAAGCTTTTAGGAGGCTGAGGCAGGAAAATAGCTTGAACCCAGGAGGTGGAGGTTGCAGTGAGCTGAGATCACACTACTGCACTTTAGCCCAGGCGACAGTGCAAGACTCCATTTCAAAGAAAAAAAAAAGTTTTGTATTATGTTATTATTTGTAAAACAATCCCTCATTTCATATTTTCTCTGATTACGTGATTTATCTGGCTAACATTATATTCTGTGAATTTGAAGCTTCATTGTTACCTAAAGAAGTATACTTTTTTTGAATATTTTCCATGAATTAAAAAATCATGTTGAATATTCTAAAATGAGCATCTCCGTAGAGGCACTATCCAGGATTTTAAGTGAAAACTCTGTGTTTGATGAACCATTTTTAATTAAATGGAAACCTCTCATACTGACATCATTAAATGGGTAGTATAGACTGTGCGCCTTCTAAATGACTATCTTAGCCAGCTCGGGCTGCTGTAACAAATGACCATAGACTGGCGGCTTCAACAACAGACATTTATTTCTTACAGTTCTGGAAAAGAGAAGTCTCAGATCAGGGTACCAGCATAGTTGGGTTCTTGGTGAGGACCCTTTTCTGGGTTGCAGACTGTTGACTTCTCATTATATTCTCACATGGCAGAGAGAAAGGGAGCTTTAGTGTCTTTCTTTTCTTTTAAGGACACAAACCCCATCATGGGGACCCACCAACATGACCTCATTTAGCACTAATCACCTACCCAAGGCCCACCTCCATGTACTATCACATTGAGTATTAGTAATTTTGAATTTTGAGGAGACCCAAATTCAGTCCATTAACCATGGCCTTCAACCAGTATAGTCTGAATAAGCCATATGTGGAAATGAAACTTACCAACAGTTTTCTTATGAAAGGGGAAAGAATTTCCACATTAAGTCATTTCATATAATTCTTTGAATTCAGACAAATAAATTTCTTGAAATTCTTTTCAGAGCTGATTCATTTTATCTACGTGGCTTTAGTGCCATATGTGAACATTAGGTCTCTTTTACAAATGATGGGGAATAATGAATGTGTTAGGAATTTGTTTTTCTGAAGTGAACTAACGACAGAGAAACATATGGTGAAATATATTTTTAATTACTTTTCAACAATGTTAAATGATTTTTTCCTTATATTCATATTTAATATTCTTGATCAAGCTTACTGAAGAATCTTCTCAGAAAGAACACAGCATTTTGCATAATAACACATGACTAATTTTATGGGTAATATATATCAGTATATGTAAGTGATATCTTTACTGCAGGATTTTTAGATCTTTGCTTATGATTCTTTATGTCTTCAAATGGAAAGTGCTTTCCTTTCTCCTTCCCCAAACTAGAATTGCCACTCTTGAGATTTTTCCATTCTACTGTTATATTTTTTTTAAATCAATAATTTGGATTTGACTTGACTGTTTCAGTTAAGGCTAACTTAAACACTGAAACAGTTGAAAACAGTAAGAAAACATTGAAAGCCCAGGCTTAAAGAGTTAAGTTTTTAACCCCACCTGTTCAGTTTTATTATATTTGAGGAGCATGGCATATAGATTATGTGTTGGTGGGCTGGGGTGTTTGAAACTTTCAGGTTTAGTGAGTTGAAGTGGTTAGGGAAATCTCTGCTTTTATTCGTGTCACAAAATGTTCTGGAGTGCTGGTACTTCCTACCACCAGTAGGCAGAAATTACATTAGATTCAAAACTGAAGGTGAGATAATGGCTGTATTAGTCTGTTTTCACACTGCTAATAAAGACATACCTGAGACTGGGAATTTATAAAAGAAAGAGGGTTAATTGACTTACAGTTCCATAGGGCTGGGGAGGCCTCAGGAAACTTATAATCATGGTGGAAGGGGAAGTAAACATATCCTTCTTCACATGGCAGCAGGAAGGAGAAGAATGAGAGCGAAGGGGAAGAAACGCCTTATAAAACTATCAGATCTTGTGAGAACTCACTGTCACAAAAACAGCATGAAGGCAACCTTCCCCATGATTCAATTACCTCCTACTGTGTCCCTCCTGTGACACGTGGGGATTATGTGAACTAAACTTCAAGATGAGATTTGGGTGGAGACACAGCCAAACCGTATCAATGGCTAAAATAAAAATTCATTGCATATAAAGAGTCATATACACACAAGAAATTAAAGCTAGGGCTAGATTTCCCACTCCATAGGTCATTCTCACAGGCCATTTTCCTTCCTTTTGGAGACCAGCTAGATTATACTCTGCATACCTACTTTTGCCACTCCATTATTAAAGAAAAAGCAACATAGCATAGTATTGCCCAACCCCTCTTTATTTGTCCTTCTGTTTATCACTGTCTTATATTGTGGCTTTGTGTCCAGGAATTGAAAAACTGCCAGTCTATAATGTTTAGCTCAGGGCACTTGCTATCCCTTTTAATGAAAAATGAGTACACAGAAACAAGGGACAGATTGAAGCAATACTTTTTCTAGAGTTCCAACTCCATAGTAGATAATATTTCAACATTTGAATGTCCCAGATGTTTTGGTTTTGAGCAAAATTTAACAAGTGGGACTTCTGACATACAATTGAGAGACATTCTAAGTCCCTGAATCAATCTGGCTTATTAAAGAAATAAAAGCTATTTTTATCATGCGTATTAAAAACATGGTGAAGAGTATGTAACTTGCAGGGTGCCACCTGGATTGCAGAACCTATTCTTAGTTTTCCTTCTTTTGAGTAATCACACTAAACTTTTCTGATTGAGAAGATTTGCATTTCCACCCCTCTGCCTGGCTGGGGCAAGTCTGCAAACAGCTGCATACTGGGTCGATTACTTGATCTAGAAATCAAAACTGTCTAGGCCTTAGTCATACCTCAACCAACAATTACTATGGTATCCAAATTAACTCTGAGCCAAGTAGATGTGCTAAGTTACACAAGAGCTAATGTCACACTTTCCACTGACAAAATTTTAGATGAGACAGAAAGAGGGTGTCAGGCAGAGAAAAGTATTCGGACATAGACACCGATATTTGAGGTTCCTGTGACAGGAGATTAAACCATTCAACTAGGAGGAGATTTTGCTCAGAAACTCCTAATGTTTGCACCTACAGGTTAGAAACCAGATTACATTCAACCCCACTGTGAACATTAGATGTCCTGATGTGTCTACCTTTGGCTACAGTTAGTTGAGTTGACTATCCGTATGATCTGCCAGCCCATTAAGCGATACTAAAGACTCAGTCATGTGGCAAAACTAAGTTGAGAAGCATATCACGCTTGGCAAATGTTGAGGACAACTTTTTAGCAAAAGAAAGAAAGAATAAATGAATACAATTTAAAAAGTGAACCAGAGTTATTTTAAAGAGTTTTAAGGTTGTTTTGTTTTTGTTCTGTTTTCTCTTTCTCTTGTTCATATCTCTGCAGGATGCCAGCCCCAGGCTGAGGTGTGTAGATGCATTGGTATTCTGACTTCTCAGTAGGGGCTCTGTTGATGAGGTCACACTGCATATCTCATGTTCTGTGTACGTAGGTGTATATTATGTGACTCTTCACCAGTCCCTTCATCTGAAGTTCTTGGGGGCCTCCCACTTTCACATTCTAAAGGCACCAGGCTTCTCTCTTGCTGAAGGGAAGCAATTAGGCACTTTCATAATGGTGTGAAAACATTAAGTTTAAAGTTGTAGGAGGCCTTGAAAGTAGGGGAAAAAAAAAAAACAACCCACAAACATCTTCTCTTCAAATATCTCCTATTTCCTGATGGGCTTTTTTGACATAGTTCTCGAAAGGGAGTTTAAATTGTTGCCGTGGTCTTTTATTCTTTCATTCCTTTTAGGGTTCCAAGCTCAGCTATGTGTTTTTTATTAAGATACCTTCTCAAAAGACTTGCACACCGTCTCTAAAGGCCTCTTGCACATTTTCCAGCTGTTGTGTATTTCTTCTCTTGGTACTTCCTTTCTTTAATCATCTCTGGTATCGCCTGCGTCCTGTTCCATGCTGCTACCAGAAAGAGCCCACTCAACAGCTGGACTCTAAGGAAGGAGCCTGCTGATGATCTTGCAATATGACATTTATCCTGCAGGTAGGAGACATCGTTTTGGCAGCTCCTGATTATGCAGAAGTAGCGTAGGTTACTCTGCAAAACTGTACTTGGTCCACAGCCCAAACGACTGCCACTGGCCCTCAGAACACCTTAAAGAACAACTTATGAACTCTTCTTGGCCCCAGGAAGTGTTAATAAAAGCTACAGTTTACATATAAAAAATTGCTATGGACTCGGGTGAGGACAAAATTAAGCTGAAGAATTATAATTTTTGCTGTTACATATAAAAAATTGCTATGGACTCGGGTGAGGACAAAATTAGGCTGAAGAATTATAATTTTTGTTGATCTCCGGATAAGCAATAGAGTCTCCAAAATGCATGCTTCTATTTTTGAGAGTGGAGGTAAGGTTTATTTGTTTTATTTGTTTGTTTTGTTAAACAATCTCTTGACTTTTACATTGTAATTACAATGTAAGGTAACTCTATGGATCTACCATATTGAACTGCCTTTCAAATGGAAATTTATTCAATGAACTTTTCCACCAAGGTTGCCACAGGCCTTTTGCTTATCATCTTTAGAAAATGCTGGACACTCCATTCTCAACTGTCTCTGACTGTGCTTCCTGTATGGTATTAGATCTAGAAATTATTTTGTAAGATGCTACACTGCTATTATAGAAAGTACCTAAGGAAACTTTCTACTTCAAAATAGACTGTCTTACCAAAAAATAAAAGCATAGAATGTGTTGATTCTCCCTGAAAATCATTTATAGAGGGAATTCTGATCATATGTTAAATAGAGCTGCTCACTTTGCTTAACTGCTATCTCCAGAAAAAAAAAAAAATCAATAAATACTTTGACTGACATTATCACCATCATTCCCACTATCACCACCCTCATCTCATAAATTACCCAAGACACTGCACTGGAATGGTTTGTGGCTCTGTTTCTCAACAGCACCTCAAAAGTTTGGCTTTGTTGTCAAGAGTTTTGCCTCCAATTAAAGACATTGCTAAGAAGTCTTAGAAATGGCCTGGTTATAAAATCTCACTGGAAAATGAGAAACAAAGTTCCTTTCAGATTTCATTTTCAGTTCAGATGGAGGAGAAAATGTTCTATTGTTCTAGTGTGCTGCATTCTCTGGTCTGAAAACAGTCTCCAGCAATGGCCAATGCTGAGGAGTACAGAGTGTGAATTTTAAGTGTTGCTGCTCACACAGATACCCAGAGGACTCCGTCAAGCCTCAGCAGGAGTCTACTTGGCAGCGAATATTGGAGGATAAAACTGCACACAGTGACAACTGAACCCAGGGCAGTTTTGAGGCCACTGGGATGTGTCCTGGTTGTTTTTAAAGTTTATAATTTGCAGTACGAGGAATTCCAGAATTTCCTGGCTTCATTTAATTACCAAATTGATGTGGGAAATACAAATGAGGGTACCATTATTAGGAAAGAAATGTCTTTCCGAATAACTCCTGGCACTGAATTGAAGTCTGCAACTTCTGATTTTAACAATAGATGTTTGTCAGCTTCAGTCTATTAGTATTGCCAGAAGGGGAAAATACATGAAATTCCCAGGATGAGAACCCCTCCCCCCAGCATAACAAATACAAAATAAAGAGCAACTAACCCTACAGACAAAGCCTACCACTGCAGAAACTTTCTCGTCAGTGTGGGATGTCAGGATGGAGATGAAAGCATATCAAGCAATATGGGAAACTATTTGTTTCTTTAGTTATTTATTTATGACTTCTTCCTAGTATGTTCTCTCTATGGCTTAAACATGAAAAATAAGCTTTAGACCTCATGGACAAAGCATAGCAGTGGTAAAACAGAACTTTGAAAAAATCTGATATTAAACGTGCACTATACTGACATGACACCAAAGCAAATTATCATCTCTGCCAAAATCTGTACAAAATCAGTTACGTGGCATATACAGTGAAAAATGAAGATAATATTACCATGGGTGGCTATTTTAATATCATCTTGATATAGCCCTGAAGGAAATTTAGCATTCTGTTAGACAGCTTTCCACTGTCCTTCATTTTGATTTTGATGAAAATTTTTGTTGGTGAGAAAAAAAATTATTATCTTTGCAGGGAAATGGTTGCTAGGCTTTTACTTAATGATATAGAGGGCTGTAAGAGCGGGTGAAAATGCTCAGGGAGTGGTTTTAATAAGTGTGAGTGCAGTTAAGGAAAATTTTGCAGGCCGAAAAAAATTTCTGAATGCTTTTTGATTTGGGAAAGCTCTTGAGAAGGTTGACATAGACAGCGGCAATTATCTGTCCTTTTCTACATCGTCAACTGAAGGTAAATGAACTTTTTAAATTGGGTGAACAGTTTATATTCAGAATTTTTTAAAGGACTTACTTCATTTTTTAAATTTTAATTAAAAAAATGTTCTCTTCTATCAGCTATTATGTGAGCTGCAAAATCAGGTAATGTCTATGTCAAGGGCACATGAAGCTGTCTACGATTTGTTTTTCCTTATGTTTGCTTATCACTATCCATGTAGATGTTTTAAAAGCCAAGGCAATACAATGAAATGAACATCTCAAAGATAGACTGCAGATGGAATCCCTCTTCACTCATCCAAAAGCCTGCCTTTTGTTCTGTTTCCTTCCTTCCTTCCTTCCTTCCTTCCTTCCTTCCTTCCTTCCTTCCTTCCTTCCTTCCTTCCTTCTTTCCTTCCTTCCTTCTTTTCTTTCTTTCTTTCTTTCTTTCTTTCTTTCTTTCTTTCTTTCTTTCTTTCTTTCTTTCTTTCTTTCTTTCTTTCTTTCTTTCTTTCTTTCTTTTCTTCCTTTCTCTCCTTCCTCCCTCTTTCTCTCCCTCCCTCCCCTCTTTCTTTCTCTTTTCTTTCTTTCTTTCTTTCTTTCTTTCTTTCTTTCTTTCTTTCTTTCTTTCTTTCTTTCTTTCTTTCTCTTTCTTTCTTTCTTTCTCTCTTTCTTTCTCTTTCTTTCTTTCCTTCTTTCTCTCTCTCTTTCTTCTTTCTTTTAGATTAGAATTCTGTTGCACCAGTCAACCCCATTTTAAGGTTATTAGCTATTTATACTGTCAACTTTGAAGTTTTAGGCAGGGAAATGCCACTCAGAGTGGAAAGGATGACAAAGATGGAAAGAAGAAAAGATATCCCCTGATTAAACATATTCAGAAATACATCTACCTGTGAATAGAATAACCTTTGTAGAAAAAATATAGACCCATTAAGAAGGGTCCATGGTGAAATAAAAAATAATAGATGTTTAAGAACAAGGTTTTCAATTTCTTCATTGAAATCTGCATTGAGTTCAGCTATTGAAACAACTTGATTAACCATAAAAAGAACATTTCCCCTGTAATGTGATATTTCCATACATGTTTTCTCAGAAGACTAATTTCAGATCATTTTACTGGGAACTGTGCTGTTTCGGAGAAATATTTCTTGCAAAGTTTCTTTTGCAAAGTATTTTCTTTCTAAATGCTAAATGCCAAAGCACAGGTGGAATAGATAGATGGTTTACTAAAGTTTAAAGTGAGCCAAGAATAGGCATTTTTGGAAAAACATCTAATTTGGAAAGTTATGGGTATAAATATTAAAGTTATTATAATAATTATGGGAAATGGGAAAAAATAAAAAAGTAAAAATGTTATAGTAGCACTTTATTTTAGATCTCATATTCCTTTTGACCTGCACCTGTTTTCCTGGAGAAATACTTACAATTATCATTAAATACATGCAAAAGTACCTAACCTGCAATTGCCTGTGTCTTTCTTTGTTATCACTTTGGATAGCTATGCAATATACTACTTTATTGATGTACCATGATTTACCCAACACCCTGATTTTTGGACATAGAGTTACCTTCAATTTTTCAAAATTATAAGTACTGTTGCCAAAAAACAAACAAACAAACACACACACAGCAAAGAATACTGACCTAGAATTCATAATTCTTGAGTTCCAGCTGTTTTATTGGGAAAGTAACATTAGAGAACTCACTTATTCCCTTAATTGCTTCACTTGTCAAACAAAAACAATAACGCTTGCCTTTAACAGAGTTTTGGTGAAGATCAAATATATGACTACTCTTTAAAAATTGTAATTTACTGAAATACGTATATTTATCTTTAGGATAAATCTGAAGGATGAACCATATAGGATGAGGCTTGTTGTGTAGAAATAGGATTCTTTGGCCGCATGCCTTTAAGCTTTAATGAATTTCAGGGTTCTCTGCTCACTCAAAATTAGAAACAAGAGCTGTAATTGACTAGTTTTAGAACTCAGTGGAGGGTAAAACCAGGCTGTTTACCTTCACTGGTTATAGTTTTACCCTAGAGCCACAAATACTTTGGGGCATGAGACCTTACAATACGATAACACTTTAGAAGTACATATCACTTTGCTCATTTACAATGAGCTACTGACAATGCTGTTTTGCTATTTACAACGCATTTTTCACATACATCATCTCAATAATTTTTAGTATCTTGTACAGAAAGTTATGAGTAGTATGTTCACTTTATAGAGAAAAGGAGCTAAGGCTATGGAAGAAAAATTATATATAAGCTCATAAACTTCATGATAGCGATGAAGCTTGAACTCAAATCTTTTAATTTTTGAATCCTGGGTGCCACAAGAAACAAACAGGACCTAAAGTAGTGTACAGTATAATGAGAACAACTTGAAACATTTCTGAGTTATTTTTATGAGACATAGTGCATTTCTATTGCAAGGCCCAATCAATCCTCAACACAAATATGCAGATACACACAAATGTATGTGTGTCTCAAGGGGGGAGGACACATGTTTGTGTGTATTGTGTTCTCTTCCCTTTAGACATTCAATAAATCAACATTTTCAATTTTTAAATCTCGAAAACTTCAAAACAAACATGAACACAAACACTATTTCTTTTGGAAACTCAGTAAATAAAAATTTTAAATTATTCCATATTTCAATTTGAGCTGTAAAGGTGGTCATTACTGTTTCAATTTTTATTTATCAAATTCCTAATGGTGTTAAAGATATTTTTATAAATCTTGGGTAACAGTTTTTTCCGTAAATCACCTCTTTGATGTTTATCAACTGTACAGTAGTGTTAATTATAATTATAATTCTGTAATACTTACTTACTGCTGTGTAACAAATTATCCCCAAATTCACCAACTTAAACATTTATTACCTCTCAGTTTCTGTGGGTCAAAATTCTGGGTGCAGCTTATCTGGGTGCTTTAGCTCAAGATTTCTCATGAGGTTTCAGTCAAGTTTTCATGAAGGATACTGTCTAATCTGAAGATTCAACTGTTGGGGGGGAAATCTGCTCCCAAGCCCCCTCATGTGGCTGTTGTCAGGCCTCAGTCATTTGCTGTGTATCGCCATAGAGGTACACATGACACAGCAGTTGGCTTCCTCAAGGGTGAGAGAGACAGTAAGAGAGTGTGCTCAAGGCAGAATTTTTAATCTGATTTTGGAAGTGACATCTATCACTTTTGATACATTTTATTCATTAGAAGGGAGTGATCTTGTAGAGTTCATACTCAAGGGGAAAGAATCATATAAGGGTATGAATAACAGAAAGTGGGATATTAGGTGCCATCTTAGAGGCCACTTGCCACATATCTTTGACTATTTTTTATCTTTTCACTGACATGGAAGAAGTATTTATATATTAAGGTCATTACATATTATGACTATCTGTCCTTTTAAAAATATATAGTCTTCCAACTTAGAATATAACTTCTATATTTCCTTCCTTCCTCCTCTCCTTCCTTCCTTTCTTCTTTCCTTTCTGTTATGTGTAGTCAACTATTTTCAAAGATCTATCTAGATGCAACTTTGATTCATATATCAGACTTGTAGTATAGGTAAATCTTTGCAGAAAAAGTGAAAAGAATGTTGTTAAAATTGTTTCTATGAATAAAAGACTTCGACGAATCTTCTGACTTATTGCTGAAACTTAATATAGATTTAGTTGTAGTTACAATTATTAAGATTTTTAAACTAAATTTTCTAAATGTATCAAAGTTATTAACTTCTGTTCCACTTTTATTTCTAGTGACTAATATAGTCTGGGAGTGAACTAGAAATGCATTTGGAAGTTTCTACCATATGACAGGAGGAAAGGTCAGGTGAAAAGAAATAACAAGGCCATGTTTTCTCTAAAAATTAAAATGGGATGAATGGCTTGCATTAACATTTTTCAGTTTACACTTTAAATAACTTTATGAATATGTAAGTGATTTAAAATTGAATGAATTTTCTTTTGATAAAAAATGTTTCTTCTTAGCCTAGATATTCAAGTAACACTGGAAGCATCTATCAATGAAGATATAGAAACAGAATCTTGACTGGGGCAGGAAGTTGAACATGATGATTACCAAGATCTCTTACAATCTAACACACCTCTAATATCTAAAATTTGAACTCTTGCCTGGTTACAGGTAAAAATTGTGTTGTGAAGGCATTCCTGATTTTCTTCCTTTTCTCATCAGAAAATCCTTTATCCAAAGAATGTTATTAATATCACTATGAAACATATCAGTTCAAATTCTCATTTTCTTCCTCTGTAAAATGAAGAAAACAACATTCACTTTAGATTTTTAAAAGAAGATTGAATGAACTCATGATTTTCCCAATGTGTTATAAATTGCCAAACAAACCTGTGTTGTTTTCCCTGGTTCCTGATTGGACCAGATAAAGTACTTGCCTAGAACAGCCTGAAGCCTACAAAGGGGTGAACCTAACACACATATTTTCTCCATGAGGCACTTCAGAGTCTTCTTGTACTCAGGAACACCAGGCGGCACTTCAGCCCTATGCCTGGAAGCCATCTTAAACGTTGAAGTCACAAGCAAAAAGCACAAAATGCCAAAAACATGACACTAAATGGACCATGACAAGGATAGACAGTTATTTAAAGTATGGGAACTGAAACAAGATGGCAGAGGGTTACCTTGTTCAAGCTCAGCTGGGAACTTGCCCATTAGGTGACACAAGTCTGTTGCCTCTTTTCACATGTCCTCAAATGACTGTGGAAGCACTGAGATCATGGATTTGGGGGTTATGCTTAAATTTAGTGAGTAGGCGAATTTGACAATATGAAATCCATTAATAATGGGGTTAGATTTTACCTGCTGCATGTTATACAGGAAAAGAGTTATATGGAAGGGCAGGATTTCAACACTGTTAATAATGGCTTATATTTCAAGGACATTGGCAAATGAATCTTTTTAATGCAAATGGCATTTTCACTGATGTTAATGTGAACAGTGGCTCAAAGGAACCTAACCCAGTATTTTCCCTTGGAGTAGTAATTAGTATTCACTAATTTATTGTTCGTGGTTACTTTATAGAATATACTACTGTGAATCATGAGAAATGACTACATAGTCACCAAGACAACAACAATGATAATATTGGATCATTCGCTAAGAACTTTCTAGTCCTGTACTAAGCACAGGGTTAAGCATTGTACAAACATTTTACAGCAGACAACTGAGGACTCTGTATTATTCATATTTTATAGAAGGTAAAATTATAATTCAGTAAATTTGAAGGTCTAGTGTAAACAAAGAGCTGAATTGTAATTCTGAAGCTACTGATCTTTCTGCTACTCTATAATGTCCAACTTTAATAATGAAGTTGATTGAGTATATATTGCATGTTAGACCAGCTTATAAAGCCAATGAAACGATCTGATTTTCACTGTCAAAATTCCCAAGGATAAATGTAGCAATTGGTAGGAAATCTCTCATCTATCAAGAAGTTATTGTTTCTGGCAATTGTTACCAAAGAGATAAATCCACTGCTCTTCCAACTTTTCTTTGTCTTTCTTTATCTTTATCATCAGTTATACTGTGGGCACAGTAATGCTATATTCCAGAACACTTCATTTATTTGGACATATCATGTGATCTGTTGACTTAGATTATTTTAATTTACTAAAATAATTACATTCATAAAAAATGCAACAGCAAGTAACCATAATACTGATTTTGGAATTGCATGATTATGAGAATATAAGTTTTCAGAACTAGAGTTAGGTTTTTTCTATCATTTCTGTCCCATTTTTCATTTCTACTATTGTTCATAGAATAAAATTTTAAAGTGTGAAAGTTTCTGATAAAAGTGAAGCAGTGTTTTGTTTTCATTTTTTCATTTTTTGAGAAATTAAAAGGGCACAGAAATATGATTTTCGAGGAATGTTGCATAGAGATAATGATATGTATTACACTTCTTGAAAATAGATGACCTTTCCTTGGATCTTACGTAGGGGGCAGGAAGATGTAGACAAGAGATAACTTAGGAAGGCAGCTTATAGGAATGAAGGGGCAATATGGCCCTCCTGCTTCATTGGGTGTGTTTTCTATAACTTGCAATCCAGAGCTTGTATCAATGAGTTCTCTGCCATTGATTTTCCTCTTAGGAAATTCATCAGATTATTATGTAAATTGTACTTGCGATGAAGAAATCATATTAATCACTCTATATCCTAACATTGTGAAAATATTTATAAAGACATCCAGACTCCTATGTTCATTATTCTACAACATATCATAACACAGTCTTCTGTGATGATATTATAAATGCATATTTGGGGGTTATATACAAATGAACATCTTAATCTTAATCATTCAATGGAAAAGTCTATGAATATGTGGGAGGTAGTTTCAGTGAATGAGTATAAAAGAAGGGTTGTGTTCAGGAAAGATCAACTGACTCCTCCACAGTTTTGCCTGAGCTTGCCCTGCCTGCCAAGAAATGCAGAACATAATTCTTTCTTTTAATGGTATCCCTGAATATCTTGCAAATGAATTTCTAATCACTGTTACATAGATATTCGTTGTAGATGTAAGTCTTATAACTTAATACAAGGTAAAACCTATGAATTCATAAAATATGGTGGCTATAAATGACTAAAATATATTCCAGCTTTATCTGAAATATGTTCTCTGGTTTTCACTCAGTTAAGTATATGCTACAATTTTTGATACTTAAAAAACCTATTTCATTTCATTAAACAATAAGGAATTATATAAGCTTTTCCATAGTGAAAATTTTTGGAGATTTCCCAGTACTATTTTTGCAACATTCAAAAACTATCATCTTGGAGTCTTGGTGTACTGAGGAGATATTAGAACAAAATTGTGAAAATAACTATTTTTAAAATGCATACTAATCATGTAAGAATTATAAAAATTATTAAAAAGGTTAAAGGCAAATGTAAAGAAATTGCTAAAAGTTTACAATCTAGATAAAGGCATAATTAACATATATTAATCATTTTTTTCTTTCCCTGTCTCTCCACACTATACACACACACATGCGTGTGCGTGCACGCGTGTGCAAACACACACAAGAGTGGTGAGCCAGTTTCTTTTTATTTATAGTTTTTATTTTTTGCTGAAATTCTTTCTCTTCTCTCATTAACCACTTTATTTTCTCATTATATCTATAGATCCCACATGCTATATGCATTTACAATAGTTATTTAAAAATATTTGTTTACTAATTTCAACATCTGTGTTATCTTTGTATCTTTTCCTATGAACTGATTTCTCCTAGTTATGGGCCATAAATTCTTGTTTTCTTTATGTCATATTAATTGTCTGTTGGTGCATAAAAATTATCCTAAAACTTAGCAGTTTAAAGCAATGATTACTTACTATCTTATACAGTGTCTGAGGGTCAGAAATCTGGGTGTGGTTTAGCTGGATTGCTGTGGCTTAAGATGTCTCATGTGGTTGCAGTCAAGTTGTGCTGCAGTCAAGTTGTGCTGCAGTCATCTAAAGAGACTGAAGATGTACTTCCAAGTTCACTCATTTGGCTGTCAGCAAGCACTTTGGTTACTTGCTACATGGCCCTCTGCATCTACTAACATGATATGATTGCTGGATGCTGTCAGAGCTAGTGATCTCAGAGAGTGAGAGCGGGTGAGGAGGAGAACCCAAGATGGAAGTCACAATATTTTATAACCTAATTTCAAGTGTGACATCCCATTACTTCTGCCTTATTCTATTTATTAAAAACAAGTCACCAAGCCCAACTGAGCCCACACTCAATGGGAGGTGATTACACAGTGGGATGAGTATCAGAAGGTAGAGATCACTGGGGGCCATCACTGAGGATACGTGTAGAAAATGTCTAGTAATGTTTTAAGGAACACTGGACATTACAATGTTTTTTTGGTTAAAGACTCCCTTTGTTTCCTTTAAAAATTACTGAGTTTTATTTTGGCAGGTAGGTATTTTACCGCTGGATCAATTTTATCTCATCATGATGTTGTTAGACTTGTACAGAAAGGGGTCAAGTGTATTCTGTCCTCTAGGATTAGAATAATCGGTTACTGCTGAAGTGTGGTCTTTCTAGGGTCGCAGTGCTCAAGGGGTTCAGCAGAGTCTCTGGCTTGATAGATTCCATGGACTTCTGAGGAATGCTAACTCTCATATGCCTAATATACACATACGCATATATGTGCATATATTTATTAGGTATGTATGTGTGTATATTTACACTAATTTTGGACCCCACTGTGTATCTATATTGTACAGTATGCTCCATTCATATAGATATTGTGGAAAATAGCCTCTCTCTTCTTATTTGTGTTGTCATTCACCTATGTTAAAAATATAGCTGATGTGAAAATGAATTGGAATACAGATACCACATATTTAGTAAGTTAAATAATGATTTATAATTTTGATTAAGGGGTGGAGGACTAGAGAACAATTGGAACGGACATTCAAGAGAATGAAAACAATTTGGAAATTAATCTTTTAGTGTCTACTTTTCATGCTAGTAATACAATGAACTGGGTTTCTATTCAACTGCATTAACTTTGTGATGTAATTTATATATAATTTTGGATAAATTGACATAAATACAGTATATTCAACATCTACTGAATGAAATAAATTTTATGTGAAGTTGTATCCTCATGCCTTCATCTGATATTTGCAGTTTTATTAGGCTTTCATTGTGTTTATACACATACTCATTTTGTCTATAGCTTTCATGCAGTAAAAAAGCCTAAAAAGGCTTTAAAACATGAAGCTTTTGCATAAGAAGATTGTGATGTCATGTTAGAGCATTTTTTATTTTTCTAAACACCTTGGAATTAATTTCAAGGTTGATGAAATCACCAGGATTCCTTGAGGTATGTTTAAAAAAATATTATGGTAAAAAAATGTCTTAAATTGTGTATGATATGGACACTAAATTATATTTATGATTGTTAAGCACTGTTACCTTTAGGAGTAGGTAGAACATCTATCTCAGAATAGATTTCCTTGTAACAGTTTTCTTAAATGTCAAAAAGCAAAGGAGAGAACTCTGCATTACAGCAAATTTATATTTATGATTTTTTTCTCCAAGACAAAGTTAACATTTGAAGAGCTACAAGGTTTTATTATTCTAAACACAGAGCAGAAGGAGCATTCATGAAGAGTGCTGGAAATGCTAGATAAGCTCTTAGTGACTGGCAGTGCCAATGCTAGCTGTACTTAAGTTATCTTGTATGCTTCCTTATTATTTTGCCGTGTTGTTGCTGAAGGGGAAATCTATTAACTCAGAGGAAAATTCAGACCAAAGAATCAATTACTTCCTTTTCTATATTCATCATGATTAATCTACCTTTATTTTTGTTTATGAGGACACAGTTTCCAGTATAAATCATCTGAACATTCAAAGATGCTTTACCTTAAATAAAATTAGGTATTGGTGACCGCAGTCACAAATATAAGGAATAAAGGACATATGCTAAATCACTTCTTTCTTACCAAATACATTCTTCACTCTGCCCCTGCTGTGCTAGTCCCGAGTTATTCCAGAGACTGGCTCACCAGCTGGGCTTTATTATACCAATTACAATTGCTTTGGCTCATTTTGAAAATATAAACTGATATGATCAATGGCTTGACAATGCACATTATCATGCATACAAATGTCATTCCTTCATTCAAAAGAATGTATCTCTGACATTATGCTTTAAAAATATTTAAATTATTAGTGATTATTCATTGATGAGATCTGCTGGGATTTTACACTTGGAAGTGTAGAAAGTTGAAAATCTGTCATTATCCTCTAGAAAACAATTGCTTTAAACTCCACGGGCCCCCAAAATTGTTAGAGTATAACAAAACATATTTACAGTATAGCACAGTGGATTAGAAATAAGCTTTGAGGTTACCTCTGCCACTTAAAAGATATGTGATCTTGATTAAATTACTTAATCTTCTTCCTTCCAGTTTCATTATCTTAAAATAAAGTTAACAATTTCAATATTATGGTACTGTTATGGGGATTAACATGAGATAATTTATGTAAAATACTTACCTTGACTGGTACATAGTGAGTGCTCAAAAAATATTTGTTGAATGGATACATAGATGAATATTCTTCTGTCTCATTAAATCAGTTTTCATTACAAAGAAAAACAAAAATGACATTTTTTCCCCAAGCTACCTTTATTAATTTGATTATAACTCCTTACTGGCTGAAACATTCTTAGTCAATCATTAGCTTTATTGAATGCACTTGCAATTCTAAGCACTAGTTATGTACCTACAAATTCCAAACTGCAAGGAAAAATACAAAATTTAAGGAACAGGACCTTATGTATTATGGTGTATTACTACAAATGTACAATCTTTATATTACTCAAAATTCTCCTAAGGAAATGGGTACTCAAAAATGTCTTACTAATTTTTTCTATCTACCTACCTATTATGTAAAATTTATGGGCAAGTATCTACATTTAGAAGTATGTCCTAGAAGAGGGAAAATAGAGGAACTTCTATAAAGGATGAGTTTAGAGTTCAAAATTTCATATTTTCATTTCAAATGAATTACATTTTTAGTTCTGTGATTGTAGACAACTCAAATTTTTCTGAGACTTATTTCTTTCGTTCACTGAGAATACAGAATGATAAATAACATAATAACTTGAAAGTGCTTGGTGGACCAGAAAGCGTTGGCCCATCTACAGAGTTATGGTACTGTCATCCATCACTGCCAGGAGGGCATGCAACTATCTCTATTGCGATTCTCTGATCAGAAGTGTGGGAAACTTTTAATAGGCTGTCACTATCAGCTCCCATTTCTGCTGTAACCTGGTTCTTTGTCACAGTCCCAGAAAATCTGAACGGGGACTTAACACAGTGGGTCATTTGTGAGGTCTCAAAGAGGGGCACCTGCACACACTAATTTATTCTGATCCTGTTTCTTATAATGAATCTCAATGTTCACTTATCTTCAAATCATTCTGCCGTATACCACATATTTATGTCTGTATGTTATTTTTTTAAGCAGTTCTATTAACCTAGATCCTCAACAGAAGCCTACAACTTGCTCAAAGAAAAGTTAATATGAACTCATCCATCACATCTCCAGAAGGATTCTCTGGAAATGCCTACCTTAGAGCCAATCTCTCCTAATTCTCTGCTCCCATATACTTTTATTTTTGTAGTTACCAAGAAATAATCTATTTTTTTTTTTACATATCTGTCTGCCTGATTAGACTGAAAGTCCTGTAAGGGCAAGAATGATAGGTATACCTTTTTTATAAAAAGAAAATCTATCACTGTAATCATAGGAATCAACATAATGTTAAAATAAATACTAAAGTGAAATGAAAGAAAAAATTTTAAAATAAGTTGTATCTTTTTCTAAATAAATATATGGTTATTAAAGAATACTTAGAAAAACGTAAAAGAAAAAACATTAAAATACAATCACAAAAATAATGAGATATTATTTTAGAACCACTCTATTGATAAAAATTATAAAGATTACGAGTATTAACTATTGGTAAGATAAAGGAAACACCATAGGAGTGTAGGTTTGTTAAATATTCTACTGGAAATATCTATAAAATCAATATATGTAAGTGTACCTTGTTTTATTATGCTTTGCTTTGTTTTGTTTCACATATATTGCATTTTTTAAAAAATAAATTGCAGGTTTGTGGCAACCCTGTGCCCAGCAAGTCTACTGGTGTCATTTTCCAACAGCTCGCTTTGTGTCTCTTTGTCACAGTTTGGTAATTCTGGAAATATTTCTATCTTGTTGATTATGATTATAACTGTTATGATGATCTGTGATCACTGATCTTTGATGTTACTATTCCAGTGGTTTTGAAGGGCCACAGACTGCTCCCACATAAAATGGTGAACTTAATGGAAAAAATGTTATGTGTGTTCTGACTGCACCACTGACCCGCTATTTGCTGTCTCTCCCTCTCTTTCTCTCACCTGAGCATTTCTATTTCCTATATTGAAATGAGGCCAATTAATAACCCTACAATAGCCTCTAAGCATTGGAGTGAAAGGAAGAGTCACACATCTCTCATTTTAAATCAAAAGCTAGAAATGATTAAGCTTAGTGAGGAAGGTGTGTCAAGAGCCAAGATAAGCTTAAAGCTAGACCTTTTACATCAAACAATTAGTCAAATTGTGAATGCACAGGAAAAGTTTTTGAAGGAAATTAAGAATGCTACTCCAGTGAACACATGAATGATAAGAAACCAGAACAGCTGCATAGCTGGTATGGTGAAAATATCAGTGGTCTGAGTAGAAGATCAGTCCAGCCCAAAGAGCTGAGATTTCAAGAAATTTTATCTTTCACAAATGTAGATATATAAAAAGGACATATTTTCATTTATTGAGGAAGTTTCAATGTTTTTAAAGATATGCACAATGATCACATACAAAGTCAATGTTGTGATAATGTACTTTCATGGGGTCAAATTTCTGATGTCCAAGGCAGCAGAAGAAAAGTCTGTCCCAGATCTGAGAGAGAAACCGGTTCTTCTTTTCCCCCATACGGTTCTCGTGGTGGTGAATAAGTCTCACGAGATCTGATAGGCTTATAAGGGGTTTCCCCTTTCACTTCGCTCTCATTCTCTCTTGCCTACCGCCATTTATAATGTGACTTTCACATTCTGCCATGATTGTGAGGCCTCCCCAGCTATGTGGAACTGTGAGTCTGTTAAATCTCTTTTGCTTTATAAGTTACACAGTCTTGGGTATGTCTTTATCAGCAGCGTGAAAATGGACTAATACAACACCCATATGTATCTCCTTAAACCATATCTAATTTCCAAATAAAGACAATAACAAGGTAATAGTTCCACTGAAGATGATGCAACTATCCTGTGATTGGTTTTGGGGATTCTGTATGTTTGGAATTTTAGACTTTAGGGATTTGGATATGTCGAGGTTTCAACATTTATGATTATGGTATGTGAGACTGTATCTCTCAGGATTATGATATGAAGCCTGTGGTTATAGAAAACATAACTATTCAATGTGGACCAAACAGCCTTTTATTGGAAGAAGATGTTACCTAGGACTTTCATAGATAGGCAGGAGAAGTGAATGCCTGGCTTCAAAGTTTGAAAGAACAGGTTGACTCTCTTGTTAGGGGCTAATGCAGCTGGTGAATTAAAGTTGAAGCTAATGCTTGTTAATCATTCTCAAAGCCCTAGGTTACTTAAGAATGCTGCTAAATCTTCTATGCCTGTGTGTCCTCTATAAATGGAACCACAAAGTCTGGATGATGGTACGTTTGTTTACAGTATGGTTTACTGAATATTTTAAGCCCACTTTTGAGAACTACTGCTAAAAAAGAGAGATTCCTTTCAAAACATTACTGTTCATTGACAATTTACTTGGTCATCTAAGGACTCTGATGGAGATGTACAAGGAGATTAATGTTGTGTTCATGTCTGCTAACACAACATACATTCTTGCAGCTCCTGGGTCAAAGAGGAATTTCAATTTCCAAGTCTTATTAACATTTCAAAAGGTTGTAGCTGCCATAGATAATGATTCCCCCTGTGGATATAGGAAAAGCAAATCGAAAATCTTCTGAGAAGGATTCACCATTCTAGGTGCCATTTAGAGCATTTGTGATTTATGGGAGGACATCAAAATATCAACAATAATAGGAGTTGGGAAGATGTTGATTCCTGTCCTCATGGATAACTTTGAGGGGTTCAAGACTCCTGTGAAAAAAGTAACTGCCGATATGGTGGAAATAGCAAGAAAACAACAATGAGAAATGGAGCCTGAAGATGTGACTGAATTACTGCAATCTTGTGATCAAACTTTAATGGATGAGCAGTCGCTTCTTATGGATGAAAATAGAAAGTGGTTTCTTGAAATGGAATCTATTCCTGGTGCAGATGCTATGAACATTGGTAAAATGACAACAAATGATTTAGAATATGACATAAACTTGGTTGATAAAGCATCAGCAGGATTTGAAAGGATTGACTGCAATTTTGAAAGAAGTTCTACTGTGGATAAAATGCTACCAAATAGCATTGTATGCTACAGAGAAATACTTTGTGGAAGGAAGAGTCAATCAATGTGGCAAACTTCATTATTTTCTCATTTTAAGAAATAGTATGGCCACTCCAACCTTCAGCCCCCATCAACACTGAGGCAGGGCTCTCCAGCAGCAAAAAGATTCTGGCTCTCCAAGGGCTCAAATGTGTTAGCATTTTTTAGCAAAAAAAAAAAAAAGTCTTTTAAAATAAAAGTCTATACATTGTTTTTTACACATAACACTATTGCACACTTCATAGGCTGCAGTATTGTGTAAATATAACTTATATGCACTGGGAAACCTTAAAATCTGTGATACTCACTTTATTGTGATACTCGCCTTATTGAATCAGTCTGGAACCAAATCTGCAATGTCTCTAAGGTATGCCTGTATCATATAACACTACAATTGTATTACTAGATGTGTAACCCAGAAATCTCTAGCATGATATATTCAGGAAGTCACATCAAAATATGTTTAATTGTAGCATTGTTTGTGAGAGAAAAAGTGGAACACAACTATATTCTGTTAGAGAAATAATTGAGGAAACCCTATACAGCAGGGTAATGAATGAATTAACTCTAAATGAATGAGTATAGATATGACTTTTAATTATTTATTTGAATGCAAAGAACAAATTGCAGAAACTTCCCTTGTTCATATCATTTATGTTTATTCAAATCCATACTGATACTATACCATGCTCTATTTGGGGTGTCTCTCTGTGTGTGTGTGTGTGTGTGTGTGTGTGTGTGTGTGTGTGTGTGTGTGTGTATTTCAGAAATGTAGACTATAAAGAAAAACATAAACTCCATGATGTTCTCCTAGGGAATGAGGAAATGAAGATGTATGGGAAGAATGAAAATTGGACTAGGGAGGAAAAGTAATGTTACTTCAAATTTATAAATAACATTATAATAAAAACAAAAATAACATGTTGATATATTTCTTCCACTTCTTCTCAGTGTATTCCTTCTAGTGTCCTACATGTATAATTTAATAGTTTAAACTTAAAAATAGTTATTATTATTTGTTCAGATCTTAGGAGATATCTCTTTATATATCTGTGTTACATACAACTTGAAAAGTTTTCCAATGGCATCTGTGTTGTGTGGCATTTAGAATGTATTACAAACATTTGTTGGATCTCTACTTCATGCTAAGTGGTCATTTAGATTCTTCACAGGAATGAGAAACAGTATCTAAATTTCAGTAACCTAACAAAAATTAGCTATCACTACTTTCAGCTAGAAAGTTTCCCATAGAAATTATCACCAAATTAGATTTTCTGTATTTATATTTTCTGTGCAATTTTTATAGTAACTTCCTTAAAAGCATACATTTCCCAATAAACAGGTGAATAATGAATACACAAACCATATAAGTACAAAAATATACATAGATTTCTGTCTTATTGCCCTCTTGATACATTGCTTTCTAAAATAAATCCAGAATGGCCATCAGTACAATTCACATTCGCTAGCAAAATCTTTCCTCTTTTACTTGTTTCTGCTACTCCAAAGCCTTTCCAGTTTTCAATACAATAGTGCATACATATGAATGAATCTATTTAATTGCAACTTATTCTCAAGACAGTGAATCCGTTTTTGAAGAGTCTTGGGTATCTGTTGATGTTTCTGAAGTTAAGTGAGAACCAAGTATGTCTCCTACAATTTTTCCTTGTGGAAAATTATGGTCCCTGTTATACTGCTTGTTTATAACAAGCTCTAGTATAAAGCCACAGATTATATCTGTAGGTGTTCAGGTAGGGTTTACAACCAGCAGCTGAAGCAGAAAGAAGAACACATGCCAATTTTACTACTTTTAGTGATAGTCAAGGAATGTTGGATAAAGCAAGTTTGTGTCATTATTTTTGGAATGTGTATGCTTTAAGTTACACAAAAAGACAGTTCCTTAAACTTTGAATATGAATATGCTTTCTGATCATGATATATTCTCAAATGAATAATACGAATTGTGGATTTCATGTGGCATGGTCCGTGTGATTTTCTACATCAAAGGGTGGATGTCTGCAGATTTGGAGGTGGTGCTGGCGCCTTCTCTCATGCTAGCATTTCCATTGCACAAGAGAATTAGAGAACGCAGTCACTGAGATGGGGTTGATCTAGGGAAAAAAGAAGCCGCGGAACATATGTTTTTCAAAATGGAACTCACATTCAAGGGTGTTCTTGGACACTGACAATGAAAAACAACGTGAGAAAAGATGGGCACTAAAAATGAGTCATGAGGGGGTAACAGCGAAGTCAGTCAAACTCTGGGCTTCTGCCAAGTCTGACAGGCAAGCAACTGGCAGAGACTCAGGGGAACTTAGACAATAATAGAAGTAGTAGTGGCAAGGGCCACCTGCTTTTCTTAAGAGATTAACTATTGTTAAACCCTTGGCACTCTGCAATGGAACCTTGTATCCACAGGCAGGAAGCAGAGCACGCTGTGATATTAGTCTTGGGAATTCATGCCAAATCAGAGAGAATCATCCCTGCTTTCCACTGAGGGAGAAGAGAGCATGCCAGACCAGCTGAGACATCTGCTGTCGTGAGAGTTTCTTGAAGGACTGAAGCTTCCATCAGGCCATATATATAGTTTGTATACACACACACACACACCCCTTTATATACATACATAAATGCATACATATATACATACATAGTTTTTTATATATATACACATTTAAAATACACACACACTCACTTTCAGTGAGGAAAAACCTGACTTAACAGGCAAAGCATCAAACCTGGTGCTAGTCCCTTTGACATTCCCTCATTTTGTACTTTTTTTATACAAACGATTGTTCAAGATGTAAACAACCTTCTCAAAATTAGCCCAGAGAAAATAAAGAACATGGAGATGATTTTGGACACAAATAGCCATATTAGTTCTTAGAAAATAGCTGTTTGCAAATGTAACATTCACAATTATGAGCAGAAAGTCATTAGATGTTAATGTCTCTGAGCAGCTACAGAGGAGAGATTTCACGGTGTGGCACAGGAAGTGTCAGAGAGTCCTCATTTCTGCAATGACATATCCCTTTCGGCTCAGATTGGAATCCAAAAGTGACTTTCCATGCCAAAAATTGCTTAAAATATCTTTCTGATCATCATAGAAGCACCACATGCTGGTCTCTCATTCGAAAGAATACAGATAAAGAGTGATTCGATTAGAGAAACTGTCTTGGAGAATGTCACAGTGCTCTGGCATAATAAGAAAATTAGGTAAATAGCCTTCAGTGGAGTTTATTGGTGGAAAGTAGAGCCTTCGTAGCAGCTATTACCTGATGAGGACTTGTCCTTAATAATTGTCATTTTAATGCACAGATTGCCTGCAGTTAATAGATCCTAAGTAGATCCTCTCTACAAAAGGAAAATAACATGGGACTGCCAAAGAAGGCCTCAAACAGATTAGAAGTGTTTGTCAGCTACTCTGGTTGAACATTAGTATGAACTTCTGGGTGAAAAGAAATCTGTAGATTAATATCATAACCATAATATAAATTGTATAATTTATTTTCTATAATGGTATATGCTAAAATGCATATATGGTCTTCCTCATAGAATAAAAGTTTAAATATCTACAAGAAATCTTGAATTGATCAAAGGCCTCTATGTGAATGCTTGTAGCCCTAGTTAACACTTACAGGCATGTTTTTTATGTAGTTCTGCCTAGGTGGACCTAAAATTGGTATATGATGTATAGCTACATAATTTATAAGTAACAGCTAAGGGCTTAACCTCTGAATGATTTTGCATATAAAAAGTATATTTATTAAGCAGAATTGCGAGAAAATGTTAAATAGTGATTATCTGTGGGAAGATTATAGCAAATAGTGCTGAAAACCTCATTGCCAACAATAAAAACACACTGAAACCAAACTCAAAGTTTATTGTTTTGCCATCATTTATTTTCGAGGGTCCACATTGCATACTCATTTGCTTATATGAAACTTTAATATTCTTACCTTCTCACTTCCTCTTGAGGTCTCATGATGTTGAGCATACTATCAACTTTTTTGATCAGGAAACCATATGGGAAGTGGAAAAAGTATAGTGTTTGGAGTCCAAAGGGCTTCAAAATGTAGAATTTAAAATTTTATAGAGATTATTACTATTACTTCATCTCAAAGTGCCCCTTATGGTATAGAGGCTTGGAGAATGCTTTACATATGTTGCCTCTAGACCCAGTGTAAGCCCTGCAGGGCATATGTTATTATCTACATTTGTTAGATGAAAAAACACAGCTCAGTTAAACTAAGATTTGGCTTAAGGTATCACAGACAATAAGGAACACAAGTGTCTTTCAAAACTAAATTTCCCTGGCTCCCTATTAAAGAGTCTACGCCAGCATTGTCCAAAAGAAATAAAACACAAACTTCATATGTATAAATTTTCTATTAGCAATATTTTTGAAAGCATGGAGAAATCCATGAATTAATTTTTATAATTTTACATTAATCCAATATGATTTAAAAAATCACTTCATGTTTGTACATATTTTGCATTTGTGGGTTTTTTTGTATTAATTCCTTGAACTCTGGTGTGCATTTGAAATGTATAGCACAAGTCAGTTTGGTTTAGTCTGATTTCAAGTATTCAACTATCACAAATGTCTAGTGGCTACTATATTTCTACTATTTTAGTAGCTACTATACTACTCTACACAGTTCAAAAATAGAGTTGTGATGCAACATTAGATCAAAAGTGCAAGGTTTCTTTGATTGTTGACTTTAACTACTTGCCACCTGAAGCATACTGACTGATAATTTAATCTGAGTCTTTCCTCACAAGTGTGAAAATGGTATGATAATACTTAACCCATAGAATTGGGAGGGGTGAATTAGATTATCAGGTGGGAAATATCTGGCTGATTACCAGACATTACGAGGACTTCACAAGAAGATAGGTCCACTCTATTTTTCTCTCTTTTGCTTATAGATTTTGTTTCCCTAAGGATGTCCGGTGCAGCCCCAAAGCTTAAACAAAACTCCTCTTAGAAAGTCTTGAAAAGAAGGCATGTTTAGCTTCAGGCATTTTATATTTCAGTTGAGTTCATATAATGGTTTAGATCACCATGATTGGCCAACTGATCTTGGGAATGCAGAAACGACAAACTTTCTCAGCTACACTTACATTAAGATTTAAACTGGCAGTTGGAAAGAATTCATTGAGAGGCTGATATAACTCCAAATCAGTTATACTCTACAAGCAAACATTAATTATTTCAAACTGTTTGTAGTTTTTCACCTGAGCTAGTAGAGATAACTGAGTCCTTTCACAATAAATAAACTAAGACTATGTCATAAGAAATATAGTCCAATTTTGAACTCCAATCTCAATCCATTTTTTTCACAAATTCCCATGGCTCATGAAAACAGTTTCATTCATAATCCAAATTAAAAGATATAATATTATGCAATCTAGCACTTGTGTCTTATAATACACCAGAATTGTACTTTTGAAATGTATATTATTTAGAACCAGATAAAATGAAGTTTAGAAGACAAGTATGTCATTTACTAGCTGTGATATTTGGAGCAGATTGTAAATTTATCTGATCTTCACAAACTACCTTGAAAGTTGGAGATTAAGATTAAAATTTATTCTTGTAAAAACCCTTTCCATTCTGCATGATACATAATACCTACTCAATGTATTAGTCAGGCTTCTCTAGAGGGACAGAACTAATAGGAGAGATGTATATAGAGAGAGGAATTTGTTAATGAGTACTGACTCACATGAGCACAAGATGAGGTTCTACAATAGGCCGTATGCAAGCTGAGGAGCCAGGAAGCCAGCCGATTCCCAAAACTGAAGAACTTGGAGTCTGGTGTTTGAGGGCAGGAAGCACCCAGCACGGGAGAAAGATGGAGGCTGGAAGACTAAAACAGTCTAGTCTTTGCAAATTCTTCTCCCTGCTTTTATTTTGGCCGTGCTGGCAGCTGATTGAGGGTGGGTCTGCCTTTCCCAGTCCACTGACTCAAATGTTAATCTCCTTTGGCAACATCCTCACAGACACACCCAGGAACAATACTTTGCATCCTTCAGTCTAGTCAGGTTGACACTCAGTATTAACCATCACACTGAAGAAATGGAAATATAACATAATGGTGGTTCTAAATAAAGAAAATTTTTTAAATTTTAATAACTTGTATAAAAATCTAACGTACTATAAAATAAATGTAATGTAATGGTGAATGCATTAGATTTAGAATCAGGGACCCTTCTATCTCTCCACCTAAAATCAATTTATTTTCCATCTATTTATTTATAATACATGTTAAATATGTGTAAATATTTTCGCTGATAGAATATTAGTAATTCCTTGGAAACCCCTGTCAGTTTCTCTCTGAATTTGTAGCCCTCTATTTTCCTCAGAGGTAAACATAATCCTACCTTTTTAGCTTATTATTTTCTTGTTTTTTATTTTTATGTTAAACACATATGAATGTATATTTACACAGTGAAAGACTTAGATTTGCATTTTTTTTTACTTTATGTAAGTGCAAGCTACTGTACAAATTATTCTGTGACTTTGCACAATATAACTTTTACGAGATACAAGAAGTTGTAGTTGGTTCAGTTTTACTATATTGTGTATGATAAGACTGTTTTAAGATGATTTGCTTTTCTATTGTGGGAGTTTGCATTGTTAACAAATTATGGCTGTAAGAAACAATGCTTCTGGAGACTTTTTGTTTGTCTCTCTATATCTGTATACATGTACAAATATACATGTGCACATACATTTATGTACATATGTGTACATATACAAACACACACAAGATTTTCTATGATATATTTCTGTGAATGAAATTTCTGGGTTTTATAATATGTACATCTTCATATTTACTAGATAATACCAAATTAGGTTCCAATATGACTATACTAATTTATATCTCTATAGGGCAATAATATTTAAAATACGTTAATATTGACATAGGATACATAAATAGATTAATTGAACTGAAATTTAGAAACTAATTTATGTTAATGTAGGTATTGATTTATGAGAGTGATGACATTACAGATTAATAAAAGGGACAGAATAATTGGTAATTCATAGAGAGAAAAGAAAAAAATTAAATCTTAATTTCTGCTTCATATCAAATACAAATATCATTTCCAGGGGATATTAAAGAGTTAAATTTACAAAACAAAGGCATAAAAATTTATCAACACCATATAGAAAAATAATTGTATTAGCCTAGGCCAAAACCATTTCTTAATGAAGACAAAAGAAGTGAAAACTACAAAGGAAAATAAACTTACATGGTCTACTGTATATTTTGCTCACCACGGGACACAAAAACAGGGAAACAAAACAGTAAAAACAGATAGTGGAAATATATATCTTAAAAATCCTAAATATCACAAGTTGGCCAAATAGCAATAAGATATACATGGATAAATTTAGAAGGTAACTAAGATATTTCCTAGTAGGGAGTATTCAAATTTTTTTGGAAATGGTCAGATAGTAAATATTTTTGCCTTACTTTGCAGACTATATATACTCTCTGTCACATATCCTTTATATAGAGAGAGACCTCAGTGCATAAATAAAAAATTATATATATATATATATATAACCACTGTTTAATGTATTTAGAGCAGGAGTACATGTAAAAATATTAAAACTTGAAAAAATACTGTATCCTTGTATTCATGGATCCTGTGGACATATATTATAATTAGAACAAAAGTGTGTCCAAACTGCCTCTGGTCCAGCAATCATACTTTACCAGCGAGGAAATTAAGGTCCATAATGGCCCAGAGCTGGTGACCAATCGGAAGGGGTACAGAGTTTCTAATTTCCCCCAGTCAGCGCTGCTGTCTTTGGATAGCATAGCATCCCTCTGTTTACAGTAGAATTCACAGGTCATGTTAGGGCTGATAAGACTTTATTAATGTAAGTCATATTGTCGTTAGGCAGGACATGACTTGTTTGTTAGCTCCTTGGAACAGAGGAGAGACTAGCTCATCAGAGCTACAGGAACATTCCTTTTTATTAAACCTATCTTTCAAAAAAGCCATAAAATGAGCAATTTTATCAACAGCCTGTTCTGAAATGGACCACTTTAAAAGGCGACAGGAACAAGTCTGGCAGCTGAGTTATCCTGGAATGTTTCACTGGGAGGAAAGAGCCCCATCAGCACCTTCTTTTAAATGAAAGCCAGAGACATTGTTGGGGAAACTGCTGGCTTCCCATATGCTCCTGGTCTTCTTATAGAGAATCCTCCTGGGAACACTTTCCCAAGCTCCTAGCCTCAAAGCAGACTTTGTAGAAACTTTTAGTTAGAGTAAAATTCAGTATTACAGAATTTCTATTTATTTCCAATAGATATGGAAAAGGTTAGTAGGTATTATTGACCTGAAGTGTAATAATGTCCCTCAAGGCTAACCTTTAAATCTTTATGTGTTCAGTAATTCAAGCTATGTAGAGCATCTTTCTCTGTCTTTAGGAATATTATAACATTCTGTATAGCTATAAAAAAAAGAGTAGTGGAAAAGGGCAAAGGGAAATTACCTCTTTCTCCATAACAGCTCTATAGGGCATTCACATACTCAGTTTACTCAAATGAGGTCCTTTTAGCAGTCTGCAGAGAGTCTCCTAAAAGAAATATTGCAGAGTGGTATTAACCTGAAATATTGAATTCGTTTCTTAATCCAAAGAATCAAATTACCCTTTTCATTAATAAAATAGAAATTAACATCTTAGCTTGACTGAGAGAAAAACTTTTATCATTTTTTTTCCTGCCAATAGTGTTTATTATGAACATAAGAGATAATTTCATAATGACAGAATATTAGTGTGTTGTTTTCACCAGTTTTTTATAGTGGCAATAATTATATTATTTAAGTTACTGATATAATAAATTATAGTTATTAGATGATGCTAACTTGCTAATTCTCAGCTCTTTTGATGACTGATGCATAAAATTTTGACCTAGTGTATTAAGTTTTAAGTCATTATTGCTTCAATAATTTCTAACTTGTACATAAATCTAAGTGGGGAAAAATGCGTATTGTTTTGCAGAAGCTTTTACATATGCAAAGAAAGATTCCTGGAAGCAAAATATATCATAAAACTTTCCTAATAATACTAAGGATAACAAAACTGCATTATTAATGCCAAAGATTATATTTACTCATATATACAGATTATTAAGCAATTTAGTTAGGTCAGTTGGAAACATTCTAAACATTCATACAGGTAGTGAATAACTAAGATAAGACCACTTCTATATACTCTGTAGTAATTATAGTTCCTGAAACCAGTGTCTTCACAGGTAACCTCGGAATTGAGCTGGTGTCGTGGTTCACTTAATGCAACATTTAGTGACACAATGGGAGCATAACATAGACACATGGACAGATGCAACAAAAGTTACACAAATATAATAGGACTTAGAAAATTAATGAAGAAGAATCTTTCATACTATCAAGAAGTATATATTTTTAGAAATATTAGATGCAAATCAAATTCATGGAGTAACATTAAAAGTCTTCTAATTAAATTTTAAAAAGACAAGGGTGCCCTCTGATATTGCTTTTATTCTGCATTGTTCTGGAAGTTTCAGCCTGCAAAATAAGATAAAAAAAGGAGTAAAGCTATATGAGTTGAAAAGAAAAAGGCAAAATTGCCTTTACATGCAAATGATGTATGATTAACTGTGAATGACACAAGATAATTAACAAAATAATTAGTACATATATGGCAGTGCAACCCTAGCAACCAAAGCAATAAGAACCCTAGAATACCTAGGAATACATTTAGCAATAGATGCGTAAACTCCTTATAAGAAAATTACAAAGCTCATTTCTAAGACATGAAGGAATATCTAAATAAAGTATGAGACGAACAATGTTCATGAATCAGAAGACAACATTGTAAAGAAATCAAATTTCAAAACTTAATTTATAAATTTAATAAGTATTTCAATCAACAATGTAACTAATTGTTTTCTAAATTTGACTAACTTATTCTAAATTTACTATGAAAGAGCAAAGTGACAGCTTTGAAAATAATTGGACTAGCCAGGTGCTGTGGTTCACACCTATAATCTCAACAAGTGGAAGCAAGATTTGAGCCCAGGAGTTTGAGATTAGCCTGGACAACATAGGGAGATCCCATCTGTATAAAAGAAAAAAAATTAAACCAAACCTCCCCACAAAAACAAAACAAAACAAAACAAAAATCTAGAAGATTCACCCTAACAGATATTGACCCATTAAAAACTGAATCTAATTATGATAATGTGGTATTGATAAAGAGACACTTGTAGCTTTACCAAACATATTGGAGAGATCAGAAAATGATAAATGACATTTTCACATGTATAAAAATTTGAAATGTAAGAGGGTCACTTAAATATTGATGGGAAAATGGAACACTTAATAATCAACCCGATGGGTCAGTATCCTTAATAAAAACGAATTCCATGTGGATAATGATCTTCATGTGAAAAGTTAAATGTTAAAATCTTTAGATGATTATTTAGGGTAATTTGTTAATAAGTTCCAGATATAAAATATGTTAAAGAAACTACAAAAGTAGAAAGGAATAGTTTGATATATTTAAATGTTAATTTAAATAATATTAAATTTTCTATTCAACAAAAATACTCTAAACAGAGATAATAGGTAATCAAATCCAATGGAAAGAAGATATGGTTCACATACATTGCCACAAGAAAAATTATGTTTAAATTATATAACCAATACTTATAAACTTATGCAATCGATAAGAAAAACATAAACAAAAAACAAATCCTAACACAACTGAAGAGTATGGCAAAGTAGTCATAAAAACATTTTAGAAGAAAACTGAAATGAACAACAATATATTTTATGTATAATCTATACTCATCCCTGCTAGTAATGAAAATGAAAGTTAAAACAAAGATACTATTTCATATTAGGTAAATAGTCTCAACTCTAGGAAATTTTATTGAGGAATGCTCATGTGCTACCTTTGTAAATTCTTGCATCTAACCTGGGGCAAATTGACAGTTTCTAATAGATTTCCAGTTGTAAATATTTGTCTCAGAGATTCTGATTTAAGGTATATATCTTCTCTATCACATGTGTAAAAAGTGAAATGTAAACAAATGTTCGTTGTAGCATTTTTATTAAAAACTTTAGACATGATTAAATTGTTTATCAACAGGAGAAAATATAAACTGTCATATATTCACTATGACATACTATACAGCCAGTTAGATAAATGAACCAGAGGAGCATTATCAGCATGTTTTGATCTCAAAAACACAATGCTGAGTGAAAACAAGGAAAGTATGAAAATTACATGTCCAATATAGTTACACCAAAAACATTAAAATATTATATTTTCATAGGTAGCCAAAAGTTTTGGGTACTGCTTAGGACCTAAAACATCATTCCATAGGCACTCAGTAAATGTTTTTTGCATGATTTTTTAAACACTAGGAAGGAAATAAAAGCAAGGGAATTGGTCTCATAAAATTTTAGGATAATGGTTACCATGTGCAGGAAGGAAATAGCATGAGATCAGGGAGAGTTATCCAGGAACTTAAATTATACATGTAAATTTTTTTGACTGAAAAATCTAAAGCAAATATGACAAAACTCTAAAATTTGATGAAGCTCCCGGGCCCGTTCAAAGGTATTTTTTATTCTCTATAATTGTTTTGAACATTAGAAATTTTAAAAAAGTAAAAAAAAGAAAAATGACTAGGACCAGAGATTGAAAATGTAGATTACCAAAATATTTTAGCTATACACTCCTCATTTTTTATTTCTCTTCCCTCTCGTTGTGAATTCAGTGGCCTCCTTCATTATATATTATACTCCTATTATATTAGAGATCATAGGGAATTTGGATTTGAGGACATTTTAGGATTTTACAAAATATCTACTCCTAATTTTATAGCAACTTTGAGGATATAAAGAAGATAATCAAATATTATTTTGACAGATTTTTCTGTACTCAAAGCTATCTCCTGAATATAAGTGAAAAACAAGATGTTATTTATTACTTTGAATTTATGATGTTTCAAATTAGCTACTTGGTAATCAATTAAAGGAAGACAGACTAAGTGTGACTAAGTGTAATTGATTGAATTACTAAAATGATATTTTAGCTACAAAAGGTTGTCATATTCAGGGAGACTGGGCTATATCAATTGTGTGTTAAATTATACTTTGCAAAGGGTCTTGCTGGGGCTTGAAAGCTTATATTTCACCATAAGGGCTAGACAAGAGGTACATGTATGGTAAAAAAAATAAAAATAAAAAAATAAAAATAATAAAAATAAAAAAAGATAATGCCATAGGAAAATGAGGTTTCAGCATACACAGGAAGTTCAGCCCATGAACATCTTAAATAGAACATTGTCTTTTAGTCAAGGCAACATATACATTACAGCATTTCTGTAAGATAAAGAGTGAATATGTTTATGAAATGTAAGGGACAGAACACATATGAAGAATGAGAGATATAAATATGTACAATCAAAATTTGCATTATGGACTTTAACCATGTTATTTGGCAAACAAATTTAAAGAGCAAGTAGCCAGAGCCTTACAAAACAACAAGAAAAACATTGGTTCTTACATGAGGACAATGGACTATAACATTCTCTTCGTTGCTCTTAAGGTCCCATGAACCCCCTTAGGTAAGTCAGTTTATCTTAAAATATTGAAGCTTTGATCATTTAATGAGTATAATCTAACCCCTTCTCACTTGCATGTCAGATGCAAACACAAAGTGTTTTCCTTGTCCACCAACAGCTATAGCAAGAAACTGGAAAAACTAATACAAACTTAGTGATACCTTTTCAGCTGAAAAGAATGAGTGTAACCAAAAAAGTGTACTCTCAGTTCTTTGGAGACGTTTCCATAGGTTTTTCTTTGTAGTATGACTAATGATGTTTCTAAAGGCCATTTTGCACAAATATAAGGAAAACCTTTTTAGAAAACAATGCAGGTCAACCCAAGTTACATATCCTGCCCAGCATGGTTAGAAGAAGCTCTTCATCTCTTCTGGAAAAAGATCATACCTAAACTATATGCCACATTGTCATTTCCCCTTGCCTTATTAAGTTGTTCATTTAATCCTATTACTATTTCTTTCATTTATTCTCAATAAAATAAAACATTGAGTTTCTCTATTCTGGGCCCAGCAGTCTGCCAGCTATTTGAAATTAGTTACCTATTGAGTTCACCAGTCATTTATTCAACACATACATTTTGTGTGTCCACCATGTGCTGTGCTCTAGAGAGAAAATGACTCATATTTTACACTGTCATGAAACTTGTCCTGTAGAAGGTCAATATGGATTAAATTGAACTCTCCTTTAGCACTGTATCGTCTCTAATGGCTTTGCACTTTGAGGTAATGAGATTATCCTATAGCATTACCTTAATTTTCCTGAAGTTGTGGAAACAGAATGTACAGAAATCATTAAAAAATTGCATTGTAGGTATCTTGGAAATATATTATTTATATTTTTTCTACCTTTCTAAATATGAAGTTTTCATATACGTTTGTTCTATATGATACCTCCAAAAAAATTAAGGAGTGCCAGCTCCAAGGGAGATGAGGGAGTCCTGTGGGTGATCATGTTGACAGAAGGACTAACAGTAAGTCTCTGAGTTAAGTTAATTTGCTCCTCCCTCAATTGACTGACTTCTCCCTTTGTTCCCAAAGCACTTTCAGTTATATGAATTTCATTTCTGCAAAACTTGTGGGTTTATTTATTTTCTTTGAAATCAACAGAAAATATGAGAAAGGAATCCTGGATTTTCACCTGGGAAGCCTAGAAGGTCATTCTTTTAAATCTGTGTGTGCCTCAAGAATTATGTTGTAAACAAGAAAGTCTGATTTTGGATTACTAACCAAAAAAGAAATTAATTCCTACCTGGAGTGGAGCAGATAACAGAGTAAATAACTAAATAACATTTTGAGAATGTGAGAAACTATACCAAAAACTAGTGGCTTAAAACAACCACCATCTTAGTTGCTTATTAGTCTGTGGGTCAATGATTTGGGGTGGGCTCAAATTATTTAATTTCTTGCTAGGCATATACCCAAAATCATACCAAGGTTTTATCAGACATAATTATTTAATTATCTATCAGATGACAACTTAGATTAGGTTTAGTAGGTTATTTTTCCATTTAGTTGAAAGTGAAATAAGAAATAATCAAAAACTTAGAAACACATGCATTCGATGTTGGTTAGAATTGCTGATACATGTTTTTTTCTTTTAAAGTTGAGTTGTTGAGGTCACTTAAGTGGCTACTGGTGAGTGGGTCTGTTGGGTGAGAGATGGTCTCAATCACATGTCTTATGTTGGTGGTGACTGTCTCTGGGTCTCTCTCTTCATGTCGTTTCTCATCCTCTAGGAGAATAGCTTGGGTTTCTTCACATGGCAGTGGCATTACAAAACAGTGGAGGGGAAGCTGCAAAGTTCCATGATGACTAGACATGGTATTTGCAGATCATCATTTCAGTCACATTCCGTTGGTCAAAACAAGTTACAAGTTCAGCCTAGATTCAATGGGTGGAGAAATAACCACTTCTCATAGGAAAGGATTGCAAATAATTTATGGTCATTTTTAGTCAATCATGCTTAAGTATCAAGAACAATAGAGAGTTTTCTTTGGAAAACTGTTGAGAAGATTTACCCCCAACCGTTACCAATTATAGGGAGAGGTTGCTTATCCTGGTTTGAGACACATACTTATGCTTGGCTGAGGAGGACAGTTTTCCTTGAATGGCAGTGTTTACAAGACTATAGCCAGTGTAGGAGGGCTAATACCTCCAAACAAGGATAGGATGTCATTACCAAAAGGAGGAGGATTGAATGCAGGGCAGACAAAAACAGTGGAGGCCATTTTACTCAGGGGCCTTGGGAAAATCACTTGTCATTTTTTGGGTCTGTGTTTGGTGGCTTCTTTTGTAAACTGACAATAATAAGAAAGCTCACGAAAGTTTCTTCTAGTGCTGTGATTCTGTTGCTCTGCTTGTCTTCTGCCTCTCCATTTTATATCACCAATTGCCAGAGACTATCGGTCATATGCTGCCCTTGAACTTCATGGCAAAATAGAACGTCTGCATTAAGGAATCAATATCTTCCATTAAACTGTAAGCTCTATGAATGCAGAAAATATGTCTTGTTCATCTCTGAATCCTCATCTTCCGATGCATTAGGTGCTCACTAAATATTAATTTCATGTTGGAAGAATACAGTGGTTATGAAATCTTCAGAAGTAGCTTATCCTTTATAGACCTCATTTTGGTTTGATATGGCAGGAGGTAATTTAATTCAGTGATATACCAACTGTATTCTTTCCTAAATTAATGTTATATTAGCTTTTTACCCTTTTCACAATCATTCTTCTCAAATGTACGAAGGTAAAGCCTATCTTTGACCTATTCTGTATCTGAATCACATGTGTTGCTTTGGGTACCAAATTCCTCTGTGGTACCAAAAAGACGAATGGAAATATTAGAGAAAAAAGTTTTAAAAGTGAATGACTCTGATGAACAGTTAACATTCATTTCTAAGTAAGATTGTTTCCAACTCTTCACTTTCAACTAAATAAAAGAAGAGCTTAAAACAAGTTGCTATGCACATTGGCATAATTTGTGGCATAAAACTAGGAAAGAATTAAAATAGTGCAGTCAAATGCCCTAATACAAATTTTTCAATTCCTAAATACTTATCTATGTTGATTAACTTTTATTTAAGTTTCATATTTCTTATTAAAAGGAATTACACCATATTATGTCTGGAAAGAGAATGGATGAGGGCAACCCCCATGTATTTCTGTTCTTAGTGATTTTTAGAGGCTATAGAAAACACACACACATATGTATATACACACATAGATACACACAAACATATACGTATATGTGTGTATACATATTTATTTAAATTATATATATATAATTTTTTTAAGTAAAGAAAGAAAAAAGAAAATGATCCAATCAGTTTCAATAGCTAATGTGAAGAAACATTCACGGGAAGTAAATAACCTCATGGCATCACAGGACAAGGGATGGAATGCCCCACTGAGTGGGTGATGAGGTGTTGTGCCTGACATTTGCAATGGGAGAGGGTTTCCCCTTTGCGGGCATCCTTAATAAAGCATGATTTTTTTTTATGGAGTTGAATAGTATTCAGAGAAAAGCAAGACCACTACGTGCCCAAAGACCAGGACCAACTACATAATTCATGGGCCCAGGCAAAATGAAAATGTTGGGCCTTTTGTTCAAAAATTAAGAATTTCCTGATGGCAGAGCAGAACACTCTGTCAAGTGCAGGGCCTTCTAAGCATGAGGCCCTGTGCAACTGGAAAGACAGCATTTCCACTCTGCCAAGCGCAGGCCCTTCTAAGCGTGGGGCCCTGTGCACCTGGAAACACAGCATTTCCGTGAAGCTGCCGCTGCCAGAGAGCCTCGCATCAGCAGGGCCCACCATGATGAGATTAAACTTGCCAAAAGTAGGGTGAGGCCAGGGACACCTCCCTACTGCCAGTTCCTGTGGTCAAGTAAGTTCACCTCTGCTGCCTCTATCCTGACATGTAGCCGCCAATCCTGCAGAGATTACTGCCCTGAAGAGAAAAGGGGGAGGAACTCTTTCAAGGCCATGCCATGCCTATTCCTTCCTCTTTACTAGCTTGTGGAGCTTAGTGCATTATTAGTCTACACAGTGAGAAGGAGAAAATGAGTTTGACCATTGTTTGAGGTAGATGTTTTCATCAACTGAAAACATAAAACTGAGTCTTACATGTTACAATGGGCCCACGTAATGATACTAACTGAAAAATGTATGGCATCTTGCAAAAATGTAATTAACAGACCCACTGATTAATGGGAAAGGGGAAGTTGATAAAGGAAAGTTCAGTTGAACTACAGGAAGAAATAATACAATTTGATGCATATGCATGAAAGAGCTGAGTCTCCTCAATAAAATAATTACCTAAGTACATTTATAGCTATTTTGGAGGTAAAGTGAGAAAACCCAAAAGATAATAGGCAGATAGAGGCAAGAGAGATGATGAGGTGTGGGGGTATTAGAAGCACCACAAGAAAGAGCATTTAGATTGGTTGATGTAATCAGTTATAGGTAGATGTTTTATTTACAGTTAATTACAAAACGGTAAATCAGCCAAGGATATTTTATTTTTAGAATTAATATCTAAAGTCGAAGCTATAGATGATGGATAAAAATAAAACTTTCAGAATAAAATTCAGAGCTTGCATAATTCATGATTTTTCATAAAAAGATTGAAGGTAAGAGCAGTATGTTTTCTTTTGTGTTTCATGTTAGCCTGTGATGTCAAAACAAACTAGGACTGAAGATCAGGAACTAGTTTGACAGACTTTCAGGTGGGCCTATGGGAATATAACCCAATAGATAAGAAGGGAATGAAAGACACAGGGGGAAAAGGCAATGCTTGGAAATAAAAATGGTGGTGGCTTTAGGGAAGAGTGATTGAGCATAACTGTGTAAATGACACAGTGGAAGTATGCTGCTAATTTTCCCCTGCTGTACATATAAATTATGCAGAGAATATTGGATTGGTAGCTTCTCTGTAGTGAAAACTACCTGTTCTCTTTCAGGACCTGGCAGAGGTGAAAGCAGTGGTGAGAGGAATTAGCACGCAATGAAGGAAGAAGAAACATAAAAAATTACGTATATCACGGAGGATCCTGGAAGACTGCAAAATATAAACACGCAACCTGAGAGCCAAATTAGGGAAGATATACATTTTATTCAACGTGGGATTTCAGGTTGGCAGGTATAATAAGAAGCTCCTTAAATAATTAACAACTTTAGCTAATTGCTGGTTCCTAATGAAGTTAACGGGTCTTAGTTGATGTTTTCTTTGCAAGCTTTAATAAGGCTTACTTAAACTCCCTATTTTTTCTTTAAAAAATTGCCAGCAATGCATAAAAAAGGCAGTAATGTACAGAACACTGGCAAATAAATGTCTTCAAGACTTATGTGGCCTCTTGACAGTAGCTTTGACATATATTTTTCATGTTTTAGAATGATAAATGCAACATCTTCTTGGAGCATAATTTGCAAAAAAAAAAAAAAAGACAGATGAGGAATGCAAAATGTCCAGGACAGCTGCTTGTCTGAGGTTACTGCTAGGTTTTTCACTTTTTACAAAACTTTCGTTTGGTTCACACTCCCTAGTTGCTTTTTCTTAGTGGAAGTAGAGGTATATGTTAAACATTGAGCATATTATGAACACTTCACAAAAGAGGCTATTATTTCCTGAAAGTGATTCTTTGATTCTTTATTTAAAAACATTTGCTAACTACTATTTATAAAGCAGTGGGCTATGTTACCTCTATTCAACAGAAACATAACGAGAACTCTAAATGTAAGACATTTGTTCAGGGGACAGTAGTCTGATGCAAGCCTTACTGGGCTAAAATCTAAGTGTCGGGAGGGCTACATACCTTTCTGGAGGCTATAGGGAAGAATCTGTGTTCTTGTCTTTCCAACTTCTAGAGATTGTCAACATTCCTTGACTCATGGCTCCCTCTCATCTTCTAAACCAGCCATGATAGGTTGAGTCTTTCGCACAAGGAATCACTCCAACTCCTCCTCTGTTCCCCTTTTCCACTTTTAAGGATCCTTGTGGTTACATTGGGCCCAGTAGATAATCCAGAGTAAGTTCCATGTTTTAAGATCAGTTAATTATGAATTTTAATTTCATCTGCAACCGTAATTCTTTCTTGATATGTAATGTAACATATTTAATGGTTCAAGGAACTATGACATGTGAACATCTTAAGGAGCCACTATTCTACCTATGCATATAAGGTACTGTATATTCTGTTAGCACTGCTGTGAGGATTAAAAGAAGCACTTTGAAGAGACACTGGCACATAATAATAGAGGTAATATTATGATAGGTAGTGGGAATGAATAGTGAAAGAAGGAGAATGAGTTAGAACACTGCAACTGTGCAAATTACAAAGTTTAGGAATCCATTTAGTGCGAATGTCTAAGCGAGGAAATAGTGCTTTCTAGTCTGAGAACACCAGCTGTAGAGGATTACAGTTGATCACAGTCACTATACTACAAAAGAGACATTATACACAGGAATGAACTTAGACAAGAATAACAAGGATCGAGGGTCAACCTGAGCCACCTTATACAGGATGTAGTATAGAGTAGCAGTTAAACCCAAAGATAGGATTGATATCATGAGCATGTGAGCAGTGAAGTTTTACAGCGGGACTAAGAGGGGCACCATGCTTGGTTTTATGCTGTTCTGCAGCCATCTTGAAACACTAAATAATTTCATCTTTGAACTGGTGTTTTATTGAAGTCCTATGGGAAAACAAAGCCTGTGTGAGCAGAGAAGATACGCACAAAACACATGTACACTACTTTTTTCCATGCATTTCCCACATAGCATTTACAATACATCATGATCTCAGAATTTTGGTAGATCCACAATGCATGAAAGTACAGCCTGATTCAAAGTGAATGTAAAATAATTACGTTACTTGTGTTTACAACTGTGTTTGAGTGCAGAAGCTGGAAGCCAAGAGAGGCCACACTGTCCATATGGACCAAAACTTTCTTCAATCATAAAAAGGAATAATGACTCCAAGATATACAAATGACAAAAGAACCACATCATATCCTTTCTTACTCATGTTACTTGCCAGGTATTAGCAAACCACTCACACTATAAATGATGACATAGAAAACAGTGGAACTAAAAAGATAACACATAGTTCCTATTTTTCTCAATCCTTTCCTTACTCATCCATTAAGAGGAAGGTAGAGATTGTTGACATAATAGATGTGTCTATCCAGCTGGGCATGGTGGCTCACGCCTGTAATCCTAGCACTTTGGGAGGCTGAGGCGGGTGGATCACCTGAGGCCAGGAGTTCGAGACCAGCCTGACCAACATGGAGAAACCCCGTCTCTACTAAAAATACAAAATCAGCAGGGCATAGTGATGCAAGCCTGTAATCCCAGCTACTCAGGAGACTGAGGCAGGAGAATAGCTTGAACCCAGGAGGTGGAGGTTGCAGTGAGCCGAGATCATGCCATTGCACTACAGCCTGGGCAACAAGAGTGAAACTCCATCTCAAAAAAAAAATTTTTTTATATATATATATATACATATATATATATATATGTGTGTGTGTATATATATATCTCCAATAAAATAGAAACAACTGAGATGTTTTTGTGAAGAATCTCCATTGTTTTGTAATAATAAAATACAAATTTTATGATTTAATTGATGCTGCATATGTGCTAAATGCTCTTATACTTGCATTTAAAACTGATATTGTACAATATAACAACAGATACCTGTCATACTAATAATTTAAAATTTAATTTTGCTTTCTTAGAATCACATTAAATCTCAAATTAAAAATAAGTTGAGAAAGAGGACACAAAAGAAAGAAAAGCACTTTGCATTTTAGTACCTTTAACAGTGCTTTTTATTGCTTTTTGAACAAATGGCCTTGCATTTTCATTTTGCACTGGGCCTTGCAAAATATGTAGCCAGCCATGCATGAGAGGTCTGGAGTTAGATCGCATTTGAGAATTCCAAGTCTCCCTCCTGCTAGTTATGCAACCTTAGATTAATTGTTTAAACTCTTTGTGCCTTAGCTTGCCTCATAAGGGAAATGAAGACTTGATAGGGGTTTAGTACAAAATAATTTGGTTACTCCACATATTGTACTTAGAATAGTATCTGCCTCACACTGCCAGAATGTAAGCTACACAATAATACGATTGTTGTCTACTTTGTCCAAGCATCTAAAACCACGTCTGATGCATAATTGGAGGTCCATAAATACTTTTTGGAGGAATAAATGCACTCAGCAAACTAGATCATGAGTTCTCAAAACTGGCCAGGCTAGCAGTACACTTTCTATTAAATGTGGATTTCTGGGTCTTCTATTCACAAGTTCCAGATTCTCTGCTTTTTTAGTAGAACCCAGAAATATAAATTTTAAAAAGCTCCCTGGATAATTTTAATGGATTCCGGGTTTGGAGGCCATTGGAATTTTAACACACTTCCACATATCTATGCTTTTCCTTATCCCAATCCCTCTGCCTGTTTTTCTCATTTATTTTCTTCTTACGGTGAAATTATAGGTATTCCCCTGTGCCAAGCTCCTCTTGTCCATGCTCTAGGACAACGGAATGCATAATTCATTTGAATATATTTTTGCGAGAGCTTGCTGTGAACACTGAATGTTATAAAAAGGCCAGGTAAACATTTTGTACATATTTTATACCCAAATGACCTAACACATAAAGGTATCTCAAATGGTTATGAACAAATTATTAATTGCCAAATTCACTGCTCTGAAGAAGGTCCAGTGGAATTAAATTTGAAGGCAGGACTCAACAACCAAGATGAAGATATGCAAAACTTCTCATTTGAAATAAAAGTTGAGGCTGCTTTTACATTACAATAGTATGTTGTATTGAGAACGGCAAACCTGATCCAGGAGTTCTGTTGGGTGTGTATGTGTGATGCATTGTGATAGTTGTGTGACTTGTGGGAGGCATTTGACTACTATTGTCACTTTTAAAGGAAACTTACCTTAACTACTGAATATGCCTATGAAAGAGAAATAAAGAAGGGGTAGTGTATTGGTTCATTCTAGCATTGCTATAAATAAATATCCGAGACTAGGTAATTTATTTTTAAAAGAGGTTTAATTGGCTCATAGTTCTACAGGCTGTACAAGCATGGCAGCAACATTGCTGAGATTCTAGGGAAGCCTCAGGGAGATTTTCCTCATGACAGAAGGCAAAGCTGAAGTAAGCGTCTCACATGCCAAAAGCAGGAGCAAGAGAGAGCAGTGGGAGGCCCCACATGCTTTTCAACACCAGATCTCTTGAGAACTCACTCACTACCATGAGGACAGCACCAAGAGGATACTGCTAAATTATTCATGAGAAATCCGCCCCATGATTCAACCACCTCCCACCAGGCCCCACCTCCAACACTGGGGATTAAAATTCAAAGTGAGATTTTGCTGAGGACACAGATTCAAACCATATCAGGTAGCAACATGGAGGGTAGGTTAATTTTGCTGTAATTTTGAAGTCTAGCATATCCATATCAGAAAAAAAAATAGATTTGGAAATGGGTATACGACTTTAAATAAAGTTTCATTAGGGGAATAATAGTTTCGGTATCATTTTATAATTGTATATTCAGCTGGAATATATGTGCTTCTCTTCCATGCTGCAAGGACATTTTGTTTTATAATTATAGAGAGTTATAATATTATTCTTGTATTCGAGGTATTAAGGGACCACCTCCATATTATGTGAGGGATGAAAGACCAACTCTGCCCCAACATATGTGACATCTATCTGTAGAGCAGATTACCAAAAATTCTATCATCAGAAATCATATTTCGAGATTAAGCCCCAAATACTTCACTTGATACATTACTAACACATCAGTGAGAATTAGGTAAGTTAGCAGACTCTAATAAATCCCTTCAAAAGTTTTCCTTCTGCCATTATAGATTAGGAGAGATCCAAAGGCACTGGCTGCCAGTGAAGTCCTATTTAAGCAGGGAAGGAGGATCAGAAAAGAAAAAAGCACTGCAGATAAACTGCATCTCCCGCACAGTCATACTTGGCCTGGAACCTTTTATAGATTTGTTAACATAGAGTGGACCTTCAGTGCATTTCTGCTGTGCCCAGTCTGAATAAATTTAATTATGCAGACAACTGTGGGACATGCCTGCATTTGTGACCACTGCAGCTATTATATTTGATTTTGTTCAACAGTAAAAAGGGAGAGTGGAAGAGAGCATAAATCCCATGGTTTTGCTTCCCTTGTGTATACGCAGTTGTATTGGCAGCGGCAAAGGTAGTCCGAGGGAGAGCTTTTCTTTTGACCAAATGTCACTATTACTTAAATAGATCATGAACAGCGCAGCACAATTGGAGAGACATAGTTTCCCAGTGAGTGAGCCTTGTAATAAGAAGCAAGGTCCCTGCAGACTTCTCCAAATTAACTAAACAAAGAAAGATGTCATAGATTCTACCTAATACAATACGAGGTAGACTTCCTGCAGCTAGAAGGGAGGGCCCTTACAGGCATAGTTCTGGCAGAAACACGTCTTTCAATCAGATATACAGCTGCTGAGACCAAGTGAAATTATGCATGAACATTGAAGGAAAAAAATGCAATACTGACTGGTGAATTCAGAGAGCGTAGATGTCACTCCTTGCCCTCATCCCCCGCACCATGCTGACCCCTGGCTGTATAACAAATAAATCAATGTGATATTTCTAGAAAAGGAATGGGCCAGACGCTTGTCCTAATTCTTCCATATTGACCTTGGGTAAACTTCTTGACCTTTCAGTGTCTCATTTCTCTTACCTGAAAATTCAGATTACAGATCTTGCCCTGATTAATTTTCAGGGTTGATTAAGAACCAAATGAGATTCTGCATATGAAAAAGCCAGAAAAAGAAATAAACCATAATACAAATGCAAGGTCAGCTGATATGAAAGCATATCCTTATAGTTTCTGGGGTTAATTACTCTGATCCCTGATTTTAAAGAAAGAAAGGTACCTGGTCAGCGATATGCTAATGACTTTCTCACAGACTGTCTGAAGTAGTATTCCTTTAAAATTTTTGGTTAACTGTCTTGTTCATTCAGTCAAAACTGCTGAAGGAGTTAAACAGAGACATGGCCGAAAGAATAGGTCCCCGTGACCTAAAATTATAAAGCATGACTTATGTCATCTGTGTTATAGCATATAGCATATAGCACATTCTAATTCCCAATAAACATCTTAGGATTGAAAAGAATAATTTGTTGTGCATTGGCCGGGCGCAGTGGCTCAAGCCTGTAATCCCAGCACTTTGGGAGGCCGAGACGGGTGGATCACTAGGTCAGGAGATCGAGACCATCCTGGCTAACACGATGAAACCCCGTCTCTACTAAAAAATACAAAAAAATAGCTGGGCGAGGTGGCAGGCGCCTATAGTCCCAGCTACTCGGGAGGCTGAGGCAGGAGAATGGCGTAAACCCGGGAGGTGGAGCTTGCAGTGAGCTGAGATTCGGCCACTGCACTCCAGCCTGGGCGACAGAGCGAGACTCCGTCTCAAAAAAAAAAAAAAAAAAAAAGAATAATTTGTTGTGCGTTAAATGAACCTCACATATGATTTTAGTAAAAGTTACATTTGAATCAATCATTAAGCATTTAGCACAAAAGAAACACATGATCACCACCCAGTTTATAAAACTGGGAGAGCTAGTTTAGATCCCAGACATTGAGGATACGTGTGACAAATCCAATAGACGCCAGATAGCTTATGGCATTGGTTCTGTAATGACTAAATTCTGAGAGTTTTACTCTTCCATGAATATGTGAGGTGCCAATTGCTAGCCTTGTTAAACCTGGTTGCTTAGAGACAGCTGACTGATTAGAAGATAGTTGCTATCTGCGTCTATAATTATTGTGATTACTATTACTGTGGTAGCCCTCAGTGGGATCCTGAAAATGGTAATATGGTGTAGCATTTCACAAACTTAGGCCTATAAAAACTCAATATATATCCCAGTAAAAAAGATTTATAATGTCCCTTCCTTGCCATTTCAATGGGCTCATTTAAAGAATAATACAATTATTCACTCTCAGCTTATATAGTTGTTTCCTTTCAATTCTATTATGAAATAGAATCAGAGGTTATTACCAACAATGAGCGGAGGAAAACAAAACCCTTCTGAGAAAAGAATATCAGAGATTGATCCTGCTTGGGTCTCAATCTCATAATTGAGTAAATGGCAGCTTAAAAAAATTCCAGTGTGAGAAACGTGGAGGCATTTTATTTCACTTGTGATCATATTAGTGAGTAATAAATAGCATGAAAATATATTACATTTTTATTTATTTGTGCTGAAGCTTAGGACAGACTCATCAAAATTGGCCCTGTGAGGATACAATCTGCGTTACTTTGAAGCAAGAGTTTAATCATATCTCTTTTGTGCCTCAAACAAATGAAGTCATAACAAACAAAGGCAGTATACCTGCCTCATGTTGCATATACACCAGTCACAAACAAAAAAATTTGTAACTGGCCGGGCGCGGTGGCTCAAGCCTGTAATCCCAACACTTTGGGAGGCCGAGACGGGCGAATCACGAGATCAGGAGATCGAGATCATCCTGGCTAACACGGTGAAACCCCGTCTCTACTACAAAAAAAAAAATACAAAAAACTAGCCAGGCGTGGTGGCGGGCGCCTGTAGTCCCAGCTACTCGGGAGGCTGAGGCAGGAGAATGGCATGGACCTGGGAGGCGGAGCTTGCAGTGAGCTGAGATCCGGCCACTGCACTCCAGCCTGGGCAACAGAGCGAGACTCCGTCTCAAAAAAAAAAAAAAAAAAAAAAAAAAAAAAATTGTAACTAAGAGCCACAAGCACTGGTGCAGCAATTACAGTGGAAGAGAAAAGGGTTTATAGTCAACCATGGAGACAAGGTAACAGAAAGCAGGCATCTCCTGTTCTCCAGTTATCACAGCATACATTCCTAGCACAATGCCCTCATATCCCATCTCTGGTGGATGTGGGATCTTGTTTAAGGTTTCTTTCTGAGAAGCCAGATATAGTGCATATTTGACACTGTTGATGTTGATATTGACATGTAAGGTGTATATATACACTATTGCCCTGTTCTGAACTCTTTCTTTACTATTTCTTTCTTAAAGTTAGTTTTGCCTAGGATATGTTTTTCATTCTTAGAACCTTTATTTCACTCACGACACACTACAACTTGTAGCAGGTTCTTGGCCAGTTGCAAGAGCTATGCACAGAATATTTTGGAGGAATTGTATATTGTTTTAAGGTGCACATTATCTGATTAAACAATGTCTCATTTGTTAGCCTCATACCTGTCCCTAAATTCATCCTATATATGCAATGAGATTGTAGAAAAATAAATAGATCACTTAAAGTATTTTGACGGACTCATCTGAAAGTCTGCATAATTCCAGTCATGCACAGAATAATAATGTTTCAGTCAACTACAAATACAAGAGTGGTTCCATAAGATTAGAAATGAGCTGAAAAATTCCCATTTCCTAGTGATGTCATAACTGTTGTAATGAAGTTGGGCAATACATTATTTTTTCTATTTTTAGATATTAGAGAGACAAATTGTTATAATTGTGTTACAATTACCTATGGTATTCAGTACAGTAACACACTGCACACGTTTGCAGCCTAGGAACAATAAGCTGTAGCATGCAGCCTAGGAACAATAAGCTGTAGCATACAGCCTAGGGACAATAAGCTGTAGCATGCAGCCTAGGTGGGTCGAATGTCACACCGTCTAGGTTTGTACAAGTACGTTCTGGGATGTTCTCACAAAAATAAAATCACTAACAACGCCTTTCTCTGAACTTGTCCTTGTCATTAAGTAAGTGCTGTGCTTTATATACCAATATGGAAACTATTTCTGACAGTAATTTAGACAGCTCTAGGGACAGAGATGGATTTGCTTGGACCCACCTGTATTCTGCCTGGTTCTGAACCTGGAAGTATACAGAGCTCCCTCCAGCTTACAAGGACAGCATTTAGCAAAAAAAAAAAAAAAAAAAAAAAAAAAAAAAAAAAAGCACTCATATTTTATGGCTAATTTATTGGATTTCTCTCCTTGCCCTTTGATTACAGATCTTTGCTGGTCTCTCTCTCAAAACATCTTGTCCTTATCTGATTATAGTGGCTCTATTTTCCTCTTTGAAAGCAGTATTTGACTTTGTTTCCTAGTTATGATTTGCAGTTGACTCTTGAAAGACTGGAGCTGAGAGAGAACAGCCACTAAGACCTTCCACACTGCACCATAAAAATATTGCTCCTGCTATAGGCTCAGCCCAGCTCCTGGAAGAAGGGTTGAATGACTCATTTTTGCCATTCCTCCTTGTGGCCAAGCGAAATTAACTGCAAGACCGCTGGCTTGGTTGTTGAACACCTAGTAGCCAGGAAAAACAGCAGTGGTAAATAAGTGCATGGTTTTATTTCACGTTGTATCATGGGACTCTGAGCAACTAATGAAAATTGAGAATCCACTTTGTCTAGATCAGTATGTATTTCAAATAATTGTAATTAAAATGTAATATGGAGTGAATGCAGAAAGAGAAGAGTTGACCGGAATCAGGGAATCTTCTGCCAACTGTGTTTCCTCTTTAAATCGATTTATCCACTCTAGAGGTGGCCTAAGAAGAGATATTCTCCTCACCCTCACAAGCACCATAAGGAAAATAATTCAAAAACACATAGGTTTTCAATATTTCTAAAAGCAATTTTAAATGCTTTGTTCATAGGACAATATGTGGCCATTATAGACAAAGATGATTTCTCAAAAATAAGTGAATGATATAAAAATAACCCATAGCCCCAATATACAGAGGGTAACAGGGAACTGTTTGGTATTTACTGTTCAGCTCATTTATCTAGTTACCCAAAACTTCATTAGATAGCAGTAACAGTTTGAAAAAAAGATTCCTGTATAATACCAATTGTATCCTTTCTAAATAAAAATATTATTAATTTCTTTCTCTTAATATGACCCTTAATCTTAAGTTTGATTTTCAGATTGTAATTAGTAAACTGTGTTGATTATTTCAATGTTAAGTTATTAGTAAGAGTTAATTGGAATTCTAGTTGTCAAAAAGGTGAACAAAATATTAATCACAAATTCCAGAAGTAACTTTAATTTGATGTTGCCATTGATATCAACATAACAAAAGCTTTTTATATTACATATTGTTCATCTGTATAATTTTCTCATCTCCTGGGGGCTGTCAAATGTGATTCCTAGTGACAATATTAATTTGCCTCTAACAATCAGAATTTATAATGCTATTAACATAAATATGAATAGCTATGTTAGATCTGTCAGCATGGAGAATCACATTTTCTTTGCATGTTACATATTTTTTCATATATCTATAAGACTTAGTTAATAAGACTCATGCAAAAATGTTATAAAATAATCAGAAAAACTACTCTCAACATAGCACTTTATCTTTTAACTGTCATAAATATCAAGTTGAATCCATATCTACTAATTAAAATTGTTCTGCATACCTAAACTGAAAATTATCACAAAATTATATGCTTGTAAAATTATTTTAATTACACATTATATGATTTAGTTGTGATATAGCTCATTAGGAGGGTTCATATAAATAAAAATAACAAAACTAAGGAAGATTTTATTTGGGTAAAATAGATTTTTGGAGGGGGAGCATTTGCCCCTTGTTATAGACATAAACATAGCGTCTAGGTAGTTTAGAATATCACCTTCTTGTCAAATAATACATTGAAATTTTTGTCTCTGAAGAGTTCCTAGGATACAGAGAATGGCCACCTGTGACTGGGTTGGAGGTCATACTGCACCAAGCCAGCCAGACTGTGTATTCAGTTATGAGGTATTTCTGGCAACTTCCTGGACTCAAAATAACAATCTAGTAACTGTCATTTCTCCATCAAAGTGCCGTTCCTTTTTATACCGAAGGCTTTGGTCATCTTACTAATTATAACATAATAGAATCATCTTAATTTCTCAGCACTAAATAACTGAGTTTTCTCTTTGCATTTTATTAGGGATTGGCAAAAAATTGGCCATTCATTATGTTTCCTATATAACAAGAGGAAAAACTCATAATGTAGATCCAAGTGTAATCGTTCCATTTTCCTAAGTGCTGAATCCTACACCCTGTTAATTTAAAGTAGAACATTTCCTCCCTCTTCAACACTGGTTTAATGCTCAGGTAATAATTTTAAAGCTAGTGTGTGGGCATCACAACTGTGTATTTTCTCAAACCTACATAAATGCAGAATGAACTCTGATTTCCTATTGGGTTATCTGTTTTGTATACAGAAAAAAATAGATTAACCCAAATTATTTCCTAGTCACATGTTCCTAAGGCAGGGTGTTCATGCATGTGTGTATATTTGTTTAACCAGTGATTTATCATAAATTAAGTAGGACATATTCATACTTTTAAGTGCCTACTCTGTTTTAAGCGTTAAGCTAGGCCTCAGGGGCTGTAAAAGTTAGAGTTGACACCACAGTACCTGTTTGGAAGGAGCTTCCAGTTTATCATAAGAAATAGGAACATCACACACCGGGGCCTATTATGGGGAGGGTGAAGGGGGGAGGGATGGCATTGGGAGTTATACGTGATGTAAATGATGAGATGATGGGTGCTGACGAGTTGATGGGTGCAGCACACCAACATGGCACAAGTATACATATGCAACAAACCTGCACGTTGTGCACGTGTACCCTAGAACTTAAAGTATAATAAAAAAAAAAAAAAGAAAGAAATAGGCTGTCAATCAAACCCTCTCTCACTGAGCAAGAAAAGACTTCAGAAAGGAGGTAAACATTTTAGTAGATTTTCAAAAGATCAATGGGAGTCATCCAGACTGATAAGGAGGTGGAGCTTTCACCAGGTACAGAGACAACTATGCCTGAACATTTTGGAAAGTAGATTGAGTCTTGAAAACCTTAATATCCCCTGAAAAATCAATACATTTTAGAGTTGCAGGTGGTGCTTTCAAGTTAAGTGATTTCCTGAGGTCACATTGTTATCCAATAACACAGTAGGAGTGAATCCTAGGATTTCTGATAGTTTATTGTTGAATGAAATTAATTCCTAACACAAAGGGTCAATGGAAATGCAATGGTAATAAACTATATACATAACAATGCATTCATAGCATGATAAGGAAAAAAATCTTGCAGTGTTAAACTAGCTTTAATTTTAGTTTATGAAGGGTAGACTTCTTCTGCACCATAGGCATAAAAGCTTTTCACAGTACAGGTATTTTCTTGATGTGTGAATTAAAATGTAATGCTAATTAATACTATTAGGTCACAGGATTAAATATATAATTCATCCTGTCAGTTATAATACATCTGCAGACAGAAGAGAGATTAGCCTTATGTTTAGAGGAAAAATGTGTCTTTGAGACTCAGAATATAGATTACATATTAAACCATTGGAGCACAAAGGAGTGACAATATCCTCAAAATATACATGCTATTGCGGTTTAAATGATAGGGACAGCGCCGTTGTGAAAACTATGTTCAATAACACATCTCCGAAAGGTTTGCCATGGTGGAAGAAAGAGGTCATCTTGTTTGCGAGATGGCCAGCTTTCAGATGGCTGCGAGAGTCTCATAATTGACCTAAGCAATAGTAGTTACTCTCCTGGTAGCAATCATTGTGAGACTGAAGGATTTCTGGGAGAGTATTGATACTCGGGCTCTGCTCTTAATTAAAAATGTCATTCTATTTCAAGATATGTTTTCAAGATGAGAAAATATCTGTTTTTATTCTTGATAGTTCACAATAATAATTAATGTATAATGAGAAAACTTACCCTAGTTTGACAGCATGTTCTGGAGAAGGAACTTGAAAAGAACTTCAGAATAATCATCTGAAAACATATGCAGCAAAATTATAGATGCAGAAAATAGATCAAACATATTAGAAATGAAAATACATAGAAAGTGATACATTTTCCCATGAAGAAATGGAGGTTCTCATATTGAGAGAAAGTAAATCTACCTCTATATGATATATAAGTGAAAATATATATCACATAATATTGAAGAAAAATATCAAATGGAAGTATTAATGCCAGGGAAACTAAAAATTAAGGTGAAAATATCAAATAAAACAGTTATATTTGCAGTAATAATTATTATAACTTACCAAAAAGTTTACTCATCATTAATCATCGTTTACAAAACAATACAGCATCAAAATGTATAAAGAAAAGACATAATATAAAGAGAAAATGTAATAATAGTTATAATGGGAAAATTCAAGATACTTTCCTCCAAATATGGCAGATCCAATAGACTGAAAAATGATTAATGGTAGGAAGAGATTAAAAGGTATGGAAGTTCATTTCAAACACGGTGAAGTTAATGGATATAGAGTTGGGAAAAGATGCATAGTAGAAAGTTGTTATATAGCATTTCTATCACACAGTTACAATAATTGTAAATAATGTCAAGAGCGTAGATAATAATGAAATGTAGTGAAATAATTAAAAATGATAGCTTTGAATAATTATTACCATGCTGATAATATAATTTATTAAACTATAAAAATTCATTTTTATTCTTTTTCTTAACTTTTAGGTTCAGGAGTATATGTGAAGGTTTATTACATAAGTACACTCTTGCCATGTGGGTTTGTTGTACAGATTAAGTCATCACCCAAGTATTAAGCCTAGCATGGCTATGTTTAATGGCTGTGTCTAACAGTTGGCTTTCAAAATTCCTGAAAATTGGAAAAATGGAAAGCCAGGAGAAGCTGGCTGCAGAAACCAAAGTTCTTTCTGACTCTAAATCTTATTCTGGGGCATTTCTCTCAGGCTGAAAAATGTTTGGGGCCACCAGAAAAGAGACAATCACAACTACTTTTTCATTCTTCAACAGGATCAAAGAAATTATCTCTCATAAGTGAGAGTTCTATGTGATCAAAGAAAGAGAGTTTCCATCAGGAATATTAAATCACATCATCTTATTTGGTGCATGGAATGAAACTGTAGCCCTGTCTTTCCTATCCATCTGTTTGAGAATTAGAGTTGAGGAATGAAATGTTTATCAAAGGGACATGTTTCAGTGCATTTACTTAAAAAGAGATAAAAAGTCAGACATTTTCTGATGGAAACATAAGAAGTCTTAATATCATAAGGATGTCAATTCACATCAAATCAATTTAGTTTATAAAATCTGAATTCTAATGTGAAGAAACTTTTGAATGAGATTTAAGAAGATAGTTTTTATATTTATCTGTATTAGAAAAAAGAAGAGTTTTTTCTCTTTCTTTTAAAAAATCTATTATTATTATTATTATTATTATTATTATATTTTAATTTGGGGGTACATGGCGTATAAATTTATGGGTTATATGAGATGTTTTGATACAGGCGTGCAATGCAAAATAATCACATCATGGAGGATGGGGGTATCTTTTCTTTCAAACATGTATCCTTTGTGTTACAAACAGTCTAATAACACTCTTTTAGTTATTTAAAAGTGTACATTGAAGTTAATATTAACTATAGTGACCCTGTTCTGCTTTCAAATATCGAGTTTTGAAAAGAGAGAACAATGATAGAGTTATGAAAATCAAGCGGGATGCTACATACACAATGCTTTGCTCAGAGATTGCTTAAAAAATATTACCTTTTTATCCCCCCACCCGAGATGGAGTCTTGTTCTGTCACCCAGGCTGGAACGCAGTGGCACGATCTTGGCTCACTACAATCTTCACCTCCTGGGTTCAAGCAATTCTCCTGCCTCAGCCTCCCGAGTAGCTGGGATTATGGGCACCCGCTATTGTGCCTGGCTAACTTTTGTATTTTTAGTAGAGACAGAGTTTCACCATGTTGGCCAGGCTGGTCTCAAACTCCTGACCTCGTGATCCACCCACCTCGACTTCCCAAAGTGCTAGGATTACAGGTGTGAGCCACAGTGCCCAGCCAACATTACCTATTTTTATATACACATCAGATATTAAATGGATCAAAACAATATTTATACTACATATGCATGGTGCAAAATATCAAAGTATAATGAATACCCACATACAGACCACACATCTAAAAACAAGGATTATTACCATTCATTTAGAAGTTGCCACTTACGCTCTTCCTGACCCTATCCCTTACCCCTCATCCTGCTCAGACGTAACTTGTATTAGTCCATTCTCACGCTGTGGCAAGGACATACTTCAGACTGGGTAATTTATAAAGGAAAGAGGTTTAATTGACTCACTGTTCAGCATGGCTGGGAAGGCCTCAGGAAACTTACAATCATGGCAGAAGGCACCTCTTCACAGAGCAGAAGGAGAGGGGATGAGTGCAGAGTGAAGGGGAGAAAAGCCCCTTGTAAAACCATCAGCTCTCATGAGAGCTCACTTACTATCACAAGAATAGCATGGAGGAACCACCATCATGACCTAATCACCTCCCATGAATTGTCTCCCTCAACACATGAGGATTACAATTCACATTACAATTCAAGATGAGATTTGGGTGGGGACACAGAGCTAGACTATATCATAGCTACTACACTAAATTTTGTCTTTTTTGTTTTTTGCTTTTCTTTATAGTTTTTTACACATGTTTGTATTCTATAGTAATTTATTAGGTAATTTTGGAAAATTTTGAAGTTTATTTAAATGAAACCATACTTATGTATTTGCCTACATGTTTTTATTTTTTCTGTGAGAATTTTTTGGGATTGAGTCATGCTTTGTATAGCTATAATTGATTCATTTTTACCATTGTTTGTTATTCCATTAAGGAATATCCCAGAACTTATTTACTGATTCTATTATTCATGCTCAGTTTGAATATTTCTAAGTTTTTTTTTGCTCTTACCACCAGCACATCTTTGAATATTTATGTCTATCCACTTGTGTTAATATAAAATTTTCTCTATTTCATCAATACAAGTGTTAATGGTAGGATCAAGCAGAATGTTCATTTTCACATATATAAAATAATGCTAAATTATTTTCCATAATGTTTACATATACTAATCCTTCACCAGAAGTACATAAATATTCTATTTTGTTTTCTTTATACCTTTATTGATATATAATCAGATATTTTTTATTTATCTCAAACCTGTGAATACACAAAGGTATCTTGTATTATTCTTGGCTTATATTTTCTTTATTAATAATGAGGTTGATCATCTTCTCGTATGTTTATTTACCATCACGTCTTCAGTGAGGTGATAAACTTTCTCAGTTTTTTGACTGAAGTTGTCTTTATTTGCCCTTGTACTTGAAATACTTTTTTCCAGCTGTTGAATTCTTGGTTGACAAACATTTTCTCTTAGTTCACTGAAGGTATCTGACTTCCATTATTGTTGTTAAGAAGTCAGCAGCTGTCTAATTGTTGCTCCTTGAAAGATTCTCTCTTTTTTTATTTTATCCCAGGATGCTATTAGAGATCTTTTATGTGGTGGTCTGCAGTGCTTAATTGTGAATTTCTTTTCACTTAACTTTTTTTGGATTTGCTTGGCTTCTTAAATGTGTCTTTTATCATTTCTGAAAAATTTTCAGCCACTAGATTTTCAAACGTAAACTTTCCTCTCCTTCTGAAACTTTGATTAGACATGTGATCCTATTATTTCATCTTATATCTCAGTATTTCTTAACATCACTTAATATTTTTCAGCTCTTTTTCCTCTTTATGTGACTACATTCTGGATATTTTCCATCAAATTATCTTAGAGTTCGTTACTATGTTCTTTAAGTATGTCTAATTTATTGTTGATTCCATCCAAAATTTTTTATACCTCTTTATAAATTGTGAATTTATACATTTCCTAAAATTAAATTAACCTTGCTCTCCTGGGAGAAACTCCACTTTGTCATGGAGCCTAACATATTATTTATTATTTGATTTACTTCACTAACATTATACTTTATGTTTCTAATGAGATTGTATTATAACTTTTCTTTCTCCTACTTTCTTTAAAGGTTTGTGTATAAATAGTATACTGGACAGGATTTCTCAACTTCAGTGCTGTTGGTCATTTGGACCAGATCATTCTTCATTTTGGGGGCTGTCCTGTACATTGTAGATGTTTAGCAGCACCCCTGGCTTCTACCCACTACATGTCAGTAGTATCCACTATACCTGCAGTTATGATAGCCCAGACATGTCTCCAGGCAAGCCAAATGAACCCTCAGGAGGAAATTTGTCCCAGTTGAGAACTACTACACTTTTAAAATGATCAGAAAGACAAGGAGTAAAGATTATCCTACAAAATGTATGGACCATAGTCTTTCTAGCTGTCAAAGATAAGAAAGAGTAGTACTGTGAAACTGTCAGAATACAAGAAACAAAATCAACATTATATGCATTTTCTTGGATGGGATCCCAGAACAGAAAGGAAAGAAATACATTTTATGAAAGTTGTGATGTTGTATGAGTGTTGATTTTCTGGCTTAAGTGTTAGAGAGGGTTAAGAAGAGTGTCTTTGGCCGGGCGCGGTGGCTCAAGCCTGTAATCCCAGCACTTTAGGAGGCCGAGATGGGCAGATCACGAGGTCAGGAGATCGAGACCATTTTGGCTAACATGGTGAAACCCCGTCTCTATTAAAAAAAATACAAAAAACTAGCTGGGTGTGGTGGCGGGCGCCTGTAGTCCCAGCTACTCAGGAGGCTGAGGCAGGAGAATGGCGTAAACCCGGGAGGTGGAGCTTGCAGTGAGCTGAGATCCGGCCACTGCACTCCAGCCTGGGTGACAGAGCAGACTCCGTCTCAAAAAAAAAAAAAAAAAAAAAAAAGTACACATAGGAGTGTTTGGGCAGCAGAGTGGTGATGCATTATATCTATGGCTTGCTTTCATTTGGGTCAGAAAATTACTACTACTATTAATAGTAGAGATAGTGGGGAGAGGGAGAGAAAAATATTAAAGTGAAATATTGACAGTAGAGAAATTTAAGTGAGGTTGATAAGATAGTGCTTTGTAGTGTTTTTCAACATTCCTGTAAGTTTAAATTATTTCCTAGTAACTTATTTAAAAAAAAATGTATGTTTCTTATTTTATGGTACATTGAAAATGGGTAAGTAAAACTTAAAAAGTAGTATTACTGATCTCTTATATCAGATATTAGGTAATAAATGCCAGCTGAGGAGGATCATCTGGTTTTGACACAAATTTAGTTATCTTAATTCTACAACCAAACCATTGAACCCACTTATAAACAAACCTCCAATGCAAAATTTCTCCGAGATGATAAACAAAATGGTTAAATGAGTCTCTGCCTCTGACAAGCTACAGTTTGAGCTATAGTTTGCAACTATTAGCTAACTTTGGGAACATTACATTACCACTCTAAATCTCAGTTTATTCAGCTGAAGGTAAAATAAAAATAATACATATTTCATGCTTTTTAGCACTAAAGATAATATACATAAAATTTCTTTGCACAAGGCAATTCACAAATTGCATACAAATTTCACAGATATTGGCTATTAGTTTGTGAAGGTCTTTTTTTTAAGCAAAATTTTTCTTTGATAATACTTTAATCTTAACAGGAAAGTGGAGCTTTCATCTCCCAACTAGAGAAGTAATATGTTGAGTTCATTCACTCCAGCGTATAAATTAATCCTTTTATATTATTTTATAGAATAATTTCTGGTAGAGGACAGGTGACTGAGGGTCTCCTAGTCCCTGAAGGATATCTGGTCACTTACCATTGCTGATGGAAATCTTTCCAATGTAGCCTATTATCAATGAACTACAGAATTCTCAAATATCAAACTTACTTTTCTAGACTTCATTATTCCACTCTGTTGCCATTTTCAATGTTCAGTTATACTGAATTTCCATTTCCATTCTGCATACATGTTGTCTTCTTTTCTTTACTCACAATCTGCTGCCTATGTGAATTTTTCTCTCCCGCCTATTATCTTCTTTTGAAAGCGCACCCTTGTTCAAAGTGTGACAGGTGCTGCCACTTCTTTAGGCAGCATCCTAATCTAACCAGCTGGGATTACTCTCTCTCTTCCAAGCTTGCTCCCATAGTACATTCGGTTGCATAGGATTTCTGCACAGGAATCATGAGTAAGATCCTCAGTGGTAGGCAGGTTTCAGTTTACAAATGACTCGTGTTCCATTGTGTGGAATGATAAAGAGATAGTATGAGTCTGCCTAAGCATCATCTGTGTCATGGTTCATATAAACAATGCATCCGTTCACTCCTGCAACCAGGGCGTGAATTCACTCATTTGACTAGTACCATTACAGGGTGAAATAATGCGTCCACGTGAGGGCATAATACGTCAAGTGAGTGAAGATTCAATTGTGGAGTTTCTCACTTGTACCATCTTTATGTAAGACTGATAATGCTTGCTAAAAAAAAAATTCTATTGTGCATTTAGCTTCAACATTACTTGTGTCTTATTTGTCCTGCTCTCTATGAAGTGCTTAAAGACAGCATCAAAATCGTATAATAAGCAATAATAACTGAGGGTTTACTATATGCCAGTCACTGTGTGAGGTACTTTATATGCATTATGCATATGTAAATAATCCTCATTACAGCCATATTAGTTAGGTACCATTATTAATCCAAGTTTTCTAGTGAGGAAACTGAGTCTGAGAGATTTATTGTTGCCCAAGGGTTGATATACACTAATTATCAGAAACATGCTGGCTAATTACAAAACTCAAATATTATCTACCACGTTATTCTTCTATAATGTTTATAAAATTTGATTTGATTCTTTTCAGGCCATGAAAATCAAATTGTGAAAAAATTTATTGTATCATTTTAGCAGAAACATTTTACAGTAAATGTGTTACATTAATGGTTGCTAAGTTTGTTGAATTGCAAGGATTCTTTATGCCATGTTTATGGTTAAAATTCCTTGAACCATAATTGATTCATGTCTAAAGTCACGAACTATTCATTGTCTAAATTATATAAAAATTGGTTAAACTCAAATTGTGATTTATTGGCTCCTTCCATAAATGGAATCAGGAAGTTTTGACAAATCTATATCTGTTAGTCTGTAAGACATTTCCATTTATGTCTCAAGTAAATTGAGTAAGCTGCATTGATTGATGATATATGGTTTTTAAATATAAGACCACGGAATATAACATCTAAGTGATATGGCAAATATTTCAGAAAAAAAATAACTGAACAAAATACATTCCTACTTCACACCATTGTAAAACCAAATTAAAATAATATTAGAGGAATTGAAAATAGGGAAATGCCCCAAATTTTAGTTTTATCTCATAATAACATTCCTTTTTTGAGATTTTTCTAGGCTTTTAATATTACCAAACTTCTTTTGCCTGAATAGTCAGTATATGTGTATTTATATTAGTTCTTAAAGTAATCCAACAAGCATGCACAATTGATTAGTGTCATTAGAATCTATTTTATAAAACTGTGATTACACCATTTAAAAACAGGTGTTTCATACTCAGCTCATGGAGCACAATTAAACCATTTTATGTTAATATTGTGTAAATGTGTGACTGAAATTTCTGCAGCACTCACTAATTATTTTATTGTCTATTAAAAATTCTAATGAACCACTTAATTGGGTATATGTATTTTAAGTTTAAAAGGAAAACATTATGGCATACTTTGAGGAAATTCTATTCTTCTACTTTAGATTATATATATATGTATATATATATATTATAATAACTGTCTAGGTAAGCTACTTTAAAGCTATTTAAATTGAACTAGCTCAAGTCAATTGCACCATACATTTAGATAACAGAATTTACAAATGTTTTGCTATAACTAGACTAAAAGGAGGTTAATGCTTCCATACAATGACTAAACTGGCAACAATTTTAATAGTAGGATCCACTAGGTTACGTAAGTCATTTCACTGTACAAATGTTCTTTGACTTAAGATAGGGTTAAGTCCTGAAAAACCCATTGTAAGTAGAAAATATAATTTGAAAATGCATTTAATACCTCAATAAATGCATCTTATGGTCAAAAAATCAAAAGTCAATCCATTGTTTGTTAAGGACTGTCTATACTGTAATTGGAAAGACAAGGCATAACCTACTTTCAATCTTGAATATTTACAAACCTCTCTCTGGCTATTTTTGGGTTTACCAGAAACATAGTTTGGCTACAATACAGACTGGAAATAATTAACATAAAATAAAAAAAAAACTACTTTTATTGTTAAAAATATTATGAAGTTTGGAAAAATGCTCCAAAATAATTTTTCTTTCTAACTAATAATGTTATCTTCCTTTATCACTAGCTGCCACTCATTGCCAACTATGCATAGAATTTATATCTAAAATTGGTTCTCATGGGTAGAAATTGTATCAAAATTAGAAGTAGCAAATGATGAAACTTTACATGCAAAATGGCTTATTACCCCACCATTCTTTTCATTCTCTGAACTCTCAAATCCTATCCTAGGAAGATCAGGATCAATAGGATTTTGATGTGCTCCTGATAAAAGGTTTCTTGTGCAGGTAATGGGGATCCAGGATAGAAATATGAATATAATTTGTAATTAAGGATTATCTAATCATTTACATGATCAGAATACACTATGTTTTGCTAACTCAAATGCACTTTCACTGAAATGAAAATACTCATTTATTGGTGCAGTATAGCCATATTTCTCTGAAATAAGAATACTGGTGTGTCATTTATATGTGTATTTTACTCTAAATTATCACCATCAACCAGGCTATTGGGTGCTCAATAAATATTTGGTAAGTTAATATTTATAATAAGACCTTTTCTCCCAGGAAGATAAACAGGGCATCATTTTTTTTTTGCTCAAAATTTCATACAGTCCTATCAGCAAAATAAATTATAAAATTTTAGGTAAAGCAATTTTCTCTCCACAAAGCAATTTTCTCTCTATCAGTCTGTTCCAACTCACACTTGGTCTTACAACTAGAAAAAGGGCCATTGTGGTAGCAGAAATAGTAAAACAAAGGATATCTGCCCACTTTAATTTTATACTGAGAACTGTATTGTTAAACAGAATTACAAAAGTATTTTGAAAATATCTTAAATACTTCAAGCTACAGTTGTTGTAATTGCATAAAGCACAAGTCCTGCAAACTCAATTCATATTTTTACATTTAGCATCTTAAGAATATTGGCTAAAAATAGAGTTTTGAAAAAAATCATTGATAATGGAGATTGAGTGCACATCGAGTACACTGCAGATATTCTTCTCAAAATGCTGCTTTCTACTAGCATCAATATAATGAGGTGATATAAAACCGTTGCTACCTCTGATTGGAACAATTTATTTGGCTTAGAAGCATCAGAGTATAGTGTTCTGGAATTTATAACTAGGTAGAAGCAATTTTATTTTTATACTTAAAACCATTGAAAGTCTTACTTCACAAGATTATGTGCTTATGACAGCTCATGCAGTTGTTTCCCACCAACTTTTCCCGGTGATTTGCCATCCATTGATAACCATTGCTTGGGTCCTTGAAGCAGTCATTTCACTAGAAATTGCAAAGTGATGCTTTTCTAATTCCATTATTTATCCTTAATTTATTCTCTTGAAATATTCTACATACAATAAGTTTCTTTCTACTAGAGCTATTCTGCTAGCCTTAAATATTCATTCTAGAAAGCCAAAATAAATGCTTATACCTATCCATTTTGTTGTAGATTTTCAGGGTAATGGGTTGGTGCCTGTAGTAATCTCCACATGAGTTGTCCCCTTCCTTTTGTTCCCTTCCCTTAACTACTCATCCTCGTGAATCCCTCATTCTTTTTTACTAATGAATTTACAATTTTTATAATATATTTTATATGTTTAATCAATTTAATTATTATTTTCTTCAATGTTCTAAGTCTCTCTATTTAGATCAGCATAAGCTCTTTGTGATGGCTCTCATTATTTTGAACTGGCTTCTTTAATCTTTGGTATCTTTCTTGTTTTCAGAAACAAAAAGATGGCCCAAACTCACCTTATGTGTGTGTGTATATGCATGTAGGTGTTTATAACTAGATTTTTATACTATAAAAGAATTCACTCATTCAACTTTGAGTTATTATGATGACTGAAGTAGTCAAGATTTTTCTTAATTCATTGAATAGATGACAAATCTCAACTTATGGTAAATCACTGGAGTGGAGGGCATAAAAGGGGGTGGTATCTTGAATTGGAGAAGACAAATTTTGAGACACAGTATGACAACTTGCAGTTTCCATTCTGAGAGCTTGAAAGTCATCACTCATCCTCACAAGAAAAAAGCTGAACAAGCCAAAATGACTTAAAAAGTCTGTCAGATAATTAAAGTAACAGGACCAACAGTATTCTCAAAAATTGGAAAAACAAGTGAATATATTATATACAAATAAGATTGCCAGAAGAAGAAGTCATTGGAACAGTTAAACCAAAACTTCAATTCCAGAGGGTGTGTATAGACTAGCTTGAGAGTTACAATCTCCCCCAGATGCCTAATCTAGAGAGATTTCTGTACTTTCCCAGGATTTACCTCTAGGATAAAACCCACCAGATTTTCAGAGGAACAGGAAAAAACTCCAACATGTTTGGTCAGAGGGAAGAAATAGCAAAATTTTCTGAAAACCTAGAGCTTTGTTAACAACGAAGGCCAACTTAGCAAGGCAAAGACTTCATCAGAGCCTAGTGATTTCCAGCATGAAGGAAGGTGTTAGTCTTCATGTCTCATCCTAGGGAGACAGGAGGAGTCTGAGATGCATTTCTGAAGGTCACAGCCCAGGGACACACATCCACTGAAAGACTGAGATCTAATCTCTCCATACACCTTACTGCCCCCATCAATAAGGCTTCTGTAAAATAAGAATGGATTAGGCCGGGCGCGGTGGCTCAAGCCTGTAATCCCAGCACTTTGGGAGGCCGAGACGGGCGGATCACGAGGTCAGGAGATCAAGACCATCCTGGCTAACACGGTGAAACCCCGTCTCTACTAAAAATACAAAAAAAATTAGCCGGGCGTGGTGGCGGGCGCCTGTAGTCCCAGCTACTCGGAGGCTGAGGCGGGAGAATGGCGTGAACCCGGGAGGCGGAGCTTGCAGTGAGCCGAGATCGCGCCACTGCACTCCAGCCTGGGAGACACAGCGAGACTCCGTCTCAAAAAAAAAAAAAAAAAAAGAATGGATTACAGTTAAAAAACTGAAAGATTCTGATTCTATTTAAGGAAGAAAAACCCAAAGAAAAACCCAAAGATGGCAAAACAAAACAAAAGCAAGGATATTACAGAAACTGAATCCTCTGACAAATACAGACACAGTGAACAGCAAACATAGCCTGTCTTGTAGCCAGATAAACATAACACCGCACACTAAAAGCATAGCTATTTCAGTTACCATTACTCAATACAGTATGTCTAACTTTCAAAAACATTATAAGCATGATAAAAGGTAAGAAAAACACAATCTAAAGAGACAAAGCAAGCAACAGAACTAGACCCAGACATGACAGATATTTTGGAATTATCAGATTGGGAATTTAAGACAACTATGATTAATATGCTAAGGGCTTTAGTAGAAAAAGTGGACAGTGTTCAGGAATTGATGGTTAAAGTAGCCATAGAGATGGGAGCTCTCATAAGGAATGAAAAGGAGAAGCTGAAAATAAAAAGCATAAAGAATGCCTTTGATGAGCTCATCAGTACACTGAATATAGCCAAGGAAAAAAATTAATGAGCTTGAAGTTAGGTCAATAAAAACTTCCCAAACTCAAATGCAAAAAAAAAAAAAAAAAGAAGAAGTTGGGGAAAAAAACCCTAGAATATCCAGGAAGTGTGAGACAATTACAAAAGGTACAACATATGTATAATGGGAATACCAGAAGATGCAGCACAAGAGAAAGGAACAGAAAAAATATTTCATTTATATGGCTAAGAGTTTTTAAAAATTAATGACAGAAACTAAATAAAAAACAAATTATCGAAAGAAGGCATAGGATAAAACATTTTACCAATAGAAGAATAAGGATATTTATATCAGACTTTTTGATAGAAACCATAAAAGCAGAAGAGACTAGAGTCAAATATTTAACATGTTGAAAGAAGAAATCTCTCAACCTAGAATTTTATATTCATTGAAATTATCCTTCAAAGAGAATAGAAATATAAAGACTTTCTCAGACATTTCTCTCAAGACAGGTATACTAACAAGAAATGACATACCTGTTTTGAGAGAAATTTTAAAATAAGTTCTGAGAGAAGGAAAATAATATAGATAAGAAACTAGGACCTACATAAAGAAAGGGAGAGTGTCAGAGAAGGAATAAATTAAAGTAAAATAAAATCTTATTCTTATATGGTCTAATAGAGAACTATTTTCTCACTCCTACCACATCTAATAGATGATTGTTTGTCCATAGTAGTAACAGGAACAATGTGTTGGGTAATTATAGCATATGTATAAGTGAAATGAATGACAGCACTGTTATAAGGGATGCAATGGCGGAATTGGAATACTCTGTCATAAAAGTACCTGCACTGCCTGTGAAATGGTATGTCAAAGCAAATTTATATTAGTTCCAAACGGGCATTTCAAACTCTAGGGCAACCATTAAAAAGGCCAAGAAAAGCCGTATAATTCATATGGTAAGAGTAGAGAAAAGGGAATCATGTAAAATGCTCCATTATACTCAGAGAAGGCAGAAAATGAAAAAAGAGATGCCATGTTAGCATTTAATAAAAAGAAAGCTGAAGTAGGTGTATTAAATTCACACAAAATCAACTACAGAACAAAAAAAATTATCAGTGATGAAGAGAGGAATTTTTCATAATAAAAGTCTTAATTCTCCAAGAAGACATAACAATTCTTAACATATATGCCCTTAACAACAGAACATCAAAATACACGAGGCTAAAACAAATAGAATGGTAAGGAGAAGTAGATGAATCCACTATTATGTTTGGAGATTTCAGCACTCCTCTATCAGTATTGACAGATCCACTAGGCAGGAAATCAGTAAGACATTGTAATACTACATAGCATCCTCAGCTTCTTTAAAGTTGTAAGATCTCAGAGGCAGAATTAGCTGCATGGAAATGAAAGGGTAGTCCCTGGGTGGTAGTGTAACCCTCATTTGTTTGGATCAATCTCTCTGAAACTGACCCAACTGTCCCAGAGAACTGATGTCTACTGTTTTTTTATTTATTTATTTATTTATTTATTTATTTATTTATTTATTTATTTTGTGTGTGTGTGTGTGGGTATTTTGATAAATATAGAAACTGACTCCTCTGGTCTGAAATCTTGAGACTTACATTTGTCTTATCTGTGCTTCTTCCTCAGGAAACCCACCCATAGGCCTCTAAGATATCAAAGGACTGAAACTTACCAGATCACTGTATCCTGACAATGAGTTGCAACACCCTTAATTCATCATAATTCCTGTTTACAAACTCCTCTTCCTTACCCTTCCTTAATTCCTGCTTTCCCACACATAGTTACATTTCTTCCCTGCTATATAAACCCCTAAGTTTAGTCAATCGGAGAGATGGATTTCAGAATTACTTCCCTTTCTCCTTGGGTACAGTACCCGAATAAATCCTTCTTCCCTAGCAATACTTGCCGTCTTAATGATTGACTTTCTGTGTGGCAAGCAGCAGAACCTAAACTGAACCTCTGGTGTTTTGGTAACAGAACGAGGTGAGAGAGGATCCCTATAGAGGTGGGATTTATAATGCTCCACATTTAATTATCTCCTGGGTTGGACACTGAGACAACAGTTTGAATAAATACATAGATTACTGAAAACTACTTTCCCTTAATTTATCTTACCTATTTACTGTAGACTTAATGGAAAGAAAACTCTTCCTTTTTACTCTCCTTTTTTTAAACTAACCTTGATTTCTGTTTTTTGTTTGTTCTTAACAAAGTTTTATTTGAAACAAATAGGCCCAATATACATCAAGTAGAAGGAGACAGTCTCTAAATTTAGAAAACGTAAGTAATGTCTATAAACCCTGGATTTACAATCAACGTGTGAGTCTTAGCCAAATGCAATCTACTGGAGCCTGTGTTTAAGTCCATATTTGAATTATTATTATTTTCAAAAATGTGTTTGCTCTAAATATTTACCTCACAAGAATTCGTACATCAGTAAAGCCTAAACAGTTAAACTATTACTCTAACCTGATTGATCACTTATCTTTGCTAGGTAACTATCATTAGTCTCTTATCTCACAGAATTAATGTTATTAATATTAATTAAAGCTGAATAAAATTTATTGTTTTATTTGGTTATTTAAGCTTAATCTCTTAAAAGTCTATTGTGAAAGCAGGCCTTATATAAATGATAAAACACAAAAGCAAAAATTAGGTAGGCATTATTCACATTTGAGTCAATCTGATTTTCAATTGCATGATATAAACTCTTCAACTCTAAATTTCAAAAAATAGAAAAAGTGTAGATGGTACAACTATGCATCATTTATGATAGTGTGAATCCCTATATAAACAAACACACAAAATGCATAAAGACTACAGCCATTAGTGTTATCTTTTTAAAAATTTAGATAAATGTAATGGGTAAAGCTTTAGAATCATGGGCAATGATGTCAAAAAGATAGATAAATTGCTTGTAGACTCCTTGATAAAATATGCTGATACAACTAGCTGTCAATGGATGACACTATAAGATTTGGAAGTATAGGGTTCATGTCTTCTCTATATTTTTTTCAACCATCTCTCTAAGATTTGCATAGCAGTGTTCTATCTGGTGTCCTATACTGCGTGGTCATTCAGACACTACATATTCTCACCACCTGATCACCATAAATATTTGCTGCTGGAGAAAATGTTTATTATTTTGAACTGTTTGGACCTACGGCATTTATGACTGCAGTAATAAGTCATAACCTAGGATTTAGGCAGAATGACTGAAAAATTTCAGCTGTTTTCACGATCTATTTCAGTAGCTAAGGTCAAAGCAATCATGAGGGACCTTGGACTGCTTGCTAAGGCAGGCAAAATTACTTATTTGACAACACAATAATCTGTGCATTCAGGTGAGGTCTCTAGGTCACAGTTCAAGCCTGGCTCTTCTCTTGACTGCTTAACCTAAAAATATCTTATAATTTATATAGAATTTTATAATGTAAATAGTATGACTTGCAATTGTATAATGTGAATTTTTTTAAAATACCACTATCACTTAAAAAATATATACATTCCAAAACAATGCTTAAGACTCACATTTAGAAGTGAATTCCTCAGAACATGAATTAATATTTTGTATGGGATGTTCTAATTCTAGACCAAGAGGGGCAGGCAATGACTCACACCTATAGTTGGGTCCTGGATGATACAGTGAGCAATGTTGGAGACAGGATCCCAGAGTGAGCCCAAATAAACACATGACGTGTACTGCGAGGTGAACACCCAACATCACACAGCTGGTGAGTGGCTTTCTAGATTCAAAGTTCTGCTATGTAGTATTGCAGAAATGAATAAATCTGGCTTCCACTATGAATTTATAGGATATCTCTGGCATTGAAACTGAGAATATGAACTAACAGCATAGGAATTTTTGTCAAAAAGATGCTGAATAAAGAACTGTTCAGAAGGTAGATGAGAAAAGAAGATAGTACATTGTATAGGGAAAAATAGACACCTGCTGTATGAAACCTTACAAATAGTAAAATAACTGTTTACGCGTATTTCCCAATAATATTATTTAAGGCATTATTTCAAATACTTCACTGAATAATCAAAATATAATCTTAGTTTTTCATGATCCAAGGCTTTACCTTGAAATTCAAAATACACTTTCTTAATTCTATTTTAGGTTCTTATATTTTATTTAGTACTTTGATTGCTAAATGTTTGCTCTTTACATAATGTTATCTTAGTTAACTGCCAAATTCTGATTGATAAAATTACAGATAATTTTTCCTGACAGAGGATAGGATTATCCAGATGTGGAATCCATGAAGTAGCAAACAATAAGTTAAAATATCAAATTGGAATAATTTTATGCATTTGTATTTTTAATGGGCAGTCTCTCCTGTGTTTAAAATATTGGGCACTGAAGTCAGAGAGACTTTTGATTAAATACAGACAACTTACTGACTGACCTTGAGCCAGTTACTTCCATTCTCTTTGCATCGGCTTTTTCATTAATGCAACAGGGATTTAATAGTTTCTACCTTACTTTATGTTGTGAGTTAGAAATGAGATAATTTAGGTACTTGATATGTACTCAATATAACCTTAGTCATGAAAACGGATCAGCAATTTTGAGATAGCTCTGTGTTCAAATTATATATAACTGTGTGTATTAAAATAATAAAGTTTTAGAGTTCTTTTAAAAAATTATTATTATTATTATTTTAAATGGGGTCTCACTCTGTCACCCAGGCTGGAGTACAGTGGCGCAATCTGAGCTTACTGCAACCTCCACCTCCCAGGCTCAAACAATCCACCGCCTTAGCCTCCGAAATAGTTGGGACGACAGGCATGTGCTACCCCAGCTGGCTAATTTTGGTATTTTTTTGTAGAGACTGGGTTTCACCGTGTTGCCCAGGCTGCTCTCAAACACCTGAACTCAGGTGACCCGCCCTCCTCAGCCTCCCAAAGTGCTGGGATTACAGGCGTGAACCACTACACCCGACCTTAGAAAGTAAAGTTATTTAAGTTATTTATAACTTTTTAAGGTCGGGTGTAGTGGCTCACGCCTGTAATCCCAGCACTTTGAGAGGCCAAGGTGGAAGGATAAACTGAGGTTAGGAGTTCGAGACCAGCCTTGCCAACAAGGTGAAACCCCATCTCTACTGATAAAAACAAAATTAGCTGAGTGTGATGGAGGGTGCCTATAATCCCAGTTACTTGGGAGGCTGAGACAGGAGAATTGCTTGAACCCTGGAGGTGGAGGTTGCAGTGAGCCAAGATCACATCACTGTACTCCAGCCTGGGCACAAGAGTGAGACTCTGTCTTAAAAACAAAAAAGTTATTTACATATATCCTGCATGTGAAAAAATATAAACTCTAAAGGCAGAATTTAAAGAATAATAAAATGAACAACCATACATACATTGATAGGCTATTGTAACACGTAAACCATGCTCAGTGTCAGAGAAGCCTGAATTCACTTACCTGAGAGAATTCTCTTTTATCCTCAAAAGTAGCTGCAAGCCTGAACATTGTTCTATTCATTTCTTCACTTTTCCTAACAGTTTTATTACCTGTGTACACCTGCCTGAGAATAAAACTTTATTTTTGTCTTTTTTGAACCTACATGAATAAAATTATATTTTTCTCTGATGTTTACCTATCTGCTTAAGAATACTGTTTAGAGCTTCATTTGTGTGAATATGAATTGTTCCAGAGCACATGTTGGCAAAGTCTTTCTATGAAGGGTCAGATAGGACATATTTTAGGCTTTCTGGGCAAGGTAGTCTCTGTCACAATTACGTATCACTGACTGCAGCACAAAAGAAGAACTAGATAATACATAAATGCATGGCCATGTTCCAATAAATCTTTATTTACAACAAATAGGTGGTGGGCTCAAGATTGTGTTGGCCCCTGTTCTAGATCATTTATTTTTCACTGACATATAGAATTATTTCATATTAATATATTGCAGTTTATCTCTTTCACTGCATGGAATGATATGCTTGCATTTCACTGGAGTCATGGACTGATATGCTTACATTTCACTGTAAGTAAATTACACTTAAATGTTTAAAGAAATAGATAAAAGGTAAAAAAAAATTGAACATTTGCAATTCAAAAACCCTTTAAGAAAAAAATCATATTTTATTGAAAGATGGTAAAGAAAACCCAAAGAAGTTAAGAAATATTCAGATACTTGGATAGGAACACCCAATTTAGTCATGCTTGTATTCTTCAAAAAAATATTGGATTGATTCAGAGCAATTCCAGTACCAATTGGTTTTTTTGCTTTCTGGGATTTTTGTTGTTGAGGAAACTAGACAAGCTGATTTTAGGATTTTTATGAAATAGCAAAAGTAGAGAACAGCCAAGGGACTTGTGGAAAAGAAGTGGGGAAGAGAGTATTCTACCAGATATTTAAACCTTTAACTAAGATAGTATAGTTAGCAAGAGGTTTTGTTGAGCCTTTCCCAGTGTCTTTGGATGTGTAGACACTTAAAATTTTACAAAGTCTAATTTATTTAATAGTATTTCTTACGGTTCGTGCTTTTGTGTTTCATTTAATTTTTCCTCACTTTCCTATCATCACAGCTGTGAAGATACTCTGTTTTCTTCTAGTAGTTTTATAGCTTTCTCTCTTAAATACAAACCCTTCATTCATTTCAAATAAATATTTGTATATGATGTTTGGTAGGGGTCAAATAAACATATATAGTGATTACTTTTGCATATGTTTTCTGCAATAATAGTTGAAAAGATTCATGTTTCCCCATTGAAATGCTTTGGCAACTTCATCAAAAATTAACTGACCATGTAATTGTGGGGCTACTTCTGGACTCTCATTCTACCCATTGATTACTTTTGTATATCTGTATACCAATACTACACTGCCTTGTTTATATAAGCTTGATAGTATGTTTCTTCTTATTAAATTTACTAAACAGTTGTTATTTTTATGTAGAAATGCAAATTCTTTTGTGTATTGATTTAGCACTCAGCATCATTGTTAATCTATCTTAATAATTCTAATTCATTTTCACTGGAATCTTTTGGGTTTCTATGTAGGTAATTTTATTATATGATTATAATAATAATACTTTTGTTGCTTGCTTTCCAAATTGTGTATGCTGTAATTTTATTTTTCTTTTCTTGTTTTTGAAGCTAACAATTCTAGTAATGTTGGTAGTTTTGATGACAGTGGGCAGTCTTGATTCTGATTCTTGGGCAGTCTTGATTCTGATTCTGAATATGTTGTTTTCAATATTTCACCAGAACAGATATTTGCTACCAATGTCCTTTAGCAGAATAAAGATGTTTTCTTTAGTTCCTACTGTAAGAGATTACGTCGTGAACAGATGTAGAGGATGTCAGCAATATGTGGGGTATGTTTCACTAAAAACTCCTTCCTCCATAAAAGCAATGAGATAACTGGAGACATTGTAAGAACCAACATTTTCCGGACTTTGGAAATTAACCAAAGGCTTGCAGCAACCAAGTGAGCATTTTTTTTTTCAAGATAAATGATGAAACTTGATAAAAATAGAGAGTTTTATTGCATTTTAACATGCCTTAGTTCCATCTCCCATTTTCCACTACTCTGTGGCAGCCTTGAAAAATAACTGCTGTGTGGTGTTGGGGCCCTTTCAAAGCTTCATTCCCAATCTTTCTTTCTTTTCTTTTCTCTTTCTTTCTTTCTTTCTTTCTTTCTTTCTTTTCTTTTCTTTTCTTTCTTTCTTTCTTTCTTTCTTTCTTTCTTTCTTTCTTTCTTTCTTTCTTTCTCTTTCTTTCTCTCTTTCTTTTCTTTCTCTTTCTTTTTTCCTTCGTTCCTTCCTTCGTTCCTTCCTTCCTTCCTTCCTTCCTTCCTTCCTTCCTTCCTTCCTTCCCTCCCTCCCTCCCTCCCTCCCTCCTTCCCTCCCTCCCTCCTTCTCTCTTTCTTTCTTTCTTTCTCTCTCTCTCTTTCTTTCTTTATTTCTCTCTCTTTCTTCTTTTTTTTTTTGACGGAGTCTAGCTCTGTCACTCAGGCTGTAGTGCAGTGGCGCCATCTCAGCTCGCTGCAACCTCCGTCTCCTGGGTTCAAGCAATTCTTCTACCTCAGCCTCCCTAGTAGCTGGGATTACAGGTGCCTGACACCACGTCCAGCTAATTTTTGCATTTTTAGTAGAGACGTGGTTTCAACACGTTGGCCAGGCTTGTCTTGAACTCCTGACCTCATGTGATCTGCCTGCATCGGCCTCCCAAAGTGCTGGGATTACAGGTTTGAGCCACTGTGCCCAGTCAGACTTATTCTTTTACCAGTTGGATGGTTACCTGGAAGACCCCATTGGCAAGATTATCCATATTTGATGTGACTCAAGCTTTTCCCCAGGAGACATTTGGTGAAAACAATTACAGCAAAGTGTTTAACGTCATGACTGCTTGAGGTGGTGGATAGCGGTTGGGCAAAAATAGACAAATCAAAAAACTTGAACAGAACAGTTGAAAACTTAAATATTCATATGGACTTGGAAAAGCTCCAACATTTTTTTGAATATCTAAAAGACTACACACATACATAAGGTTGTGTGCATGCATAAGGCTATGCGCATGCTCAGGGTTGTGCATATGTACCCAAATGGCCTGAGAAGTCCCTACATTCTGATGTTCACTGACTTTGAGGCTCTGTGCAAGCAGGAAGAGAGAGGTAATACAGAATTGTCAACTGCCTGGTTGAGTGTTAATTACATGCCCCAACAGATATACAGAACCCCTGGTAAAGACTGGGAGACGTTTTCATTCCAGGCATTAAGACAATCTTTGTTAGCTCGCTATTGAACTAGCTAGGGAAAGATCTAAGGACCACATGTGACAAAATATATAGACGTTACAAATTTAGTGCAGAAAAGTCACTGAACAAACAGAAACTATAATAAGTAATGACAACAGCAAACCCCAGATTTGCCACATATAGTGTTTAGAATGTTCAGTATTCAGCAAAAATGTGAAACATGCAAAACAAGAAGAAAATATGACCCACACACAGAAAAATAGTCACTCATTTGAAGCTGTCCCAAGGAAGCCCAGATATTGTACTTACAGATGTTGTAAGCTATTCTAAGTGTTTTCAAAGAGCTAATAAAACTATGTCTAAAGCAGGGTTCCTCAACCCTCAGCCCGGACTGGTACTGGTCCATGGCCTGTTAGAACCTGGGCTGCACAGCAGGAGGTGAGCGGTGGGTAAGCAAACTTTGCCACCTGAGCTCTGCCTCCTGTCAGATCAGCAGTGAAATTAGATTTTTATAGGAGTGCAAACCCTATTGTGAACTACATATGAGAGGGATCTAGCTTGTGCACTCCTTATGAGAATCTAACTGATGACTGATGATCCGAGGTGCAACAGTTTCATCCCGAAAACCACCCACACCCCTGCACCCACCAATACAAAGATTGTCTACCAGGAAACTGTTCCCTGGTGCCAAAAAGGTTGGGGACCACTGACCTAGAAGAGAGAAAGAGAACTCTTTCTCGCCAAATAGACATCAATAAGAAAATAGACACCAAGTACATATGAAGCCACATATATACATTCTGCAGTTGAAAAGTAAAATAACTGAGATGAAAAATTCACCTGAGAGGCTCAAAAATAGATATGAGTAGGTAAAAAAAAGAATCAGCAAATTTCTACAAAAATATGGAAACTGAAATTTAAAATATAGTAGCAAATACAACCACTTCAAATAAAATGAAAGACTTAAATCTAAATCTAACAAAACATGTGCAAGATCTTATGCTTTAGAGCAGCTCATGTTATATGGAATCAGTTTCTTGCAGGTAGAATGTTAGATCATTTTTTAAAAATCTACTTTGCCAATTTCTGATTTTTCATTGACGTGTTGAGACCACTGCATTCAAAGTAATTTTTAGCATATTAGGGCTTAAATATTATTATTTAATTAATAATATTAAATGGGGTCTAATAGTAAGGCCCTGTTATTATTGGTTTTCTGTTTCTCCTGTTTCCCTTTTCTTACCTCATGTGGTTGGGATTTTGATTTAATTAACTGTGATTTGGGACATAGGATTTTGTATGGTTTTAGTAGTGGTTGCTCTAAGTATTATAATTTCCAAATGAAACTTACCGCAATTTACTAAACTCAATATTTTACCACCTCATGTGAAGTATGAAAAGTTTACTTCCATTTAGGTCCCTTTATCTGCTCCACTTTTAAAATATAATTGTCTCAAGCATTCCTCTATATACCTTAAATGTTACATCAGAGAATAATTTTTGCTTCAACAATCAAATGTTATTTAAGAAATTCATGAGAATCATTTAATATATTTATCTCAATTTTACTAATTGTTTTGTTTTTTTCTTTTCTGAAGTTTCATTTCTATTATTCTTTTCTTGAAGAATTTCCTTTTGCCTTACTTTAATGATATATTTTATTACGGACAAATTCTCTTAGCTTATCTTTATCTGAGAATATATTTAATTTTCTCTTCATTCTGGAAAGATAGTTTCACTAGGTATAGACTCTGCATTTGATAGTTTTATTTTTTCATCTTCTTTCAGCACTTGAAATACCTTGTGCTGCTTTGGGGTCTGTATTTCAGATGAGCAATCTACTGTCATTCAAACTGGAGTCCTCTTGTAAGTACTAATATAGTCCCTCTGTATCCGCGGGTTCCATACCTAGGGATTCAACCAACTGCAGATTAAAAATATTTGGAAAAAAATCAATAAAAATAAAAATAATACAATAATACAAATTTTAAAATAACAGTATGACAGCAATTTGCACAGTATTTACATTGTATTAGATATTACAAGCAATCTAGAGATGATTTAAAATATATGAGAGGATGTGCATGGGTTATATATAATACCATGCCATTTTTATAAGGGACTTGAGCATCCATGGGTCCTGGAACTAATCCCCCATGGAAATTGGTAAATTGTTTCTTTCTAACATATTTTAAGATATTTCCTGTCTTTAGTGTTCAAAACTTTAAATATGATGTGTCTCGACACAGAGTCTTTGTATTTATCCTTTATGGATTTTACTTAGCATCTGTATCTACAGGTTTATACTTTTCATTAAATCTGGAAAATTTTTAGTCATTATTTATTCAAATATTTTTTCCAGTCCCAAACTCTTTCTCCTTTCCTTCTGTACTTCAATGATAGGCATGTTAGATCTTTTGTTATTGTCCCACAGGTAATTGAGAGTTTGTTCATTTTTTACTCTATTTCTCTGTTATTAAGTTTAGATAATCTCTGTCATTCTATCTTTAAGTTCACTGATTCTTTTATCTATCATATTTTTGCTGCTATTATGTCCATCTGTTAATGTATTTTTAAAAATTTAGTTATAGTTTTCAGTTCTGTAAATTTGTCTTATTCTTTAAATAAATTCTATTTTTTGCTGAGCCCTTCTATTATTTTTCATTTCTTTCAATATGTTTTAAATTGCTTGTTGGAAAATTTCTATGATGGCTGCTATAAAATCTTTGTCAGATAATTCCAACATCTGAATTATCTCATTGTTGGTATCTATTGATTTTCTTTTCTCACACCAGTTATTTTCCTGGTTCTTAGTGCAATAATTGACCTGCCATTGTATCCTGGGCATTTTGTGCATTGCATTGTAAAAGTTGGATCCCATTTATTTCCAAAATATTTTAGTTGTGAGAATGAAGACCTGAGAAGAATGGGCCTCTTCCATCTTGGCCAGCACCAACAGTCAGATTTATTTATTAAATCAAAACCATTTTTGTGTGCTTTAAATAATCCTAATATAATCATGCTATATCAATAATTTTTACATTGCTAGATTTTATTTGCTAACTTTATGTAGGATTTTTAAAACTGTCTTAATAATCAAGATCGCCTTGTGATTTTTCTATTTAACAAGTGTTAAAAATGGGACCAGTAGACCTAGATTATGAAATATCAATTCAATTCCTTGAATGGGTTTAGGACAATAAATAATTCTTTTTTTTTTTTTTTTTTTTTTTTTTTTTTTTTTTTTTTTTGAGACGGAGTCTCGCTCTGTCACCCAGGCTGGAGTGCAGTGGCCGGATCTCAGCTCACTGCAAGCTCCGCTTCCCGGGTTCACGCCATTCTCCTGCCTCAGCCTCCCGAGTAGCTGGGACTACAGGCGCCCGCCACCGCGCCCGGCTAGTTTTTTGTATTTTTTAGTAGAGACGGGGTTTCACCGTTTTAGCCAGGATGGTCTCGATCTCCTGACCTCATGATCCGCCCGTCTCGGCCTCCCAAAGTGCTGGAATTACAGGCTTGAGCCACCGCGCCCGGCCAATAATTCTTTAAAATATCTTTTTCTAAGTAATTATTCACTTTATGTAGGGCTTTAACTTATAAAGGTAAAATATTTATAACATTTTATCAGTTTTAATGTGTCTTTATTTTGTTGTATCTCCATGTCCTCTTCTTTGACTTTTATGTTTTACCTACTCTCTTATTTTTGGTCAATCTTCTCAAATTTTCCTACTTTATTCATTTTTTTTCCCCAAGTGCTGACTTTCAGTTCTGTTAGTCTTTTCTTTTATATTGTTTGTTTATATTTAATTTAGTTTTAAACTATTTTCTTTGGTTTTATTATGTTATTTTCTTATATCTTAATTGGGATGCTTGTCTCATTGATTTACAGCCTTTCTTCTTCCATAATATAAGCTCATATGACTACATTTTTCCTGTAAGGCTATAAAATTCCTACTTTTTATAATATTGCATATGAAGTGTCTTAATAATCAGTTAGTTGTAATTATGTTTATTCAATTATGAATTGTTTTACTATTCCAGGAGTTATTAAATGAGTTTCTACACTTATAAATTTATGGTTTTTAAGTAATAGCTTCATTATTTAGGTTTAAGTCAATTGCATTTTAGTCAGAGAATATGATTGATATGATAACAAACCTTTAGGATTTGGATTTCTGAAAATATGGCCAAGTTTTATAATGCATAATGTTTGCTTGAGAGGAATGTGTATTCTATTATTGTTGAGTGTAGGTTTTATATAAATATCCTTAGACAAATCTTTTAAAATTTTCCACGTTCTTTAGAATCTTGTGCTGGGTCAATGACTTTGAGAACTACATTTTAATATCTGTGAGACTTGAATTGTCAATTCCTCCATTTGGTTCTGTCAAAATTTTTGCTTTATATATATCAAGATTATGTAAATAACCACATTACCATCTTCATGAGCATACAATTTGTACAGTCACACAGGGCCCCATACTTAGCAGGACCCATGATTGCTTTAATATTCTGCAATAGCCTTCTTGAAATTCTTAGAAAATTTTTAAAGTAGGTGTCCCACATTTTCATTTTGCACTACACCTGAAAATTATGCTTTTGGTCATGTACGTTTATAACTTTTTTGGTTCTGTTACATTTTTGCTTCACATATTTCAAGACTGTATATGAGGGGATAAATTTGGCTACTGCTTGCAATCTTCCAACTGTCTCGACACTCAATATCCAGCTGCCGTTTGATCTCACAAGACATTCAGCACTGTGATCCCTTCATTTTCTTCAGTCTATTGGCTCCTTATTGGGCATTAACTTTCCCTATATCGTCTGGATTCTGTTTGGTCTCCTGAGATGTTCCACTTAAAGATCTATATTCCTTGATAGACCTGTATTTCTGGGTGCATCCTTCCAGAAAAACCTATGAGGAGGCAAGCATGACTTGTTTTTAATCTATCCTTATTTGCTCTAACAACGTCTAACACCTAGTGGCCATTTAACAGATATTTAGTACATTAATGTTGATTGTTATTGATCACATTCTCCTTGATGTTTCTCCAGATTTCCATAACATTAATTTTGACATGTTCTTTAGGTTTAGGATTATCTTCATCTTTTTTTCTCTGGCATTATCTTCTCAGTATACACATTAAATTTTAGGATTCCATGAGAATTTATTTTTGGTTCTCTTATTTTATATTCTTCTTTCTCTCACCGATCATTCCCATGCATTTACTTATTGTTTATAATTCACTATATCCATTTATATATTCTTTTACAAATGATACACAAATATTTAATTAAGTTTCAGAGCATTCTAGATCCCTGGTGAAACAATTCTGAAGTGTTTTCCACACCATTTGTCTGAGGGTTCTTGAGGAAAATTGAACCCTAGTTGTTTTGACTGTTACCAAAGATTGCCACAGGATTTATTGGCTCTCCCTTCTTCTCTTTCACATCTCCTTATTCCTTTGCAATGTGACCTGAAATCATGTCCTAAATGAACTACTTTCATACATTGCTGTCTCAAAATCTGTTTTTTTTCTGAAACCAAAACTGAGAATAAGCGCACAATACGTATTTATTGAATTAATGAATCAGTAACCAAATGGAGATATCTAAACATTTTTAAAATTGTATTACTGACACTTGAAGGTGTGACCTTAAGTTACCTTCTTGGTTTCCTCACTCATGACTGCACCTTGTATAATTATACTGAATGCACTGCTTCTTGAACCTAGAATGTCCTTTCATGGACATTATTTTGTCTAAAATGATCTTTCTCACATTTACCTCCTAGAAAATGCATTTGTGTCTTGAAAACACAGGTCGAATGTTACATCCAGTGGTTATGTAGTGCTTTATACATGGTAGATATTTAATAAGTGTTTTGAAAGATGAAAGAAACATTTTATTGAAGCCTTCTTCAACTTCTCTCTAAGGAGTCATATCAAATATCTGAGGCCAACTTAAGTTAAATGTATGGTATTTTTGTAGGAAAAGTCTGAATTAAAGCCAGGAAGTTATTTTGAAATGTCTTTAAAAATGTGAAGCATTATTTGTATATTTAATTTAACACAGTGTTTTAAAATATAGTTAATTCAAAGAAGAGATATGGTCCCTATTCCCCACCAGATAACTTTGAAACCCATGGGCTGATCTCATTATGTCTGCCAAACTTAACCTGTTCTTGCTTTTGGTCGCCCACTTTTTATTTTATTTTTTAAATATTTTTTACCCATGTAGCTGAAAGCACCACCATTGACTGCTGTAACTTAACCTTCCCTGGCTTTCTTATAGATAACATTTATGTGTATAAATATTATACTATGGTGATGGTAATATATTAATAATATATGGCATTATTACCATCACCATGGGGATTGTCACTTACGTTGTTTCTCAGGAACTTGCGGCACCTCCTGTTCAGTTTAATCCAGCTGAGACCACCGACCTTTCAACTGGGCCGGAAGAAATGCCCGAGAGTTGACCTTTCAATATCGGACGGCCAGAAACTTCATCCTCAGATCATGCTAAGGCCACCATTTTCTGAACACGTGTTTTGTTAAGAGGTAAATTCCCCGATTAGGCTTGCACAGACCACTGATTGCTTTTTCCTACTGCCAAACACCTTTCTCCACACCTTGGACCACTCCGCTTCTCTAACCCGTGCATATTCTTAAGCCCTGTCTTCAGGGAGGTTGGTTTGAGAGCTGTTCTTCCTCCTCCTTGCTTGTGACTAACCCTTTTCTCTTTTGCAAAACCAACCATCACAGTGATTGCTTTCTTCATATGGGCACAACGAACCTGGTTAGTATCAGCTTTTATTAATTAAAAAATTAATACAAGTTAAAGTTCAAAATATTGAACCAATATATGCAAGTATAAAATGAAAGTGATACCTTCTCTACTCCACCTAGTCCTACTTCCCAAAGGTAACCACCATTAGAAATTTAAGAGTCAGTTTCCTCTTAGAAAATCAATGTGTGTGCCCAAATATATGCATCTATGTATATATTCTCTTTTAAAAATATTATTACAAAAAGTATTGCAATAAATATCTTTATGCAGACATCCTGAAAAGATTTTGCCTGTATATCCTTGGTTTTAATCCTTGAAATAGGATATGTGGGTCACAATGCATGTACATTTACAAAGTTTTGGTTAGCAGAGGTAAACACAGACACTTTTTTATTTTAGATACTTTAGATTTATGCTGAACAGTGGTTTGGAGGCACGTTGCACAGCCCTGCCAAATTTTCTCACAAGCTCTCTGATAATTTTTTCTAAATGTAGTAGTGTCCAAATGGATGGGCAGGCTGTTTGTTTTTTCCCTTATATCTCATCCATGCCATAAAACACTCCACTATGATTACTGTGAGTCTGCTTTCCTTGTTCAGATTCACATCTCCTTTAGCTTAATGACAATTCACGGCTTTGGTAAACTTCACTTACCTCTCCACCAGAACTATAAGCCAAAAGATTTTAGAATTGGATATTTCATGACCATATCCTGCTAGTCTATGTCAGAAATAACTTACATATGAGGCTGCAAATTATTTACTAAAGTAAGTACAATGTATACAGCAAGTCTAAAGGAAATGATTCTAAAGCAAGTTTGACCCTGTTTCATTTCTGTGGACCTCTTATTAACTTAATATTGATCTCCCAGTCTCATAAAAGTCACTATGGAATTTTAAGTCATTTCATTTTATATTGTCATGCACAGTATATCATGATTAGATGGATGTTTTCAGTTCTAATTAGTTTATGTTGGGCTATTTTATTATTTCCTGGTGTTTTCCAAAATATTCCATGTTCTGCATAGCATCACTTCTTTCTCATATTCTTCTAATAATTTAGCAAATTATAAGTAACTATTGTAATAAGTTATGAATAAGACATTTTTTGAATGTAATTTTTCTTGTGAAAAGTCAGGTCATTCTAACATTTTAGGGTTTTCCCCTTCTCATTATTCCTTGACTAAAATAAATAAAATAGTTCTGAATTTTGTCGTATTACTTTTGATTCAATAAGTGTGCTAATTATACTAGAAAAGACAGTAATAGCCCTAAAAGTATTTTGTTACTATATACATGTAAATATATTATGTACTTTCCTAGGCAACAAAACTACCTTCACGGCAGCCAAATGTTGTAATCTTAATTTTACGGCCTTTTACTTCTATCTTTTCTTTCATGTTATGTCCTACAATCCTGGCAATGTACACATAGTCATGGAAAATATTAACCTGTTCATAAAGAATCTCCTATGTTTGACCTCTCAAAAATATCAATATAGCTTTTCTGCTTAACTTATTTGTGAGGGAGGAAGCAGAATTTTTAGAATGTTTATTTCAAGCCCCCCTAATAATAAGAAAATTTAAAACCATATATTCTGTCATCCTGTACTTTAGCTTTCTGCTATCGTATAATAATTCTAATCATTCAAATGACTTAAAACAACAACCACTTTCTAATCTCTTCCAAGTCTGTGGGTTGACTGAACTCTGCTGGGTGGTTCTTCTACTTCAAGTCATCTGGGGAAGCAAATGAGTTACAAGCTTAAAGATGGCTCCTTACTTGGCTTGCAGTTGGCTGGGTGCTCAGTGGAATCTTTCAACAGGAACACTTTGGTTCTCCTCATGGCATTACCCTGTGACTTGGGCTCCTTGCAGTTGTCAGTTGGGTTCCGAAAAGTGGAAAATGGGAAATTTCAGCTCTCTAAAGGCTTAGACTTGAAAGTCCCAAAACATCGTTTCCACTGTATTCAACTTGCCAAAGCAAGTTTTAAGGCAGACCAGAGTCAAAAAAAGGAGAAACCAGCTGTACTACTTGACGTCAAGAGTGGCGTGCACATACAGGATGGGGAATAACTCTTGGAAGCTGTCACTGGAAACTAAGCACTACAGTCTACATTTATGGAGCTCTTGGAGAAAGGAAGAAGGAGTGGGTAGGCAGAAGAAATACACAAGTAATAAGTTGTAAACTCGCTAATAATTTTAGAACCTAGTGACCTGTATGATGAAACAAAATCATCTGGAAAGAATATTGAAATAAATACAAATATGTGTGGAAGAAAATAGTTCTCTAGAACAGCGGTCCCCAACCTTTCCGGCATCAAGGACTGGTTCTGTGGAAAACAATTATTCCATGGACATGGGGCAGGGGGCACAGGTGGTTTCAGGATGATTCAAGTGCATTAATTTATCATTAGATTCTCATAAGAAGTATGCAACCTAGATCTCTCGCGTGTGCCATTCACAATAGGATTTGAGCTCTTATGAGAATCTAATGCCACTGCTGATCTGACAGGAGGCAGAGCTCAGCTTTGCTCTCTGCTTGCCACTCACCTCCCTGTGAAGCCTGGTTCTTAACAGGCCAGAGGCAGGTACTGGTCTGTGGCCCAGGAGCAGGGACACTCTGCTCTAGAGTACCTGCTCTCCACAGATAATCTTTTTGGACCACAGAGGAATTCACTGTTTGGTCTTAACCTACTCATTATTGTGTAACTTTTTGAGAAAAAGATAGATTTTTTGAGTTTTTATGGTTAAAAGTTCTATAGAATTATGTAACCATTTTTGCTTTGCTGTATGAAATTAAGTGCGTATTTTTGAAATTATTTTCCAACTTTCTAGTTTATTAATATAAGCGTATTAAGGAAACCAGAGATTCAGGTTGGCTGAAATGAGTATTCAGTTAAGAACTTATAATAAAATGTCAACAGAGGAATGAATTTTTCATTAGTGAGTACTTTTAGAGCAGAAGAGATAGTAAAATCTATTAGAAAATGTTTAATATCTTGTTTCACCCTCACTTCAATTGGGAAGAAATTAGTCTAAGGTTTAACTGTACTCATGGAAGGGCAATATTTCCAAATTGAGAAAACAAGGACTTCACCTGGGAATTATTTTGCATTCGTGTTACTTCTGAGTTGGTTAAAAAACTAAAGAACACTAACATGGACGTAGAGCTATTGGATCAGACTTACACAAATATAGAATAAGCATTTGACTAAGTGGTGTTTAAAAGCTTAGAAGAGCAAACTAAACCCAGAGTAATCGGGCAAATGGAGATAATAAATTCCAGAGTAGAAATCAATGAAACATAAAAAGTAAAGAAAATAAAAACAAAAGCTAGTTCTCTAAGAAAATTTTAAAAATTGATAAATTCTAGTCAGTCTGATCAGGAAGAAAAGAGGTAAGACCAAACATGTCGGTATCAAAAATAAGAGAGGTGACATTACTACAGATAATACAGATATTAAAATTACAATAAAGGCTTCCAGGTTTTGGTTTGGCAAGTGAGAAGCTTGGAAGTTGTCATTCCATCCCCAAAACAAGTAAAAAGCTGAACAAACTGAAAAATCAATAACTCTGCTTAGATTTGTCAGAGATTTGAGGTCATACGACAAACCATTGCCTCCCATATTGGAAAGAAACAGGCTGATACAGGCAGTCTCCAGTTATGTGAGCAGAAACCCACAAGCACAAGACTCTGAGGGAGTCAGTGCTGGAGTAGGAAGACCCAAACTTTAATTGACAAATTGCTGGAGGCTCAGCGTGAACAACTCTGTGATTTAAAATGTCCAGGGAGACCAGTTGTACTGAGAGCTGAAATAAGTGCTCAGTCATCCCCATAATTTTGTGAATTCTGTCCCCAGGAGCTCTACTAGGTCTGAAAGTGAGTATCAGAAAATATCCCCTAATACTTCCAGTGGAGCAGGAAAAAAAACACACACACAAAAAACAAAACAAAACAAAACAAAAACAGCAAAACATTCAAAAAAGAAAGAATTCTGAAATATATCAAAGGATTCTGTTCTTAACAAGGCCTGCCCTAAGATAAACTATTCTACCAGAACCTAACCTACCGGGGCTATATCAGAGCCTAATTTACCTGGGGAAAGGAAAACTCACAAAGTCAGCCCCTTCCAGCCACTCTATTCTACCTAACGAAGAGGGGGAATGCTGAGAAACACCTGCAAAATTCACAGTCCAGGGGTGCAGACTCACCAAAAGACTGAGACCTAATCATAGGAATATAGAATGCTTGCCAACCCACATCTTATCACTACATCACTAAAGGCCTATTCCCTATAGCTCCTTTTACCCAGTACATCCTGTCCGCCTTTCAACAGAACAATTATAAGGTATACTTAAAGGCAAAAACACAGTCTGAAGAGACAAAACAATTGTCTTTATAAGTGGCTCTGTGGGAGCATGGGGGACATTTGGGTAATACTTGGAAAGAAGCTTGTATGGGAACCTTGTCAGTGATGTCCATAGGATCTCAGAAAAATAAAGGTGACCAGTCTGAGTCACCACTCAACTAATGAATCAGTAATTGATTCTCCAACAGGACTGTCAAAAGAATCCTCGAGAGGGATAGGTGGCTCTAGGAGTACAGTAAGTCCTCACTAGCATCATGGATAAGTTCTTAGAAATTGTCACTAGATTGTAACGCAACTGGGTTATAACTGCAACTGGATTATAATTGCAACTGCAACTTAGAGGAGAATCAATTACTGTTTCATCAGTTGAGCACCAAAGGAAGAAGCTGTGTGGTATGTAGGGGCCATGCTTTATAAAATTGGGTATTTTTAAACACTAGATTTATCTTCCACATGGCAAGATGTTCCCAATATTGGGACATAGGCTTGTGGAGTGCAATTGAAGGGGACGTTGGCTGAGAATAGACCTAGCATTTAATTTTTTACATAACTTCATTCTTTTAATTTCTTATATAACAAGTATTGAATATATAAGAATTACATATTACATGTGCATGGATATATAACTGTGTTAAGAAATAAGTACAGTACCTGTTGTTTCCTGACTTTTTAATAATTGCCATTCTAACTGGTATGAGATGGTATCTCATTGTGGTTTTGATTTGCATTCTCTGATGGCCACAGTTTCTTAATCCAGTCTGTCATTGATGGACATTTGGGTTGGTTCCAAGTCTTTGCTATTTTGAATAGTACTGCAATAAACATATGTGTGCATGTGTCTTTATAGCAGCATGATTTATAATCCTTTGGGTATATACCCAGTAATGGGATGGCTGGGTCAAATGGTATTTCTAGTTCTAGATCCTTGAGGAATCACCACAGTCTTCCACAATGGTTGAACTAGTTTGCAGTCCCACCAACAGTGTAAAAGTGTTCCTATTTCTCCACATCCTTATGCAGCCATAAAAAAGAATGAGTTCGTGTCCTTTGTAGGGACATGGATGCAGCTGGAAACCGTCATTCTTAACAGACTATCCCAAGAACAGAAAACCAAACACCGCATGTTCTCACTCATAGGTGGGAATTGAACAGTGAGAACACTTGGACACAGGAAGGGGAACATCACACACCAGGGCCTGTTATAGGGTAAGGGGAGGGGGGAGGGATAGCATTAGGAGATATACCTAATGTAAATGATGAGTTAATGGGTGTAGCACACCTACATGGCACATGTATACATATGTAACAAACCTGCACGCTGTGCACATGTACCCTAGAATATAAAGTATAATAAAAAAAATTCCTGAAAAAAAAAAAAAGAAAGAAGTACAGTAAATCCTTACTTAACATCGTCAATAGGTTCTTGGAAACTGTGACTTTAAGCAAAATGACCTATAATAGGTTGTCAAATAATGCTGCTTCTTTCAATCTCATTTTGTTGTTGATGAGAACAAAAAAATGGTTTAATTATACATTGTTTCACTTATAGTTGCAGTTGCTAAGAGCCTATCCATGATGTTAAGTGAGAATTTACTGTACTGCTATCAGAGGGAAACATTTTTAAATTGAATTTCTAAAAATATTTTTTTCCTTTAAGCATGCTTGTTGGTCATTTTAACATATAAATAGCAAGTTTCTTATTTCAGCTCTTGAAATGTGCTTTGTTTTTTGCAAATAACAGTTGGTGAATAAAAAAACGATAACAGAGGCAAATTATTAATAATTTTATAATGATAAATCTGAAAACATGAACAAATTTCATGAATGATAAAATTAACAAATCCCTTTCCAGAAGAAATACATAACTTGAATGACTCTATATCTATTAAGGAAATTGAGTTTATAATTGAAACTGTCCTAAATGAATTCTATAAACTACTTAAGGAAGAAGTAATAACTATTCTGCAAAACATCCTCCGTAAAATGGAAAAGAGAATACTTTCTAACTCATTTTATGAGGCCAAAATTATCGCAATGCAAAACCAGACAAAGGCATTATAGAAACATAAATCTGCAGGTCAATATCCCCCATATTTACACTAAATGATAAACAAACTTCAACTCAAATACAAAATTGAATAAGAAGGACAAAATATCATAACCAAGTGAGGCTGATCCTAAGAACTCAAATTGGTGTGTGTGTATATATATATATATAGTCTTTTTTTGTTTGTTTTTTTGAGGCGTAGTCTCCCTCTGTGGCCCAGGCTGGAGTGCAGTGGTGTGATTTGGCTCACTGCAAGCTCTGCCTCCCGGGTTCACGCCATTCTCCTGCCTCAGCCTCCCGAGTAGCTGGGATTGCAGGCGCCCGCCACCATGCCCGGCTAATTTTGTTTGTATTTTTAGTAGAGATGCGATTTCACCGTGTTAGCCAGGATGGTCTCGATCTCCTGACCTCGTGCTCCGCCTGCCTCGGCCTCCCAAAATGCTGGGAATACAGGCGTGAGCCACCGTGCCCGGCCAAGTTGGTTAACATTTTGTACAAGCAATGTAATTCACCAATAAAGTTTAAAAAAGAGGAAAAAATATGATTGTTTTAACAGATAAACACTGGATTAAGTCCAAATGATAAAGACTCATAAAAAACTGTCAGTAAACTAGGAAACAAACAAGTTAAGAGGTGGATGTTCCATGCCCATATGCTGCTCATCAATGTCAGATATGACTTATGTATAAGACTGATAGAACTGTTTAAGTAAATACAATATCCTAAACGCGGTAAAAAGAGGTTTGTGGAAAACCTGCAGCTAATATTATATTTAACAGTGAAAGAATGAATATTTTACCCTTGAGATGATGAAGCAAACAAAGTCTACCCTCGCCACTTTTACTCGACATTATTTTGGAACAAATATAATAAAGTGCGACAGAAATAAAAGGCATCTAGATTTGAAAGGAAGAAGTTAAACTGCATTTTTCACAGATGAAGAATCATTTATGTAGAAAATCTAATGGAATCTACAGGAAAGCTACCAAATCTAAAAAGTAAGTTTAAAATGCAGCACACTAAAATAAGCAATTGTATTTCTCCATTTTATGCATTGCATTTCTAGCAATGAACTACTGAAAGCAGAAATTTTTTTAAAACAAGACAATTTCAAAACATTGAACAATATAAAATTGGGATAAATCTGACAAAAGACAAGCATGGCCTGTACACTCTACACATCCATGTCCTGTACTATCAAACATCACTGGGGGACATTAAAGAGGACTTAAATAAATGGTGGTATTAGTGGTTGTTTTGCGTTTGAAGGCTCAATATAGTTAAAGGCTCAGTTCTTCCCAAAAGGATCCACAGATTCAACGAAGTCCCATTCTAAATCCTGGGAACTTTTTTGTTTTGGTTTGGTTTGGTTTTTGTACAAACTGACTAGCTGATTCTAAACTTCATATGGGAAGGCAAGGAACCAAGAATAACCACAACTTTGAAAAGATAAAGTGGAAGGACATACAATACCTGATTCAATATTCATTATAAGATAATCATGACATTATAGTTATTTGACATGAAGGCAGATGTCAGTATAACAGAATAGACAATTCAGAAATAGAGTCCATATTTGTTAAAAATATATGGACAAAATATTATATATAAAAATGTAAAGACAGTTCAATGGAAAAGGTCAGTCTTTAATACATGGTGCTAGAACAATTCAATATCCATGTGCAAAAAATAATATTTGATTCATCACGCACAATATAAAATTTGTTCAAAATTAATCACAGACCTGAATGTAAAACCTTAAAGAGTCTAAAAGAAAACAGGAGAAAATTTATGTGACTTTGGGTTAGACAAAAATTTCTTATATATGATACTAATTGCATAATGTGTAAAAGATAAAAACAATAAATTTAACTTTTAAATGAAACACTTTATTTTCAAAATCAATGTTAAGAGAATGACAAGACAAGCTCCAGATTTGAAGAAAGTATTTCTAAAGCATACATCTAATGAATAACTTGCATCCATAATATCTGTAGGAATTTTAAGACCCAATAATAAAAAAATCCAAATAAAAAATGGACAGAAGATTTGAATAAACAATTCAAAAAGGACATACGGATAGCAAGTAAGTACATAAAAACTTGCCCCAATTGCTAATAATTCATTAGGGAAATGCAAATTAAAACCACAATGAGATCCCACTAAATACCTACTGAAATATCTATAATCTAAATGATTGACAATGCCATGTTTTGTCAAGGGTATGGAAAAACTGTACCTCTCCTACACAGCTGGTGGGAATATAAAATGGCATGACCACTTCAAAAAATGTTTTTGAAGTTTCTTAAAAAATTCAGTATACACCTGCTATATGATCCAGTCATTCCACCCATAGGTATTTGCCCAAGATAATAAAGGCATAGGTTCATACAATGACTAGTACATAAATGTTTGTACTAGCTTTATTTGTAATAGCCAAACATTGCAAACAATCCAAATGTCTATCAATAGTTGAATGGAGAAACAAAATGTAGTATAACCCTGAAATAGAATGCTACTCAGCAATAATAAGAAACTCATTATTGATACACATAATAGCATGGATGGATCTCAAAAAATTATGCTAAGTGAAAGAAGCCATATGAAAAAAGAGTACATAAAGTTTGATTTTAATTTTATGAAATTCTAGAAAATACAACTTAATTTTTTTGACAAAATGCTGATCGGTGGTCGCCTAGGGACAGGGGCACGTTAGAGTTGGGCCAAAGGGGGAATTGAAAAGGTCTACAGGGAAACTTGTGGAGGTTATGGATGTGTTCATAATCTTGATTGTGATGACATACTTATACAGGGTGTATATGTCAAAACGTATTAAATTGTGCAACTTAAACATACATAGTTTATTATACAGGAACTATATCTTCCATAAAGCTGTTCATAAAAAATACAAAATTGACACTATTCAAAATAAATACGCACAATAAAACTTCGTATCCATTTATTTAGCCATATGCAATTAACTTTTTTTATTCTGTATTTTGAATCAACAATATGCATTCATGGTTTTGATCTGCTATAGACTAAAAAGAATCCAGAAAACTTTTATTCAATCCACTCATTTTTGTCTGAAAATTATTTAAGGGTTGTCGGCTTGTAAGCTTTTACCCAAGAGTCTATTTTTTGAATCATCAATAATTCATAGTAGCTAGTATAATCCTTTTCATAAGCCTTGAGACACAATTCTAGCCAATAGCTTTTAGCAGATCCTTGAGGCAAACATCAGATGAAAGCAGCTGTATTTTATATATTTTATAATGAGACTGAAATATAGTTAATTTATTACTGTTGTCAGTACCAGGGTAATTGAAGAGAGTAAAATTTCTATGTGGGTACAATATATAACTATTTCATCATAGTTTGATCAATAGATCTCCTGAGGGTTAGGACATTTCTATGGATAACAAGAGTTTAACAAATCACTACAAGTCTCCAAGGCTTTCCTATGGAGTGTAGAAACTTAACCTAGGGAAGTCTGAGTGTGTCTTTTATTTTAAAATTTTCCTACGCAGTTTATACAATAGTTTGAAGCTAATTAAGAAACATGAGAAAGAATTCTAATATTCCTAGCATCACTCTTTTTATGGCAAATCATTGTGATTTTTTCCTGTGACTGCTGTGGTAAATCTGAAAAATGGTTTGAGGTGTGAAAGGTATCCTAAAGTTTCATTTTCCTTCGATTCAACCCTGGAGAGGCAAACTATAAAGAGTTGTCAGAGTGGATTTTGTCACTTCATTAGGTCAAGTTTACAAATGCCAGAGTAACAATATTATAGTTCAGTAAATTTTAAAATTAAACACAGAAGAAGAAAACACAATTGTACAGAATGTTAGCTCTTATGTAGGTAAGGAACTGTTTGTTTTCAATTAACCATGAGAAAGTCAACAAAAAAGCAGTGAAGGTTATTCTGGCGAAATATGAAATCTCTGCTCTCTGACCTGATTACATAGAAAGTTGAAAAATAAAAATAACCTTTTACTATCCCTCATTAAAGCTTGCAAAACCAATTTATTCTTTTAACAAAGAGAAAGTCAAATTCTAGTTTTACATGATTATATTATTTGACATTTCAGGTTTATGAGTTCCCCTGAAAAATTATCTTACAAATGAGCCCTTAATATGGAAAGGATTTTGCTGAATTTTTAATATCTTTTATAGCATTTTTTCAGACTCAGCGAATACAAACTAAAAGCCATAGAGTCTCCTTTTCTCAAACTTTCTAAAGTTTGTGAAGTCTCTGGAAGTTTCTAAATGTTTCTAAAGCTTTGTCTTTCAGTATGTTCTTTCATATGAAACAGACTGACAGTTTAGTCCGACACTATTACTACTCTCTTTTTTCCTTGAAAAAGAAAATGTCATCACATCACGTTGTATATGGAGTTGTATTTCTTCTCACTGTGGTTCCTAGTATAGTCATAACCACCTACATTAATGTAACTTTTAACCAAAATAATACTTTCTGTTTGATAGAGAAAACTAGGAGATGAGAAAACAGTCTCATGGAGAAGCATTTTTGCAGTTAGCAAAACTCATGATACTTATACCAAAATTTCCTATGGGTAACCATATTTTATACCTTCTTAAAATAGCAAAAATAATTTTTTTCTTAATGTAAGCCCAAGATACAACTACTGTATAACATATAAGCAGAATAAGCAAAGATGTATTATACAAATTGGAATTATGATTAGTCAGCATGGTTTCACTGCTCTGCATTACTTAGAAATTATCCAGATATCCAAAACTTATTTATCATTTAACTTGACTTGATGTTAATTCAAAATTTTAAGTTAAGGATTTTAGAAATCATGTTTGCATTGACACAAAACATAATTACCCTTATAAAAACATTTTTTATAAATATGATTTAATTTAGTTGAATCTAAAGTCACATTTCTATAATCTTGAACATTATGTAGCAGTCATATTATTTTCTTTAATCCATAAAGGAACTTAGAAAGTTTATATTAACCATTCAGTATGATATTGGCTGTGTGTGTGCCATAAATAGCTCTTATTATTTTGAGATACATCCCATCAATACCTAATTTATTGAGAGTTTTTAGCATAAAGGGCTGTTGAATTTTGTCAAAGGCCTTTTCTGCATCTATTGAGATTATCATGTAGTTTTTGTCTTTGGTTCTGTTTATATGCTGGATTGCATTTATTGATTTGTGTATGTTGAACCAGCCTTGCATCCCAGGGATGAAGCCCACTTGATCATGGTGGATAAGCTTTTTGATGTGCTGCTGGATTTGGTTTGCCAGTATTTTATTGAGGATTTTTGCATTGATGTTCATCAGGGATATTGGTCTAAAATTCTCTTTTTATGTTGTGTCTCTGCCAGGCTTTGGTATCAGGATGATATTGGGCCTCATAAAATGAGTTAGGGAGGATTCTCTCTTTTTCTATTGATTGGAATAATTTCAGAAGGAATGGGACCAGCTCCTCCTTGTACCTCTGATAGAATTCGGCTGTGAATCCATCTAGTTCTGGACTTTTTTTCGTTGGTAGGCTATTAATTATTGCCTCAATTTCAGAGCCTGTTATTGGTCTATTCAGGGATTCAGCTTCTTCCTGGTTTAGTCTTGGGAGGGTGTATGTGTTCTGGAATTTATCAATTTCTTCCAGATTTTTTAGTTTATTTGCATAGAGGTGTTTATAGTATTCTCTGATGGTAGTTTGTATCTCTGTGGGATTGGTGGTGATATCCCCTTTATCATTTTTTATTGCGTCTATTTGATTCTTCTCTCTTTTCTTCTTTATTAGTCTTGCTAGTGGTCTATCAATTTTGTTGATCATTTCAAACAACCTGCTCTTGGATTCATTCATTTTTTAAGGGTTTTTTGTCTCTATCTCCTTCAGTTCTGCTCTGATCTTAGTTATTTCTTGCCTTCTGCTAGCTTTTTAATGTGTTTGCTTTTGCTTCTCTAGTTCTTTTAATTGTGATGCTAGGGTGTCAATTTTAGATCTTTCCTGCTTTCTCTTGTGGGCATTTAGTGCTATAAATTTCCCCCTACACACTGCTTTAAATGTGTCCCAGAGATTCTGGTATGTTGTATCTTTGTTCTCACATCTTTATTTCTGCCTTCATTTCGTTTTGTACTCAGTAGTCATTCAGGAGCAGGTTGCTCAATTTCTATGTAGTTGAGCGGTTTTGATTGAGTTTCTTAGTCCTGAGTTCTAGTTTGATTGCACTGTGGTCTGAGAGACAGTTTGTTATAATTTCTGTTCTTTTACATTTGCTGAGGAGTGCTTTACTTCCAACTATGTGGTCAATTTTGGAATAAGTGCGATGTGGTGCTGAGAGGAATGTATATTCTGTTGATTTGGGGTGGAGAGTTCTGTAAATGTCTATTAGGTCCGCTTGGTGCAGACTAAGTTCAATTCCTGGATATCCTTTTTAACTTTGTCTTGTGGATCTGTCTAATGTTGACAGTGGGGAGTTAAAGTCTCCCGTTATAATTGTGTGGGAGTCTAAGTCTCTTTATAGGTCTCTAAGGACTTGCTTTATGAATCTGGGTGCTCCTGTATTGGGTACATACATATTTAGGATAGTTAGCTCTTCTTGTAGAATTGATCCCTTTACCATTATGTAATGGCCTTCTTTGTCTCTTTTGATCTTTGTTGGTTTAAAGTCTGTTTTATTAGAGACTAGTATTGCAACCCGTGTCTTTTTTTTGTTTTCCATTTGCTTGGTAGATCTTCCTCCATCCCTTTATTTTGAGCCTATGTGTGTCTCTGCATGTGATATGGGTCTCCTGAATACAGCACAATGATCAGTCTTGACTCTGTATCCAATTTGCCATTCTGTGTCTTTTAATTGGATCTTTTAGCCCATTTACATTTAGGGTTAATATTGTTATGTGTGAATTTGGTCCTGTCATTATGATGTTCGCTGGTTATTTTGCTTGTTAGTTGATGCAGTTTCTTCCTAGCATCAATGGTCTTTACAATTTGGCATATTTTTGCAGTGGCTGGTACTGGTTCTTCCTTTCCAGAAAACCGGTACAAGATATGGATGCCCTCTCTCACCACTCCTATTCAACATAGTGTTGGAACTTCTGGCCAGGGCAATCAGGCAGGAGAAAGAAATAAAGGGTATTCAATTAGGAAAAGAGGAAGTAAAATTGTCCCTGTTTGTAGATGACATGATTGTATATTTAGAAAACCCCATCGTCTCAGCCCACAATCTCAAGCTGATAAGCAACTTCAGCAAAGTCTCAGGATACAAAATCAATGTACAAAAATCACAATCATTTTTATACACCGATAACAGACACACAGAGAGTGAAATCATGAGTGAACTCCCATTCACAATTGCTTCAAAGAGAATAAAATAGCTAGGAATCCAGCTTACAGGGGATGTGAAGGACCTCTTCAAGGAGAACTACAAAACGCTGCTCAAAACATAAAAGAGGACACAAACAAATGGAAGAGCATTTCATACTCATGGATAGGAAGAATTAATATCTTGAAAATGGCCATACTGCCCAAGGTAATTTATAGATTCAATCCCATCCCCCTCAAGTTACCAATGACTTTCTTCACAGATTTGGAAAAAACTACTTTAAAGTTCATATGGAATCAAAAAAGAGCCCACATTGCCAAGACAATCCTAAGCCAAAAGAACAAAGCTGGAGGCATCATGCTACCTGACTTCAAAGTATACTACAAGGCTACAGTAACCAAAATAGCATGGTACTGGTACCAAAATCGAGATATAGACCAATGGAACAGAACAGAGCCCTCAGAAATAATACCACACATCAATAACCATCTGATCTTTGACAAACCTGACAAAAACAAGCAATGGGGAAAGGATTCTCTATGTAATAAATGGTGCTGGGAAAACTGGCTAGCCATATGTAGAAAGCTGAAACTGGATCCCTTCCTTACACCTTACACAAAAATTAACTCAAGATAGATTAAAGACTGAAATGTTAGACTTAAAATCATAGAAACCCTAGAAGAAAACCTAGGCAATACCATCCAGGACATGGGCATGGGCAAGGACTTCATGTCTAAAACACCAAAAGCAATGGCAACAAAAGCCAAAATTGACAAATGGGATCTAATTAAACTAAAGAGCTTCTGCACAGCAAAAGAAACTACCATCAGAGGGAACAGTCAGCCTACAGAATGGGAGAAAATTTTTGCAATCTACTCATCTGACAAAGGACTAATATCCAGAATCTACAAAGAACTCAAACCAATTTACAAGAAAAAAAAACAAACCATCCCATCAAAATGTGGGCAAAGGATATGAACAGACACTTCTCAAAAGAAGACATTTATGCAGCCAACAGACACATGAAAAAATGCTCATCATCACTGGTCATCAGAGAAATGCAAATCAAAACCACAATGAGATACCATCTCACACCAGTTAGAATGACTATCATTAAAGGGTCAGGAAAAAGCAGGTGCTGGAGAGGAAGTGGAGAAATAGGAACACTTTTACACTGTTGGTGGGACTGTAAACTAGTTCAACCATTGTGGAAGACAGGGTGGCGATTCCTCAAGGATCTAGAACTAGAAATCCCATTTGACTCAGCCATCCCATTATTGGGTATATACCCAAAGGATTATAAATCATGCTGCTATAAAGACACGTGCACACGTATGTTTATTGCAGCACCATTCACGATAGCAAAGAGTTGGAACCAACCCAAATATCCATCAATGATAGACTGGATTAGGAAAATGTGACACATATATACCATGGAATACTATGCAGCCATAAAAAAGGATGAGTTCATGTCTTTTGTAGGGACATGGATGCGCCTCAAAACCATTCTCAGCAAACTATCGCAAGGACAAAAAAACAAACACCGCATATTCTCACTCATAGGTGAGAATTGAACAATGAGAACATTTGGACACAGGAAGGGGAACATCACACACCGGGACCTGTCTTGGGGTTGGGGGAGGGGAGAGAGATAGCATCAGGAGATATACCTAATGTAAATGATGAGTTGATGGGTGCAGCACACCAACATGGCACATGTATACATATGTAACAAAACTTCACATTGTGCACATGTACCCTAGAACTTAAAGTATAATAATAATAATAATGAAATAAAAATTTAAAAGTTTAGATTAACTAGTTTCTTCATGAGAAAACAAGCTTATGATTTTATAAAAGTAAAATGTAATGTTGTATTATACTTAATGCTGATAAATCAGACAAAAAATATATAGTTTTTTTTTTTTTAGTTTCTTAGCCTATAATTATTAAAGATGCCTGATTTGTCCGAAGACTTGTCTTAATTTTGTGGACTTGAATGTTTAAATGTTTCTAAGTTAGCATTCTATAAGAAATATTTTGTTTTCCAAAATCTTACACACTTGTGTTAATTCTATTTGTCAACTTGACTGGGTTAAGGGATACTCAGATATCTAGTAAAACATCTTTGAGTGTGTCTGTGAGTGTGTTTCTGGAAGAGATTAGCACTTGCATTGGTAAACTGAATAAAGAATATCCACCTTTACCAATGTGAGCCTGCATTATCTAATCAATTGAAGGCCCAAATAGAACAAAAACAGGGAGGAAGGGCGAATCCTCTTTCTTTCTTCTGAAGTTGGACCATTCATCTTCTTATGCCCTCATACTCCAGAGTTCCTGGTTTTCAGGACTTGAGACTCCAGAACATACACCAGTATTTCCCACCCGGTTCTCGGGCCTTTGGTCTTGGACTGGTAATTGCATCATTGGCTCCCCTAGCTTTCAGGACTTCAAAGTTAGTCTGAATTACACCACCAGCTTCTTCTGTCTTCAGCTTGCAGATGGCAGATGGTAGAACTTCTTTTTCTCCATAATCATGTGAGCCAATTCCCATAATAAATTTCCTCTTATATATGTCTCTATATATATCCTATTGGTTCTGTTTTTCTTGAGAACCTAATACAACACTTAAAGTAATAAACAAGTTGCTATATTTTCTATGAATTTTGACTATATTCAATTTATATATAGACATATAAGTACTTATTTAACTGTATGAGGCAATTTCAAAAGATCTCCTTTAATTTAAGAGATATTATAAATAATCCATTTATTAATACCTTCCAGATATAGAAAAAGATTTTATGTTCACACAATGAGATATAAAGGCTTTTTTAAATTACAAAAAATACTTTATATCTTTAGTTCTATAATTTTGGCCATAAATCAAAAAGAAACATAGACTCACAAAAATTCTCCAGTCTGTGTCTCAAAGACTGTCGTTCCCAGTGAACATATATTTTTAATGGATTTGAGATCATAAATTGATGTACACATAAACCAAATGCTAACTAGATTCTCTGTCATAGATCCCTCTAAGGAATAGGATTTCAATCATCTATCTAACAGATATCACCAAATGGTCTTCTGTAAAACCAAATCCTTAATTATTGCTACAAATGGAAAATAATGTATAGCCTGTGTGAATCCAAAATGTAAATAAAACACAAAATCACACTTAAAAGCAAAACTAGAAAGACAAAGTTAAAGTTTTTTACTGGTTGGAGTTAAATATGGGAATTAAAAAAATACCTACCAGGTCATAGTATATATACATTTCTTTGGCAAGAGAGTTTACTTGGCTGTCTCAGGTGAATCTACATGGACAACTCAGTGACAGCTCTAAAAATCAGTGAAGAATTAGTTTTGATAGGGCCTAATCATGACTTTTATGCAAATATAAAATAAGTACAATGTAAACATTTTGTTCAACTTATTAAGTAATGAGAAAAGCATCTTAAAGTTAAAAGCAATCAAAAGAACATTTAAGAAACTAGCCAAATGTTTGTATGTATGTCTAGATATATATATGTCTAGGTGTCACACGTCTGCATGCATGTTTGTGTTTATTATATCTGCATCTCTATCTACATCTGTATCATCTATATGATGGTTTTTTGAAGTATCAGTTTGAGTAGGCTAAACTCCAGTCCCCAGGATTCCTTTTATAGTATGTGTCTTGTTAACATGGGTCCCTAGGGATATTCCTTTGAGGGAGTTGAAGGACAGAGGAAGGCAGTGAGTGTTTCATGGCAAACATTTCTCCCAGTTATTCAACCAAACACTAATTTAGGTATTTTTGTAAATAAATTTTGCAAATGTAATTAAAGCACTTTATGTCAATTGACATTAAGTTAATTAAGAGACAAATTATCTTGACTGGGAACGACAATCAGTTTGAAGAACTTTGGAAGAGGACGGAGACCTTCCCTAAGATCAAAGATTCAAAGAGCTCCTGGGTCTGAAATTACTGTCCTTTTCCTGGGGTTCTTCTTTTCCAGCTGCCACCTGTGGACAACAAACTTCCTTCAACCCAACACTTTGAAAGTAATTCCTACTTATGATTTTTTTCCTGTGTGCTCTCTTACAGACTTTAGGCTTCCTTAGCTATCCTCTAGAATTGTATAAGATGATTCCTTATAAGCATTATAAATATATAGGTGCTTATAAAAATAAATTTGTAACATATAGTACATTCAAATAGATATGTATAATCTCCTACTGGGTCTTCTTCTCTGATTGAACCTAATATAATACAAAAGTTAGTAAAAATGTTTTAGGATAATTGAAGAATTAGATACATAACTGGTTAATGTCCAACAGGGCAATAACTTATAACTTTTATAATTATCACTTTCACCAGGTTGAAATTATTTTTATCTCTGAAAGAACAGCATCTATAAATTAACATGAAATTTCTCAAAATCTATGACTTTGTTGGATTTAACTACATATATTTTCTGAGATAATCATTGGGTGGTCTTTCACTTGAATAATATTGAAAGGTTATGTTGCTTATATTTTTGTCTGTTTTTCTAAATTTTGAATAATTTACCATAATATATTAAGGATTATCTTTTTTACTTAAAAGATAATTTACAAACTGGGTAATATATTTGAAATTCATATCACTGACAAAACATTAAGTGAAGAATATATAGTCTTTAAGTCAATGAAAAAAACAGCTCACTGGAAAAATGGATAAAAGCAGCAGATGCTGGAGAGGATGTGGAGAAACAGGAACAGTTTTACACTGTCAATGGGAGTACAAACTAGTTCAACTATTGTGGAAGACAGTGTGATAATTTCTCAAGGATCTAGAACCAGAAGTATCATTTGACCCAGCCATCCCATTACTGGGTATATACCCAAAGGATTTGCTACTATAAAGACACATGCACACGTATATTTATTGCAGCACTATTCACAATAGCAAAGACTTGGAACCAACCCAAATGTCCATCAGTGATAGACTGGATTAAGAAAATGTGGCATGGAGTACTATACAGCCATAAAAAAGGATGCATTCTTGTCCTTTGCTGGGACATGGATGAAGCTGGAAACCATCATTCTGAGCAAACTATCACAATGACAGAAAACCAAACACTGCATATTCTCACTCATAGGTGGGAATTGAACAATGAGAACACTTGAACACAGGGTGGGGAACATCACATATCGGGGCCTGTCATGGGGTAGGGGACAGGGGGAGGGATAGCATTAGGAGAAATACTTAATGTAAATGATGAGTTAATGGGTGCAGCAAACCAACATGGCACAGGTATACATATGCAACAAACCTGCAAGTTGTGCACATGTACCCTAGAACTTAAAGTATAAAAAAAAAAAGGTAGAAATAAAAAAGAATTTAAAAAAAAGAAAATTGGGCAAAAGACGTGAACATGAGTTTTACAGAAATTAAATAGCATTTGATCATGATATTGTTTGGCTCTGTGTCCCCACCCAAATCTTATCTGGAATTGTAATCCCCACGTTTTAAAGAGGTACCTGGTGGGAGGTGACTGGATCATGGGGCGGCTTCCTCCATGCTGTTCTCGTGATAGTGAAGGAGTTCTCAGGAGATCTGATGGTTTTAAAAGTGGCAATTTTCACTTGTTCTCTCTCTCTCCTGCCATCTTGTGAAGAAGGTGCCTATTTACCCGTCACCCTCTGCCATGTGGAACTTTGAGTTCATTAAACCTCTTTTGTTTATAAATTACACAGTCTCAGGTAGTATCTTTATAGCAGTGTGAAAACAAACTAATACAGGCCAATAATCATGTAGAGAAATGTTCTACTTTATTTGAGATTAGAGAAACATAAATTTGGACTGTGCATAGACACCATTTCATACCCATTCTATTTGCAAACTGGTAAGTGTGATGCCATGAAATGATGGGGAGAATGTGGATTTAAAAGACTCTTGTAAATTGTTGTGGGTAACCACTTTAAAATATTTTAGCATTCCTCTGTGTGGGTAAATATTCACACGTCAAATAGTAACAGATTCAAATTCCTTCTCTATACCCACAAGAAAATATTATACATATACACCAGGAGTCACATACAAAGATGGTTACTAGAGATTTAGACATATCTTTAAGAGAAAAACAAGAAAAATTCATTCAATTAAAAAAACCAGATATATTCATATAGAAAAATATTGTTTAGTAGTGAAATAAATGAATCACACCTAGTTACATGTAACAACAGAATGATATTGAATGAAATATAGAATAGATGAAACATAGAATAATATTGACCCTAAAATTAATTTCTATAACATTATATCAAGGCCACTGTGTTGTAAACATTCACATTGAATTTCATGTACAAGTCACCCTCCAGTGAGCCATGTTGGTGCCACTGCACTCCAGCCTGGGTGACACCACAAGACCGTGTCTCAAAAAAAAAAAAGAAAAGAAAAAGAAAAAAAAGAAATTAAACCACCTTAAAACATTGACTATTGCATTTGCCAATATGAAGGTATTAGTGACCTTGAAGAAAGTGTTTTCTGTGGGGTTTTGGAGACAAAACCCTGATTAAATTAAAATCATGGAGGAATGGGAGATGAGAAGATGGAAACTGTACAAACAGTTCTTGTGAGGATTTTTTTTTTTTTTTTCCTGTGGAGCAATGAAGATCTATTTCAGAGCTACATAGAGATATGGTATCAGAGACTTTTTGTTTAATATCAGAGAAATTGCAGCATGCATTTGCACTGATGTAGGTGATGCAGAGGAAATTGAGGAATAATTACTGGGGCAAAGTCCTCGAGAAAGTGAGAGTGGATGGAAGCCCATAGAATGGTGGGTTTTAGAATATGAGCAATTCATCTGCTATAATGGAAAACCTGGCAATGCTTATCAATACATACATACAGCCTGGTAGATTTGATGGTGAGAAGGGTAAGGAGCTTCATTTTTCCCAACTGAGAGTGATGAGGAGTCAGATGTTGATGGTATGAGGAGAGATGGGAAATGTGAAAGAGATATTTAGAGAAAGGGAAAGAAAATTGACTAAGGGTCCTCTATAAAGAACGCTGGGAATAGCCATTTGAGGTTTGTGCTCCAGTCAGCATCAGAGTGTTTTTCTTCAGTCATGTTTAACTGTTCAGGTACTGTCAAGAAATAAACAGAAAGCTGGTTTCCCTAGGGTTGAAGTTTACCTGGCTAGTACCATGAAGAGGGGGCAAGGGAGTTGAACTTCCATATATGGAGTAATTATAATGGGAGATCATGTGATCCAAAGGCAGATCCTGTGGTATCTCATAGATCACTATAAGAACTGTGGCCTTTACTTAGAGTGAAACAAAACAAAACAAAACAAAACAAAAAACAAAAAAAACATCAGAAAGGGTTGAGTAGAAGATTGACATGATTCAACTTTCGCTGTGTCTAGGACAGAAGGAGCATGGGAGATGGGTTCAGGAGGGCCATGTCTCCCTGGTCCTTTTAGCACATTGAAACACGAGTATTTTAGTAGGCAGCATACACTTAAAATGCAGTAGCTCAAATATTCCCACATCCCCTGTAAAGGTAGGTGTTAACACATTCACTTTACAGAAGAGAAATCTGAGGTTCTAAGAGGTAAAATCACCCAATTAAAATCTCTCTCAACTCAGAGGTGGCAGAACCAAGATTCAATCATGAATATGAACTAAAAGGAAAAGAGAAAGACATCTTTGAATTTAATGGAAGGTAGGGAAAATTTATACTAATGTTTTTTGTTTGTTTGTTTTTGTTTCTTTGGTTTTGTCCAGAGGGACTTTGATGAGGTGGCAAGTTGTAAGGGATTTTTTAAACTAGGCTTTGTAATGCATAAAATAGACATGATCTGTTATGATAAGTTTTAGCTGGTATTGATGATGATGATAATGATGATGATGATGATGATGATGATGATGATGATGATGACTTTATTGGTCAGCTTTCTGAGCTCCCACAGGTGCCTTGTGCTATCCTAAACAACTCATATGTGTCAATTAATTTAATCTCCACAATGATCTTCCATGTATAGAATAAGCAGGACCCATGGGAAAAAACCAGAACCCCCCCTGTATTTTCACCCTCACAGTCCATTTACACCTTCTATGGAGGTGGTGTTACTCCAGTCACTGAATGCAAACTCAGGAAGTCACATCATTTTTCTGATGGATTTTAGGTAAAGTTTTTTTTTGCTTCAAGGTACCAGTCTCTATTAGAATGGCATTTTGATATAATAATAAACACTTCATTCCTCAATGCAAGTTAAGGCCCCTCCTCTCTTAACTAAGGGGAGAGAAATATAATTGGATTTTCTTGTGATTCTCCTTTATCTCCATTTCTCCTTAGTCTGTTTTCGGATCCCTCCTTGGTTGGATTGGGTAGAGGGTAAGGAGGAGAGGTAAGGAGGTTATGACAATTCTTACTTCCTCAGTATTGTCCTCATGCTCTCTGAGACTGACTGATATTTAAAGCTGACTCTTTCATAGGGTACTTGTGGATTTTCTGTGATGCTCCTGCTGAATCTTTTTGATTGCAACTTCATTTGTCTCTGTGCAACTTTCTAATTTAACATACTTTCATATTTAAAAATTGGTAGTATAATTAGCTCCATTTTACAGACAAGAAAACAGGCACAGAGAATTTAAGAAATTTACCCATGTTCACACAGGCAGTGAGTAGTAGATTCCATCTAATTTCTGAGCTTGATTTTGAAGCTTATACTCTTAACCACTAAGCTAAGTAATGGCAGGAGTGCCAAGCTGATACATCTCTCACTCACATCCCAGGCAAAAAGCAAACTGGATTCTGGGACAGCAGGACAGAGCCTAAGCAGCACACACAAGAGATCACTTTCTTGAAACGGCATGCCATAGACATTGACTAAAGCCCCCTTTTAGAGAAGGAGCCTTGATGTGCCGCTTTCAGTGTCAAAAACCAACTGGGAGCAGAACCAAAGAGTCTGTGAAAGGTGCATACTCTGGTCTTATAGCAGTCATACTTGCCGTTGGGTCCAGCTAGAGAACAGGGTTGAGAAGAGTATTGTTCTTCTCTAGATTTTTTAAAATGGGTACATTGTGTATCCTAAAAGAATAAGCCAAATGCAAGAGTTGGAATTTAATCTTTAGCTGCCCCATCTTGGATGGCACAGGGCTCTGAGATCCTATCTAGCAGGATGGAGAATGAAGGTTAAGCATAATGATTATTGCAACATATTTATCTATAACAGATATCTTGTGCATTTTAGCAGTTACACCAGATATCAGAGTTGGTTCTAAATAAGGATCCCAGGACCTTCAGCAATACCCCGGAGTGTACCTAAAGCTAGTTCACTCAGCCCTAAATGCATGAAATAATCTGCACTCCTACAAGTACAGATTTAACTCCTTTTAGCATTGGCCTGCTTAAAACAATCCCCCAATTTAGATTCTTAACCACCTGGATCTGAACCACTTTAGAAATCATTTGTCATTCTATTTTTTTCCCATCTCCCTCATTAGGAGAGAGACTTATCCACTTATCTTCTATTTATGAGTTTTCACTCTGATGGTTCACCGTCTTTACATCTAGGTGCCTGCTTTACTTTTTTTTTCTTAGCTACTGCTTTTGTCTTTGATTATTAATTCTACAGAGAGTCTTTTGAATAACATTTTGTTTGATGTGTAACTGCCACACAGATCTCTCAAGAGTCGCCCTGCATTGCCTTACACCAGAGGAGGCATAGTGAGGAGGGACGTGGAGCTGTCCAGCTTCTCCAGTGCATAGAAACAGGATACATGCCAGAATCAAGTCTGTGGTACATGCTGAGAAGCAGATCAACCTGCCTATCAGAGCACGGGGATTTTTAGGGCACGATTAGCAGTGAAGTGTGGTCAATATGACAAGAGTGGGGTGTGGGCTGGGAGACAGCAATCCAGTGTTAACTTAAAAATCACAAGGTCTTTATAAATTTGGAAAAGGAGACATTTTTCTTATTAAGTATTACAGCCTGCAAGGTGGCCATTCTGACAGGCTGGGAAGTGTGCTTCAGGCTGAAGCCATTACCAGGCACTTGGAAAGTGAAGGTATTCAGGTAGGAGCTTTCTGCTGAAAAGATTGGCTAAACATATATATTCGATGGGTTAAGGAGGAGTTATGAATATTCATGAAGGTGGTCCTGATGCATGTGTAGTGAACAAACATGTAGGTAACATATGACTCATGTTCACCCTGGGGTGGAAACCTAGCATTTAAATTCATTATATTTAGGTTCTATGTAAGTCAAAAGGTCTTTTCAGGATACCAAGGCACTCATTGCACAGCCTCTGTAAACTGGTCAGAACCAGTCCATGACTGTCGGTCTTATCAGGAGAAAGTTGCAGAAACCAGTCTCTTGTCTAATCAAAGCTGTAGCTATGGTTGGCGGAACAGGAGTGAGGAGTGAGGTGGTTGGCAGGGAGGTAGGGGTGGCAGGCTCAATTAGTCAGTGTCTGATGGTTGGTGACCTGCAATTGCTTCAACTGGTTATCTAAAGGCCTGTGCTTGTTTAGCTCCTAGAGAAAAAGGAACATCGTGGCGCTTAGAACATAGCATATTTTTTAACCATAGTTGGGCATGATTTAAATCATTGCTTGGAATGGTTTAGGTCCTGTTTATAATTTAGTACTTTATTGTCACAAACAGTCCATCTGTCAGTCTTATGATCTCCATTTTAACATTAATACAGTTGTTGTGTCTAAACAGCAAAAGGGAGGGGGCTATAATGAGGCATGTCTGATCTCCCATCTTGTCGTGTCTAGAAATTCAGTTTTTAAGGTTTTCCTGGGATCCTCTTGGCCAAGAGGAAATCTGTTCAATTAGTGAGGATCGTAAGATTTTATTTTTAGTTTACACCAGGAAAGAATAGGACAAATATACAGTGGAGTGTAAAGGGCAAAATGAGCTTGTCTGAATAAATATTGAAGACTGTCATGGACACATTTAAAGTGGCTGGCATATTCTAGGTCTGAAGTCAGATTTAGCCTTATAAGAAAAACCTAGAAACTGATTAAGGGGAAAATGAGGTTAAACTATCTTGAGAAAATGGAATTCAAAGTGCATAGAGAGAGACATGATGTTCTGTCAGACTTACAAAGTTTCCTGTCATGTAGAGGAAGAACATGGTGGTAAAACTGAAGATAAGCACCTGGGGTGGGAAGGCTTCCTTAGATAGTCATGGACTCCAGATCTTCTGGAAAACTTCTGCCAATCGGTGTAATAGAAAACTTGGACTGGGATCTCCTCATTGACATTAATGGGTATTTGTGTTTCTTCTTTTCCTTTGACAGAACTTTTTGGTTACCAGATATTTTACAATTTTCTTCATCTTTTTTTTAATAAACGGTTATATGAGTCAGCCTCATTTTAAAGCACTCAGACAGCTAACAAGAATACAAAGAAGAAAATAAACAAAACCCTCAAAATAACCATGTTAACATTAAGCTAACAACATTCAGATGTCTTTCTCTGCACAAATGCAGTTAGAAGGGTGTAGAGATAAAAATATGGTTTGATAGGGAGATCAAATCCTGTAAAACAGGGTGGTACTATGAATGCTAATCCATAAAATTGTTCAACTTATTCTGGCTTGATTATAAAAATAGCAAAGCATCTGAATAAATAGCAACTATTTTGACAATTATTTACTATAGTTCCCCCTGAATTTATGGAAAAACTATGAGAGAAAGACCAAAAGATCAGAATCACTGTGCTCTATTTTTTGAAGCACATATTTTAATTTTAGATAGGCTTTGTAAAATATTTAATACACCTCTTACAAATTCTCCCACCTTCACTCCAATACATTTCAATTTTTTAAAGTTGGATTTTATTTTAATTGTCAAATTTTATAACATTTGTATTCTGTTTCATAAATATAATCTGTACTTTTTTTCTCTTTTTACATGTATCTTTTCATTGGCTAAATTTTATGTTCAAATGCTTTTACTACATTTATGTATTTAAAAAGAAAACTCCCATAGATGGTGAATTGCCCATAGGTTAGAGTATTTAAAAATGCCTGATTGTTTACTTAAATGGATTCATGACTTGGTTGTACACTGGTCTTAAGTCACAATTTTATTCCTTACTTCTTTGCAGATTTTAGCCTTTCTTCTGCCCAACAGTCCTACTTGTTTTCTTTCTAGAGACATGAAAAATCTCTAAATGTTTTTTCTGTTTACTTAAATAACATTTTCCCTGTATATAATTTTAAAAGTCAAATAGCTGTACTGTAAAAGCCTATGATGAAAGCATTGAGCTTCCTATTACCCCCTTTACTGATTTCTAATCCACTGAGGCCTTACTTTAAACCCATTGAACAGTTTCTTCTGCTAATTGTCTCTATATTTATAAATAGCATTCTTATATCATCTCTTGGCCTTTCTGTTTTAGATATGACTTAATAGCTTTCTATCATGAAATATACTCATATATTTTTAAGGGGGAGGGTCAGGGATTATCTTCTTCTCATGTTCCTAATGTTTATATATCATTCTTTTGGGTTGAGTCCATTTTTAGTAGTCATCACTTCATTACACTGTAAATATGATTTACAGCTAAGGGAGGTATTGAACTACTATTACAAAGCCTTTACTTGTGCAATGTTTCATTTGCCCTGGAATTAATGACAGCCTTGATTTTCTTTTATTTGCTCCATTTCCTGTATAATTCATTAATCACTAAGTTCATTGACATTACTGATGATCTAGAAAGTCCACAGAAATACATCAGTTACTCTATTACAATCATTATCTTCTTGGCAACATGCCCCCTGGAGGCCAACGCTCTTCTGCTTCTATTTGGACTGATTTGTTCTCTAGGCTTGCTTTACAATTATGATCTTAGGTTTTCTCTCGCCATGTTCCTTTCGGTCTATTTGTATATCCACTCAACTGGATTCTGTATTGTCAGCATTATGTGTCTCTATCTTCCATAGTATAATTATTATAACTCCAGTAAATAAATTATATTAAACGTACCAATCTTCCAGTTGCTTTTCCCTGGCAGTATATCAAGGGAAAATTTTTGAGACCTTACCTATCTTATAATTTCATTATCTATCCTTCACACTTGATTGACAATCTGTATGGAAAATTCTAGGTGAAGACCATGTTTTCTCACAATTTGAAAGGCACTACTTCATTGTTATAGACTACAGTGATTTTGACAAAAAGCCTATTAAACTTCCATATCCTGATTTTGTTTTCTTGGTTACTTGTTTTTCTCCTCTTCACTTTCCTAAAGCCATTAAAATCTTCCTTTTATTCCAAGGATTCTAAAGATTTGTAAAACTTTCACCTAATTTTGAGTCTTTTTCCACTCATTTTGTTGTCTGGTTCATGGAGACTTTCATTCTGAAATTTCATATTCTGTGTTTTGATGAGATTTAATGAACTATTTCTGTGGCAATTTGCTCCTTTCTGTTTTCTCTTTCTGTAACTCACATTTTCAGAAAATCTGAATACTAGGCTAATTTTTAAAAATTTTTTAACATTTTTAATCTTGTCTTTTTTGTTCTTCCTGGAGATTTCCTCAATTTTATTTTCCCATCTTTTTGTTGAATTTTTATTTTTGCTATCAAATATTTGATTTTCCAAACCTCTTTCTTGCTTTCCAAACATTCCTTTTTTTCTAGATTTGAATTCTGGCTCATGGAGGATATACATTTTCTCCAATCCGTCTTTTTTATGGTAAAATACCAGTAACACAAAATTTACTGTCGTAGTCATTTTTAAGTGCACAGTTCAGTAGGGTTAAGTATATTTACATTGCTATATAACTAATCTCCAGAATTTTTAATTATTGCAAAACTGAAACTCTATGCCCATTAAACAGCAAGTCCCCATTTTTCTCTTCTCCAAGCTTCCAGAAACCACCATTCTACCATCTGGTTCTATGAATTTGACTACTCTGTATACTGCAGTAGCATTACACATTACTTGCCTTTTTGTGATTGGCTTATTTCACTTTGCATAATGTCCTCATGGTCTATCTATCTTGTAGCACGAATTTCTTCCTGTTTAAGGCTGAATAATACTCCATTGCCTGCATATGCCACATTTTGTTTATCAATTCATCCACTCATGGATATCTAGGTTGTTTTTATATTTTGGCTATTGTGAATATCTGCATTCAGTCCTTTTGGATATATAACCAGAAGTGGAATTGCTGAACCATAGGGTAATTCTATTTTTAATTTTATTGAGGAACCTCTATAATGTTTTCTATAGCAGACGAACCATTCACATTTTTTACCAACAGTGCATGAGTTCCAATTTCTCCACATCTTCAGTGACACTTGTTATTTTCAGGGGTTTTGTTTTTTTTTGTTTTGCTTTGATAACGGCCCTCCTAATGAAGTCAAGGTGCTATCTCATTGTAGTTTTGACTTGCATTTCCATAATAGTGATGCTGAGCATCTTTTCTTATGCTCATTTGGTATTTGTTTACCATCTTTGGAGAAATGCCTATTTAATGCCTTTGCCTTTCTGCATTGTTTCTTTCACTTGTCTTTTTAATTATGTTGTTGTTGGTGTCTATAGTTCATGTTGAAAACTTTTCTCAAGTATCTATAAATCTTCACCTGTCTGTTTATATGTAAGAGTGAACTTATATATTAACTGGAAGATCTGGTGTGTGAGAGGTTGAACTCACTCTATGTGTGATTAGTCAGGAAATTGCTCATTTTAAGGGGCATCCCAAAACTATACTTATTAGTATTATTTTGAGTTTAATGTTTTCTTAACTCTGTAATTTAAATTTTCATTTTATTGTTCTGGTTTTATTTTTGTTTTGATCTCTTGTTTTATCAAAAGTAAATTTTCATTAAGTTCTTCTATAGTGCAGTTATCATAGAAATGCAATTTCTGTTCCCTGTATTGTATTTTTTCCAGATTGTATTTTTTCTTTTTTCTTTTTTTTTTTTTTTTTCAGATGTGTTCATTTATTCTTCTCGTTTTTGCTTCTGTTTATTTCTCTGGTATGCTTATTTTTAAAACTTGCTCAGACTTGAAGTGAAAATTTTTTCAGACTTTTGAAATAAATAATTCAATTTCGTATAAGTGACTTCTGTTTTACTCACCTTTTATCATTATTGAGGCATGGTTGTCATCTCCTCTGACTCAGAGTTCAAGGACTGTGATTGTGTTTTACTGACTTTGCTGTAGTCCATCTTATGGGAAGGAGGCTGAGCTGAGATAGAACGCACTTGGAACTACTAGTCTGTGGTACTTTGTAAAAATGAGCAAAATATTCTGTACCAGGATTTACTTCACCCACTGGGAAGTACTTCCTATTCCCATGGGGAATACCCTTGCAACTTAATGTCATTACCTCAACTCAGGAAGAATCCCTAAAGCCTAGTTTTTTGTGTTTTTTTTTTTAATATCAGAGAAAACATATCCTAATTTTTTTACCTCTCCTATTTCACATCTTTCTCTTGGAAATGATTTTCACTTCCTCCAAGTAAGAAAATAATATCCATGCCATTTGTTCTTGTTCAAGTATTATAATATTATAAAATTTACTAGGATTTTATAAGTGTACCACTTCCAGTGCAGAGGTCAGAATGGATATAGGGTGCACAGGGGCCTCACCAAAACTGTGTTTATTGTGGCCCTCAAGTTTTGAAGTTTATGACAAGAGGTTGTGCGTTCTTTTCTATTTAAAGTGCCTTTGACTATGTGTTTTCATTAAATTGAGTAGAAATTGGATGAAGATTTTTTTAGACTGGCAATATTTTACCACTTTTACCAAAAACTCTGTTAATATTTGAATATGATTTAATAGGAAGACTTTATCTTGCACTTGATAAAAAAAAAGGGAGAAAGTTGTAGACATATCTAACATCCCATTCTGCATATTAGTTGTTTCAAATCAGCAGTTTAACTTACCAATTAATAATCACCTTGGGAGAAAACAAGCTGGGATTCCAGTCACTCTGCCACTGGTTGGTTACATGTCTTGAGGTAGCGAGCCAAACTTTTGGATCTTAAATTCTTTAATTATGAATGCTAGTGTTGCATAGTTGATCTATAAGGTATCCTCTAGTTTTTAAATCATATAAATATGATTTTTCTCATGCTTAAAAATAAAATTAATATTTAGACTATTATTTGTACACTATGTTTTAATACTATAAAATACATTTAGTATTTAATTCTATAAAATTTAATAAATATGTGTTAATTGCTGACCATTTTACTAGGCATTATGGAGAAAAAAATATGAAGAACTAGAGTTATTGGAAAGAGGGAAGAGAAAATGAGACAAACATTATAACTAAATTATAGAATGAACTATGATAAGTATCATAAGGTACATATTTAATAAATGCATATAGGGGTTCAGATAGCATAGTTATTATAGTTTCAGACAAAAACTCATACAGAAGTGAGGTTTGAGTTAGGTCTTAAAGAAAGAGAGGAAGATTGAAGCAGAAGGGAAGAAACAGCATGAACAAAAAGGTAAAGCTTGGATTATGGAAGTTTGGAAAGCGTTAACTAGTTCCTTATATCTGAATTCAGGGAATATTATAAGGACTACCACAAGATAAAAGTAAATTTCTCTGAGTCTCTTCAATGATGTCGTTTGACCTAAAGTTTAGATAGATTAATATGACAATATGAAAGTTGAATTGAGAAAGAGAGAGGCAGCAAGGAGGGAAGTCAGTCAAGAGAAATGCTCTTAGTCAAGGAAAGAAATAAAGAACCCTGAATAATGATGGGATCAGTGGGACTCAAAGAGGGAAGAGAAGAGAATGAATTGGAAACGACTCTCATGTTTTGAACCCAGATGAGTGACTATAAAGGTGACATCAGTAGAAAGGAGAAAGTTTCAGCTGCGTTTTGTAGTTTTCCTGTCTAGGTCTTTCATGTCCTTGGATAAGTATATTCCTAGCATTTTGTTGTTGTTCTGTTTTCTCAGCAGTTATAAAAGGGGTTGAGTTCTTAATTTTATCCTCAGCTTGGTCATTGTTGGTGTATAGCAGGGCTACTAATTTTTGTACATTGATTTTGTAACCTGAGACTTTACTGAATTTGTTTATCAAATCTAGCAGTCTTTTGGAGGAGTTTATAGGGTCTTCGAGGTATACTGTCATGCCATCAGCGAACACCAATAGCTTGACTTCCTCTTTTCCAATTTGATGCCATCAGCGAACACCAATAGCTTGACTTCCTCTTTTCCAATTTGATGCCCTTCATTTCTTTCTCTTGCATGATTACTCTGGTTAGGACTTCCAGTACTATGTTGAGTAGAAGTGGTAAAAGTGGGCATCCTTGTCTTGTTCTAGTTCTCATCATAAATGCTTTCAACTTTTTCCCATTCAGTATGATGTTGGCTGTGGGTCTGTCATATGTGGCATTTATTATTTTGAGGTAAGTCTCTTCTACGCCTAGTTTGTTGACTGTGTTCTACAGGAATGCTAGATTTTATCAAATGCTATTTCTGCATCTATCAAAATGATCATGTCTTTTGTTTTTAATTCTGTTAATGTGATGTTTCACATTTATTGACTTGCATATGTTAAACCATTCCTGAATTTCTGGGATGAAACCCGCTTGATCATAGTGTATTATCTTTTTGATATGCTATTGGATTCAGTTAGATAGTATTTTGTTGAGAATGTTTACATCTATGTTCACTGGAGATATTGGTTTGTAGTTGTCCTTTTTTGTTATGCCCTATACTGATTTTGGTATCAGGATGATATTGGCTTCATAGAATGAGTTAGGGAGAATTTCCTCCTTCTCAATCTTTCGGAATAGTTTCATTAAGATCAGCACCCATTCTTCTTTGAATGGGTGACCATCTGGCCCTGGACTTTTTTGTGTTGTTGGCAATTTTTAAATTACTGATTTAATCTCATAGCTTGTTATTGGTCTGTTCAGTATTTCTATTTCTTCTAATTTAATCTAGGAGGGTTATATGTTTCCTGGAACTTGCACATTTCCTCTATATTTTCTTGTTTATGTGCATAGAGATGTTCATAGGAGTCTCAAATGATCTTTTATATTTCTGTAGTGTTTCTTGTAATGACTCCAGTTTCGTTTCTAATTCAGTTGATTAGAATCATCTCTTCCTTTCTTGATTAATCGAACTAATGGCCTATCAATTATGTTTATCTTTTCCAAGAACCAGCTGTGTGTTTTATTTATCTTTTGTATTGTTAATTGGATAAGTTATTTTTAGTGGACAGTTACAATTTCAGTTTTCAACACATGGAATTTAGGGTACAATAATCTGTGTCAATAAGCTGTGTCAAGAAGGCAAAGGAAATGCTAGACCACACATCAGGAAAGACTTAAAGACCAGAAAAACAGATATGGAGTCTATTCACATAAAGGAAATGAAAGGAATCTTCAAGGAAATATGCCTAGACAACAGCAGACCAAGGGCAGAATAACATTAAGAAACATAAAAATTAATATTGAAATATCTGCTTTACTTACTAGCACCTGGTAAAAAGAAGAAAAAAGGAAAAAAAATGAGAAAGGAAGAAAAGAAAGAATGAGGGAAGAGAGGAAGGGAGGAAAGAAAAAAGAAGGAGTGAAGGTAAGAAGAGGAAAGGAGGGAAGGAAGATGGAAGAAAAGGAAGGAAGAAAGAGAAGAAGGAAGGAAAGAAGGGAAGGAGGAAGGAAAAGGGTGAGAGAGAAGGACAGAGGACAAGAGGAAACTGAGCAGTTGTTAATCTTATTGGTAAGTTTCAATACATTGTGCTTTAATGTTCCTCATTTGAGTCCAGGTTGTGTGTTATATCTAGATTTATTGTAGAACTGTAAAGTGAGCATTTTGTGCAATTGACTATTGATAACTTTGTGCTTGTATTTCCCAAATGATCACTGCTCCTTGCCACTCTCTCAAGAATTCAAATGAGGGAATATGCAGATGGGAGGGTAGTTTTGGCCATGACTAGGTTCCTTAGCAAATACCAGCAGAACTTTACCACATACCAACAAACATCAAAGAGTTCACACTGAGACAATATGAGGAAAGGAAGGTAGCAATGCTGCTTTTAACATACTAGGAACCCAATTCTTGTCTTTTAGAGCTCTCAGCTGCTTGATACATGAACAAGTCAACCCCCTAACAGTATAGAGTTTCTGCAAAATATATCTGTCAGAAGAAGCCACGTTGTAATGAGAACAATTCAAATAATTAACAGAATATTTATATTTCTTAGTTTGTTTAATATGTTTTCTAAGTGCTTCATATTTTGTGAAAGCATTGAGTATGTCTTAACCATGTGGAATTTAATCAGCTCAAGAGAAACAGGTTCATATTTACTTCTATTTTACCTATAGTTTACATGTCTTTAACGGTCAGAGATACTATATATAAAATTAAAAATAAAACAAAAATATTATTACAAATCAGAATATGCAAATACATTTAAATGATTGATTTTTGCTGTTTGTTTTTGTCAAGAATGACTGCAAATCAATAGAGTATAATGGTCAAGAGAACACCATTTAAAATAATAGATTTGGTCTTGAATCACAGTTCTGCCACTAACTATCTGTAGTGAAAGCTTAAGCCAATTTAATAACATTCCAGGGTTTTGTTTCAAAAGAGCAATGGTTTTCTTGTACTGATGTTACGATAATAAGGTGAAATAATATGAGAAAAGTGGGTAATATAAAAAGTGAAATTTAGTATGTGCTCAATATGTGATGGCAATTGTTATTTTCTCTGTTTAGAATTTCCGTGTAAGAACAAAGATGTGTATAGGAATAAAAGACTTATTTTACATAAGTTAAAATTGTTTTGGCTAATTTGGCACAGACAAATAAAAATTACTTTAAAATGTTCCAAATTTGTTTCCCAATATTAATCACACCTTTTGTTGTGGGTTGAAGGGGATTAGGGAATGGGAGATACCTTAAGAACTGTTATTGAAGTCTTGAGAGATGATGAGCTTCTAATTAAGAAAGTGCATTTATGTTGTTAATTGTAAATATTTCAATTAGTGAATTTAGATTTTGAAACATAATTTACTTTTAATGAAATAAAAAAGAGCTGAATTAAAGATGGATACCATTAAAAACTTCAAGAACTCCCATTTGAAATTGCTTATAAACTGTTAGCTTAAAAGCAAAATGAATTTATTAAAAAAATTGGCAATATGTTTTGAACACTACATTATAATGAAGTTTTCACTGTTTTACATTAAAGTCAAAGAATAGAAACTTTGAGTGCTAGAATTCTCCCACATTTTTAAGCAAATGACAATATAGGTAATTTTAGAACTTTATCATTTACTAATGACTGAATTCAACACAGATTTAACATCGTTATATTATGTTAAGCATGTTTCTAAAGCTTCTTTTAAAATATATTTTTATTCTTAGATATTTTCATATCTAAGATAATGGATATGTTTCCAGCACCTCCAAAGTTACCTTTTTATACTATGAAAATTTCTATTTCAAATAAATTGAAATAAGTGTATAATAAAGGAGAGAATTGGACAGATAATTCAAAAATTATTTGTGCATCAATGTTGATGGTTACATTATTAGTTTACCTTGGTAGTTTGAGTGAGGTTAAACACGTTTATAATTTTAAATAAAATATTTTTTATATTATAAACATTTATTGAAATGTATTAGACAGGAGAAATAATAGTATATCGTAAATCAATTTGTAAAATTAATTCATGAAGAATTCCATAAAGAAAAAATCAACATTTGCCAGCTTCATTATTAATAAATTTTAGGTGAATGATATCGTCTATATTTATGACTTATTTTTAAAAATCTCTTTAGTTGAATTATTCGAAATTTTTAAAACAGACATAGTAAAATGTTTTCTTTTGTTTCATAACCATTACTTTTTGAGTATACAGCTAAAACTTAATTTTTTCTTTATAATCATAAATATGGTTTCATTGTAACTTAAACACTTAATAAAAGAGTCCCAGTAAGAAGAAATGTCACCTGTATATATAAGATAGCTATTTCGATCCCTGTGAAACAATCCTGTGTCTTGGATCGTCTTTCATGTTACAAACACTTCAATTGGAATTATTTTGAATGAATTATCCTCTAACCAAATATATAAGAATAAATACCTTCTGTAGGGTGATGGCATGATTTTCTTAAAAATAGGGAATGAACTACATATAAATATTTTATCTTATTTGTTTAATACTGCTATAAAAAACCGTACTATTCTAAAACTAGGAAAATTAAATTTATATACATAATTTCTAAGTTTCCAAATGATGTATAACTGATAATTCCACAAGTTAATACATTTTGTTTTCAAGGTTAAAGTGTGATATTTGAAGTTAGTTGGTCTTAGTGGGTATGGTGGGAAATCATATTTCTGAGTACCAGATAAACTGATACAATGTCTTTTGACATTTTCTAGCACATTCTTGGATTGGTGGTCACCTTTTATTTAAATGTTTTTGAGGGGAAAATAATTTTGGCTATAAGCATATGAATCTCTGGGAATTAAAGCCTACATTTGTTCAGGTATAAAATTACTTCCTAAAGAAAATTCTATGCTGGAGTACATCCACCTGTGGCAGAGGTGCCAATCCAATATTCTTTGGCCATTCGTTCCAATAAGAACTTCAATTTTTCAGTGGACATTTCGCCATCCAGCTGAAAGACTTTATTTCCCAGCATCACTTGCACAGAGACATAATCAATGACTATGTTTTGGCCAGTAAGATGTCATTGAAAGCATTTTGTGTCTACACTACAGTCATGTGCTGCATAAGGATGTTTCAGTCAACTAGGGAACACATATATGATGGTGGGCTAGTAAGATTATAATGCGCATATATGGAAACCTGATTTATGGCACTTGATACTGGCATTGCAGATGAAGTAGGGAAAATAATGGTGCTGGGACATCTTATTTCTATGTAGATATAGATCTAAATATAGATATAGATATAGATACGGATACCATCTAGGTTTGTGTAAGTATACTCTATGATGTTCGCGTAACACCCAAATCACTTAAAGTTGCGTTTCTCAAAACTCGTCTGTACTGTTAAGGAATGGGTGACTGTATCTGCTTTCTTGGATTCTGTCCTTTTCCTTCCCAGGGACCAAAGTGCATACAATTATGACTGGAAAATGAACACTTATCTTGCAGCATGGGGCAGGACAATAAAGATAGTTAGAACAGCAAGAGGAGAGGAAGCTGGGACCCTGAAGAATATGGAGCTGCCACACTAGAACTGGACTGTCTTCTCAGAGTTTCTTCTTAGCTAAGAGAGAAATAAACTACTACCTTATTTAACTAATTTATTGTATTGTTGCGGTATGCAGGTGAACTTAATGTTAACTGATATTATACTTTTTCTGCTCCAGATTTCTGTTCTGGTGAGGAAAGACTGGTGTCTTCCGGTGTATATATAACTGTAAAGCTTCATGAAAGACATAAAGGATTTTCATAAAATAAGGCGTATATGGATTTCTCTATATGCCAGTGTTTTAATAGGTATTTTTAAACCTGATGGCTTTATTCTTTGAGCTATCTTTGAACTGTGGTGCTTGTCATAAACCCAATTGAATCTTTCATTCATGTTCAACTAGCATGTGTTAAATGCCCATTAAGTGTTAGTCACTTTCTGATTTGCCAAACCTTTATATTCTTCACAATGCCCCTGCAGGGTATGTAATATTATTCCAGCTTTACAATGAATAAGAAGCTCCAAAGGGATCTAACATATGTCAGGTGTTTCCTGGTGAGTGATGGAGCCCCTTGGAACAAGTTGGAATGTGTTACCTCTACAAGACCCAGAAAAGCGATCATTCAACCTTTTTTGAGCTTTCAGAAATACAGACATGAATATCACATGATGAAAATCATTTCATTCATATTTTTTCAAAGTTCTTACACATATTTTACTGAAACAAACCAATCTATAACTCTCAAGCACAAGCTTGTTTTATTCTTCAGGGTCATATAAAGCATTTAATTCCAATTTCTGATGAAGTCATTTTAAATATGTGAGTACAACTACCATGTCCCCTTATAAATCTTTTCTGCCTGGGTGCAATATCTCTAGTTGCTTCACCATTGATCATATTATATTTGAACTTCTCATTCTTCCACTTTTCATGATGTAGACTAACTAAAGTCGTATTGGTTTTATTGCTGCTGACTGAGTTGTATGTTTACTTCATCAATTAACATTTACCTTTTTTTTTTTCTTTTTCTTGAGACAGAGTCTGTTGCTCAGGCTGGAGTTTAATGTTGCAATCTCTGCTCACTGCAACCTCCGCCTCCCAGGTTCAAGCTATTCTCCTGCCTCAGCCTCCTGAGTAGCTGGGATTACAGGCACCTGCCACTATGCCTGGTTAATTTTTTTTTTTTTTTTTTTGAGACAGAATCTTGTTCTGTCGCCCTGACTGGAGTGCAGTGGCGCGATCTCTGCTCACTGCAAGCTCCGCCTCCCGGGTTCACGCCATTCTCCTGCCTCAGCCTCCCGAGTAGCTGGGACTACAGGCGCCCGCCACCACACCCAGCTAATTTTTTGTATTTTTGTAGACATGGGGTTTCACCGTGTTAGCCAGGATGGTCTCGATCCCCTGACCTTGTGATCCACCTGCCTCGGCCTCCCGAAGTTCTGGGATTACAGGAGTGAGCCACCGGTCCCACCCTAATTTTTGTATTTTAAATAGAGACAGGGCTTCACCATATTGGTCAGGCTGGTCTTGAACCCCTGACCTCAGGTAATCCATCCACCCTGGCCTCCCAAAGTGCCGTGATTATAGGCGTGAGCCACTGCGCCCAGCCAACATTTAACTTTTAAGTACTATATTCCATATAGGATGTCTATTAGTAAAAACATAATAAGATTTAACCCAAAAGACTAGCAAAAACAGTAAAAAGGACTCTCTTTATAAAAAGTGATTCAACGACCACTGTCATGCTGCATAAAACACTTGAGAAAATAATGTGTCTATAGATGATTCTGTTTGAAATAATAGATCATTCTAATTTGAATATGGTAGAACTCATTAAGGAAGTAAAACTGTTATTCCAAGACCTATCTGTTTAAAGCCCTGCTTTGTTACCTCCCAGGTGCCGAGTGTCTCTGCTCAAAATGACTTGCAGAAAACAAGTAATTTTCCAACTTTTGGCAATTTTTACACTGCTGTGTTGTATTATTTGAATTTGTATTTTAATGCATCCTTTCCTCAAAATATTTTATGTTAACCTTCACTCTTTCCAACAATGATTGAGTACATAGAAGCCACTAGCTGTCTCCAGTTCTCTGTGGCAGTGGTGCCCAACTCATTTGGCACCAGGGACCGGCTTCATGGAAGAGAATATTTCCATGGACTGAGGCGGGGGAGATGGTTTCAAGATGAAACTGTTCCACCTCAGATCATCAGGCATTAATTAGTTAGATTCTAGTAAGGAGCACGCGACCTAGATCCCTTGCCTGTGCAGTTCACAATAGGGTTTGCGATCCTATGAGAATCTAATGTCCCCACTGACCCGACAGGAGGCGGAGTTCAGGTGGTAACGCTGGCTCGTCTGCCGCTCACCTCCGGCTGTGCGGCCAGGTTCTTAACAGGCCATGGTACCCATTCCCGCCTGAGGGCTGGGGACCCTTACTCTGTGGAATCTGATGTGATATAAATAAATAAATACATACATAAAGCACCCGATGATGTATGGTACTACAAAGTTTTGTCGATCCAGCTTCATGCGTTCATGTTGTGAATTCATCTAATAACTGTGTTTTTCTATTCGCAGTGTGCACCTTATTTATATGTAAAGCTCAACTCAGGACCATCTTCTCCTGTGAGATCATCCCTCTGCTTCTAGTTTTCATAAACCACTTTCAGCTCTCGGTCCTATAGCTCCGGTAGTTAGAACAACATAGCAGTCTGCAGTTTATCGTATTTTTTTTTCTTGTAATATTATCTGTTCTTATTTCACCGAGTCATTAGAGCCTGATGTTTGGAAGTTCTTCTAGACTAACTCTCTTTGACTTCTTCCTGCTCCTCTTTTTTCTCTCCCTGGGCAATCATTCATTAAGTTCCTTGAAGATTCTACCCCATTCTACTCTGATGTGTACCTCCTTTGTTAGTTTTCTTCATTATTTCAATAGTGTCATTGCCCTCACTTACCAGCCTCATTTATCCTTTTTTCACGCTGCTAGCAATGTTAGATAGCTAGAACAAAAATCTGATCACATCTCTTCCCTGCTTGAAGTCTTTCATAGGTATTCCTATCCATTACCACAAACATCCAAATGAGTGTTACCATTGTTGCACTCATCTCTCACACAACCCATGCTATACTGAACTATCCTGTAGTTTTTCCACTTACATGATGTGGTTCAGTACCTCCACGAGAAATGAAAGGAGTATTTGAACCCTAGAATTATAAGAGAGAATGTATCAAATATTTTACATTTTTATCTCATTTAACTTTTGCTCAACTTTAAGGGGAAGGTATAATCATTCTGCCCATTTCAAAAAGAAAAAAATTGGGCGTTTGAGAGGCTACATAAGCTGCCCAATGTGGCAAGAAGAATAAACAGACAAAGCTAAAATAAAATTCACATATTTCTCCTCCACAGCTATGTCTTTATCCTCTATGCCTTTTTGATGTTCCATAGGCTATTCTTTCCGCCCAGAATTTCCTCTTCCTCATCTCTTTGCTGTCGAATAAACTACAGTTACTCTTTTTAACTCAGCTAAAATGTCATCTTTTTTTGTAAAGCTTTCCCAAGAATCTCTCCTTCCACTTTAGCAGGTTAAAAACTTCAAACTAAAAATAACAAAACAAAACAAAACAAAAAGCTTCAAATTTTGAACTTTAAAATACCTGGTATCTACCTTTTCTGTAAGATGTATTATGTTATACTATAATTATCTATTTAGGCATATTTTCCTCACCAGATTTAGTGCATGACTCACTTCCCTGTATTGTTTTGTTTTCTACATAAACTTATCACAGTGTATGCATCCAGAAACAGTTTGTGGTTAATTGATTGACGACTGCTATATAATTTGACTTTAAAAATGCCCAAGAATCTAGAAGTGATATACATAAATGATCTTAGTTAAATGGAGCTTTCCCATTATACATAGCTTCAAGCAGTGAATTTCAACTGTGAAGTTAAAACTTCCTATTGGAGAAAACAGAATCTCAGAGTATTAGTGATATGTGCAGCTTGTGCAATTTATTAGTATAATACAAGTTTGGGAAAATTTTCCTTTCCAAATACGAATTAGGGAATATAAAAGGTAAACACTTGTTTTGACACGTTTATGTGTAACATAGTTCTCAATATGTATGCACTATCTTCTAAACGTATTGAAAGTGGCCATGGCTGGACCTGGGTCGGCCCACTGCCACTGCCTCTGCCTCTGCTGCAGCTGGGCCCCAGTCAAATCCCTCTGGCCCGGCCTGACCTGGTCTGGCTTGCCCGGGCTCAGCAGCCATGGAGCTGCAGCTACTGATGGAAATTATATTACATAGAATATTTGGGTGACATCTGCCTGAGAGGTCTCCAAGAATTACAGAAAACAAAAATACTAATGCATTTGAGAAAGCGGTAGTTTTGGGGGGGAGGGGGAAGAAGCAACTGCTTTTCTGCAACTTGGCTGGATGCTGAGATGTCTGTGGACATGAATAGCCAGGCATCTGACAGCAATGAAGAGCACTATGACTCCAATTGTGAGGAAGTGGAAGAAGAAGAGGATGCGGACCCTGGGGACATAGAGGACTATCACCTGGGAGTAGCCACCAATGTGGAGCAGCAGGGGGCTGATGCCTTTGATCCCGAGGAGTACCAGTTCACTTACTTGACCTACAGGAAATCTGAGGGTGCCCTGAATGAGCACATGACCAGCTTAGACTCTGTCCTAAAGGTATCTCATTCAGTTGCTAAACTTATATTAATGTCAATTTCCACTGGCAAGTTTCAGAGAGATTGGACAGGTACAAGTCTAATTCTGCTCAACTGCTCATTGAGGCTTGAGTTCAGGCTAATCCATAAAACATGTTCCCACATCTCATCCCCCTCACCATTGTGCAGTGTGTATGCAGTTTGCACAAAAGAAAAACCTACTCTCCCTGGTCTGTCAGCACCAGTTTTGCTGCAGCTGCTGGGAGTAGCACTGCTCAGTTCTCGTCAAGGATGGTGTGGGTGTGCGAGTCTCTTGCATGACTCAGGACTGTCCCACTCCATACACCAGAGGACTTTGTGTTTCCATTGCTTCCCAAGGAAGAATTGAGATAGAAATACAGGTTCTACCTCTTCAGGGGCTATGTGGAGAGTCATTACCAGCTCCAGCTGTGCCCTGGTGCAGACTGCCTCATGGTTATTCGGGTACAGGAGCCTAGAACTCACTGAATACAGTGCAATCGGTGCAATGAGGTCTTCTGTTTTAAGTGTCATCAAATATGTCACGCACCCACAGACTGTGTCACAATCCCAAAATGGCTCATGAAGTGTGCAGATGACTCTGAAACAGTCAACTACATAACTACATTAGTGCTCACATTAAAGACTGTCCCAAATGCAACATCTGCATTGAGAAGAATGGAGGCTGCAATCACATGCAACGCTCCAAATGTATACACCACTTCTGCTGGATGAATCCGGAAGACTGGAAGGCTCATGGCAGTGAATAATATGAGTGCAGTACTTACAAGGAGAATCCTGACATTGTGAACCAGAGCCAACAAGCCCAGGAGAGGGAAGCCCTCAAGAAGTACTTATTCTACTTGGAGAGGTGGGAAAACCACAACAAAAGCTTGCAGCTAGAGGCACAGACATACCAGCGGATTCATGAGAAGATTCACAAGAGGGCCATGAACAATCCGGGGACATGGATTGACTGGCAGTACCTACAGAATGCTGCCAAGCTCTTGGCCAAGTGTCAGTACATCCTGCAATACACCAATCCACATGCATATTACATGGAGTCTGGACCCAGGAAGAAGCTGTTTGAATACCAGCAGGCTCAGCTAGAGGCTGAGATGGAAAACCTCTCATGGAAAATGAAGCATGCAGACAGCTGTGACAGAGGGGACTTGGACAAGCAGATGCATATAGCCGAGCAGGTGGGGAGAACCCTGCTGAAGGATTTCCATGACATCTAAGTTGGGATGTGGATGTGCGGGGGTGAGGAAGATAAGGCTGCATGGTCTCCTGGCCGCCATACTGCATGCTGCAGGCTCTGCCTTTCATGACCCCTGGCAACAGTCAGGGGCCCACTCCTGAGAGACACTGGCAACACCTCTTAGTTAATTTCTGTTTTCTTCTCTTTTCACTTTATGTTTCTACCAGGGTAGAGGCCATGTTGAACTGGCCTCTTTTCAGGACTTTTACTTCCCCCTGGATGGTTGTTGAGAGGGTGGGAAAGTGTTTTTTGGATGGCTATTAATAATATTAGATCATTACAACTTATGTAACTTTCAAAGTTTGTATAAGTATACAAGAAAAGACAAACTATAGGATACCACAGAGCCCTTTTTGAAAATAAATTTGTGTTGGAGTGTAAAAAAAAAAAAAAAAAAGAAAAAGAAAGTGGCCATGGCTATAAAAGAGTAAAAAATAGCAATATAAAGCTCAAGTACACTTGGCAGGGTATTAAGGTCCCATAAAACAGGACCAGTTAAAAAATTACCAACCATTTCACAGAATCATGACACCAAAAGTATAAGGAATCTGGTCCTAACGAATCAAATTAATTGATTCCCTATTTAATGAATGGTGTTGGGAAAGCTGGCTAGCCATATGCAGAAAACTGAAACTGGACCCCTTCCTTACACCTTATACAAAAATCAACTCCAGATGGATCAAAGACTTAAATCAACATAAGCCTAGGACCATAAAAATCAAGAAGAAAGCTTGGCCAATACCATTCAGGACACAGGCATGGGCAAAGACTTGATGTCTAAAACACCAAAAGCAATGGCAACAAAAATCAAAATTGACAAATGGGATCTAATTAAGCTAAAGAGCTTCTGCATAGCAAAAGAAACTATCATCAGAGTGAACAGGCAACCTACAGAATGGGAGAAACTTTTTGCAATCTATTCATCTGACAAAGGGCTAATATCCAGAATCTACAAAGAACTTAAACAAATTTACAAGAAAGAAGCAAACTACTCCATCAAAAAATGGGCAGAAGATATGAATGGACACTTCTTAAAAGAAGACATTTATGCAGCCGACAGACATATGAAAAAATTCTCATCATCACTGGTCATTAGAGAAATGCAAATCAAAACCACAATGAGATACCATCTCACACCAGTTAGAATGGCAATCATTAAAAAGTCAGGAAACAACAGGTGCTGGAGAGGATGTGGAGAAATAGGAACACTTTTACACTGTTGGTGGGATTGTAAACTAGTTCAACCATTATGGAAAACAGTATGGCGATTCCTCAAGGATCTAGAACTAGAAGTACCATATGACCCAGCCATCCCATTACTGGGTATATACCCAAAGGATTATAAATCATGCTGCTATAAAGACACATGCACACGTATGTTCATTGTGGCACTATTCACAATAGCAAAGACTTGGAATCAACCCAAATGTCCATCAGTGACAGACTGGATTAAGAAAATGTGGCACATATACACCATGGAATACTATGCAGCCATAAAAAAGGATGAGTTTGTGCCCTTTGTAGGGACATGGATGCAGCTGGAAACCATCATTCTGAGCAAACTATCGCAAGAACAGAAAGCCAAACACCGCATGTTCTCACTCGTAGGTGGGAACTGAACAATGAGATCACTTGGACTCGGGAAGGGGAACATCACACACCAGGGCCTATTATGGGGAGGGGGGAGGGGGGAGGGATTGCATTGGGAGTTATACCTGATGTAAACGACGAGTTGATGGGTGCTGACGAGTTGATGGGTGCAGCACACCAACATGGCACAAATATACATATGTAACAAACCTGCATGTTATGCACATGTACCCTAGAACTTAAAGTATAATAATAAAAAAAAAATAAAGAAAAAACAAATCAAAACCGTAATGAGATACCATCTCACACCAGTTAGAATGGCGATCATTAAAAAGTCAGGAAAGAGACGCTGGAAAGATTGTGGAAAAATAGGAATGCTTTTACACTGTTGTTGGGAGTGTAAATTAGTTCAACCATTGTGGAAGACAGTGTGGTGATTCCTCAAGGAACTTGAACCAGAAATACCACTGGACCCAGCAATCTCATTACTGGGCATATAACCAAAGGATTATCAACCATTCTGCAATAAAGACACATGCACACGTATGTTTATTGCAGCACTATTCACAATAGCAAAGACTTGGAACCAACCCAAATATCCATCGGTGATAGACTGCATTAAGAAAATGTGGCACATATACACCATGGAATACCATGCAGCCATGAAAAGATGTCCTTTGCAGGGACATGGATGCAGCTGGAAGCCATCATTCTCAGCAAACTATCACAAGAAAAGAAAACCAAACACTGCATGTTCTCACTCATAAGTGGGAGTTGAACAATGAGAACACATGGACACAGGGAGAGGAACATCACACACCAAGACCTGTGGGGGGTGGGGAGTTAGGGGAGAGGTAACATTAGGAGAAATACCTAATGTAAGTGAAGGGTTGATGGGTGCAGCAAACCACCATGGCACTTGTATATCTATGTAAAAAAAAAACGCACGTTCTGCACATGTAACCCAGAACTTGAAGTATCATTAAAAAAAAAAAAAAAAAGGAAAAGGAAAGTGGCCATGGCTATAAAACAGTAAGAAATGGCAATATAAAGCTCAAGTACACTTGGCAGGATATTAAGGTCCCATAAAACAGGACTAATTAAAAAATTACCAACCATTTCACAGAATCATGCCACCAAAACTATAAGGAATTTGGTCCTAGCAAATCAAATTAATTGGATAATATTCCCATTTTTCCTGGCCTGTATGCTTAGATAAATGTCATAGATTTATTTCAGGAAATGTCCACAGGCACAAATCTTAACATAACAGCTCAAAAAAATAATATATTTTCCAGATGTTTGGAGAAAACATAGTGACTTTTCCCCCTTAAATAGGAATTGATATATGTAAATAAAATAAGTGTTAATTTATCAATAATACTCTTTTACTTGGTCTTTAAGATGCTATCAAACATCTTTTAGTATTGCCTCATTGTTTTATCAGAAAGCCAGCATCAGGACTGGTATGACTTTTTTCTTGCTGTGAGGACTGGAACACAAGCTCAATGTGTATTCTTTGGAAGTGGTGTCTTTTGATTTTATTCTCAGAAAACTAGTACATTTAAGAAAAACATTCTGAAACTGAGAATGTTTTCACTATACAAAGGCCATCCTTAGTCTGGGTTGAGAGTTTTTATAACACTGGTTATTAAATTTCTTAGCATACTGCATTTTCTCTCTGGTTTTAAAAGACACGCTATGAATATGATGAACCATGGGCTATGAACATATTAAAATTCTTTTTGATAAAATACCACTCCAATTTCTTTTCTGAATTGACTTTTCACAACATTTTTTTGTTTTATTTTTTTGTTCTTATATATCTTGCCTTCCTAGAGCATATTTGAAAATGTTTATGTACTCTCTCCAAATAACTAGAGGGGTCACATTTATATTTTCCTTAATATTCCTTGTGGCCTCATAGATAAGTCCTTTATAATGCAGTTTATATTATGATGAAAAGGACATAAGGGACCCTGGCTTTCTTCTTTGTCTAGTCTCTAAACTCGAGGATGTACTGTGTAGGGAAATATTCATTTCCCATACAACTACATCAAACCAGTGACAATGACTAGCTGAAAAGAATGTTCAACCTTGTAAATTATAGCTTTACTTAATTAGTGACATCATATAACAAGATAAATTATGAATTTAGAAAATCATTATTCGGTAAATGAATGCTTGTCAGTTGCTCTGAAGGCAAATTAATCTTCCAGCATCAGAAGAAGGCCTAAAGGAACAGGCAGAATCACAGATAACGCTATTATACAAAGTCTTTTCCCTCATAAATTGGTGATTCTGCACATCAGTGTGCTCTTTTTGGTAGAGTAGTGGATAATAGCCTGATTCTGGAGAAAATGTTCATCTTTGGAAGCTGTTGAAAATCTTAAGGGAGCACCAATTGTTTTGCATTCAAATCATAATTTATAAGATCTAAGATTTATTCATGACATGTGCTGTTTATGATTAATTGTAGTAAGGCATTAGTTTTCCAGTTTTCTCTAGGATATTCAGTATTTAGAAAAAAGGAATGTACCAAAAGCTAGAGGACTCTACTTAGACCTGAACTCACTTAGGTGCATGGAAATAAGTATCTCCTATTCCTCATCAGGGTGATCTGTTCTTTAGTACAGCTGTAACTGGCCACACTAAATACAGTGATCAATATCTGTGATGTCTAGTAGGCCTTCCTGGTTGCATTGGCCATAGCATCCTGTTCAGACAGGTGGACTAGGCTTGCCATTAATTGGACTTGATTTGACCCAGTGGAATTCCATTTGTAAAACACATTAGTACAATAATTCCTATCTGTAAAACAGTAGCAATTTGCTAAACCAAACAGAATATATCCCTTCTTAATTTAGACTACAGAATCCAAAATGCACTGGCAAGTTTGGAACAAGCAGCAAAACTTCAGACCGAAGTAGCTACACAATTAGAGAGAAAGAGTTCGTGAGAACAATAGATACAAGAACTGCCTTATGTGCTTTTTGCTTTCTGCCACTTACGTATCTTTGCATTAATGTCATTCTTCTTATTGTACCCTGTGTGATTCTCATTTCTCTAAAACCAAAGTATCATCTAGAGAATATTATGAGTAATGATTGCATGATGAACATTGAAGTTATTTAAATAAATATTCTCACTTTTCATCCTTGATTAAAAGATAAATATCAGATTACAGATGCTTGTCGTATTATCCAGTGTGTTTTTCTTTCTTCCTTTTCATATACTACTTAGATTTCCTTTTTCAACTTCCTGACATACCTTTCCATTGGGATCTGAGTTAGGTGAGGCAGCCATTCTGCGCTGGGTTACCTGTGTGGACAATGGCAATTAATTTAACTTTTCCAAGACAGTTTCATCCTCTATAAAATGGAAGTCATGGCATCCCACGAGGTGAGTGGATCACAAGGTCAGGAGTTCGAAACCAGCCTGGCCAACATTTTGAAACCCCATCTCTACTTAAAATACAAAAAATTAGCCAGGCATGGTGGCACACCCCTGTAGTCCCAGCTACTCAGGAGGCTGAGGCAGGAGAATCGCTTGAACCCAGGAGGCGGAGATTGCAGTGAGCTAAGATCACACCACTGTACTCCAGCCTGAGTAACAGAGCAAGACTCTGTCTAAGAAAGAAAGAAAGAAAGAAAGAAAGAAAGAAAGAAAGAAAGAAAGAAAGAAAGAAAGAAAGGAAGGAAGGAAGGAAGGAAGGAAGGAAGGAAGGAAGGAAGGAAGGAAGGAAGGAAGGAAGGAAGGAAGGGAAGGAAGGAAGGAAGGAAGAAAGAAAGAAAGGACAAAAAGAAAAAACATTCATAAGAGTAACTTGAAAATTTCTGATCCTAGAATATCAGCGACAATAAGGTTTGCCTATTTTCTTCTCCTTTGAAATGTATGATTCAGTCACCTTTTCTCAAATATTCTGGTTTTAAATAGCTGTCCCTGTATAATAAATAACCACAAAAATCTCAGTGGTGTAAAAATAAAACATTTATTTCTCAGTCATTTGTCTGCAAATTGGCTGTGGTTTTGTAGAACTAAGCTGAGCTGGACTGGGTTTGGCTTGGGGCTGTAGAATGAGTTCAGGTCTGTTCCAAATATCTCTCAATATTCTGGGACCAGCCAGCTATCAGGAGTATATTCTTTCCATAGCAATGACAGAAGTGTAGGAAAGTAAGATCAATCATGCAAACTCATTTCCATCTTCTTAATATCCTGTCAGCAAAACCAAGTCATATGATCCAGTCTGAAGTCAAAAAGCCTGAGACTATGGAGAGATAAGGGTGGGTGGGTGAAGTAAGCATTTATTCATAGTGATCTAGGCTACTACAGTCGTCATCCAGAATTTCCCTTGCTCATACAGGTGAGTCAATGCAAAAATTGCTGCTTCAGCTGATTCAGATCCCAACAGAAATGTATGTCCAGAAGTTGAAAAGAGAGATCTAAATCATATACGAGTGTAAGGAAAGAACACACTGGATAGTAATGTTCAGTGTAGACCGGACAAGCATCTGTAACCTGGCATTTATCTTTTAATGTAGATATTGAAAGAGTTAAAAAGGCTTCCAATATTTTATTTCAAAATGTGCGTTTTATTTATATATCACAAACACTGGGTAGTTAGTGAAATGTTTTTGAACTCCATCAGTGAGAATCATAGATCAGTGAATGGAGAAAATAAAACAAAAAAAATAGTATGTGTGATAATCCCCAGTTCAAACTTGGCTTTGCTCCTAAAATTATAGAGATTATATATAATAAGACAGTGCTCCCTCTTTTTTTTAGGGCTTTATATATAATGACTCATAATTTCCCCTTAGGAAAAGCTTACAGGTGTTTTATCTGATTGAGGGATTCAAACTGTGTTCGTAACTACTTAGTTTTTGATACGTTTCTGCTCTCAGTATAATACATATTATGCAAATTCTGTATATTATACATATATAATACATATTCTTCAGTTTGATTAATAAGAATGTAAATGAAGTAATTTAATTTCAGGTACTAAGAGTAAAAATATGATATTTAATTGAAATTTATGACTCCCTTCCATCTTCCACCATGAGTGATTCTTTTTGTCCTAATTAAGAACATATTTAAAACAGTGATATTTGGGGGTAGAAAAGGCAAAATGTGTTGAGAGCTGTTTTTTTTTTTTTTATCTAAGACTTGGTAAAATGTTTTGTTCAATTTTTTATCTGTCATTTTGTGAAATATACAATTTGTACTGGAGGATATTGAAGAAGCATAACAAACAAAATAGCAAAGTGAAATGAATTAGTTTAAGGACTCATTAAGATAAAAACAACAAAGATAGTAAAAGCAAATAAATCTGACATAATGTTTTGAATACAGTCATATGTCACATAATGATAGGAATACACTCTGAGAAATGCATCTTTAGGTGATTTTTGTCATTGCGTGAGCATCATAGAGTGTAACTACACAGACCTGGATGGTATAGCCTACTACACACGTAGGTTGTATGGTACAGCCCTATTGCTCCTGGGCTACAAACCTGTACAGCATGTCACTGTAGTAAAAACTCTAGGCAATTTTAACACTATGATATTTGTGTATCTAAACATTTTCAAACATAGAAAAGACACAACGAAAATATGATTTAAAAGACAAATGTGATATACCTGTGTACAGCATTTACCATGAATGGAGCTGGCAGGACTGGAAGTTGCTCTGGGTGGGTCAGTGAATGAGTACTGAGTGAATATGAAGGTCTAAGACATAACAGTACACTCATGTAGACTTTATAAACACTGTACACTTAGGCTCTGTTACATTTACCAGAAATATTTTTTATTCTTCAATAATAAATTAACTTTAGCTTACTGTAACTTCTTACCCTATAAACTTTTCATTTTCTTTAACATTTAGACTCTTATGATAACACTTAGCTTAAAACACACATTGTACAACTGTACAAAAACCATTTCTTCATCTCTTGAGATAATTATGTGGTTTATGTCATTCGTTCTGTAATTATATAATGGGTTACGTTCCTTGATTTGCGTATGTTGAACCAGCCTTGCACCCCAGGGATGAAGCTGACTTGACCATGGTGGATAAGCTTTTCAATGTGCTGCTGGATTTGGTTTGCCAGTGTTTTACTGAGGATTTTTGCATTGATGTTTATCAGGGACTTTGGCCTGAAATTTTTTTTTGTTGTGCCTCTGCCGGGTTTTGGTATCAGGATGATGCTGGCCTCATAAAATGAGTTAGGGAGGAGTTCCTCTTTTTCTATTGTTTGGAGTAGTTTCAGAAGGAACGATACCATCTCCTCTTTGTACCTCTGGTAGAATTTGGCTGTGAATCCGTCTGGTCCTGGGCTTCTTTGTTGGTAAGCTATTCATTACTGCCTGAATTTCAGAACTTGTTATTGGTCATTCAGTGATTCGACTTCTTCCTGGTTTAGTCTTGGGAGGTTGTATGTGTCCAGGAATTTATCCATTTCTTCCAGATGTTCTAGTTTATTAGCATAGAGGTGTTTATAGTATTCTCTGATGGTAGTTTGTATTTCTATGGGATCAGTGGTGATCTCCCCTTTATCGTTTTTTTTTATTGTGTCTATTTGATACTTTTCTCTTTTCTTCTTTATTAGTCTGGCTAGTGGTCTATCTATTTTGTTGACCTTTTCAAAAAGCCAGTTCCTGGATTCATTGATTTTTTGAAGGGTTTTTCGTGTCTCTTTCTTCTTCAGTTCTGCTCTGATTTTAGTTATTTCTTATCTTCTGCTAGCTTTTGAGTTTGTTTGCTCTTGATTCCCTAGTTATTTTAATTGTGATGTTAGGGTGTCAATTTTAGATCTTTCCTGCTTTCTCCTGTGGGCATTTAGTGCTATAAATTTCCCTCCAAACACTGCTTTAGCTGTGTCCCAGAGATTCTGGTACATTGTGTCTTTGTTCTCATTGGTTTCAAAGAACTTATTTATTTCGACCTTAATTTCGTTATGTACACAGTATTCATTCAGGAGCAGATTGTTTACTTTACATGCAGTTGTGTGGTTTTGAGTGAGTTTCTTAATCCTAAGTTTTAATTTGATTGCACTGTGGTCTGAAATACTGTTTGTTATGATTTATGTTCTTTTGCACTTGTTGAGGAGTGTTTTACTTTCAATTATGTGGTCAGTTTTAGCATAAGTGCGATCTGGTGCTGAGAAGAATGTATATTCTGTTGATTTAGGGTGGAGAGTTCTGTAGATGTCTATTAGGTCCACTTGGCCCAGAACTGAGTTCAAGTCCTGAATATCCTTGTTAATTTTATGTCTTGTTGATCTGTTTAATATTCACAGAGGGGTGTTAAAGTCTCCCACTATAATTTTGTGGGAGTCTAAGTCTCTTTGTAGGTCTCTAAGAACTTGCTTTATGAATTTGGGTGCTCCTGTATTGGGTGCAAATATATTTAGGTCGGTTAGCTCTTCTTGTTGTGTTTATCCCTTTACCATTAAGCAATGCCCTTCTTTGTCTTTTTTTAATCTTTGTTGGTTAAAAGTCTGTTTCATCAGAGACTAAGACTGCATCTCCTGCTTTTGATAAAATTCAACACCCCTTCATGCTAAAATCTCTCAATAAACTAGCTATTGATGGAACGTGCCTCCAAATAATAAGAGCTATTTATGATAAAGTCACAGCCAATATTATACTGAATGGGCAAAAGCTGGATGCATTCCCTTTGAAAACTGGCACAAGGAAAGGATGCCTTCTCTGACCACTCCTATTCAACATTGTTTTGGAAGTTCTGGCCTGGGAAATCAGGCAAAAGAAAGAAATAAAGCATATTCAAATCAGAAGAGAGGAAGTCAAATTGTCCCTGTTTGCAGATGACATGATTGTGTATTTAGAAAACCCCATCATCTCAGCCCCAAATCTCCTTAAGCTGATAAGCAACTGCAGCGAAGTTTCAGCATACAAAATTAATGTGCAAAAATCACAAGCATTCCTATACACCAATAGTAGTCAGAGAGCCAACTTATGAGTGAACTTGCATTCACAAGTGCTACAAAGACAATAAAATACCTAGGAATACAACTTACAAGGGATGTGAAGGACCTCTTCAAGGAGAACTACAAACCACTGCTCAATGAAATAAAAGAGGACACAAACAAATGAAAAGCGTTCCTTGCTTGTGGATAAGAAGAATCAACATTGTTAAAATGGCCATACTGCCCAAAGCAATTTATAGATTCAATGCTATCCCCATCAAGCTACCATTGACTTTCTTCATAGAGTTAGAAAAAAAAATACTTTAGATTTCATATGAAACCAAAAAAGAGCCCATATAGCCAAGACAATCCTAAGCAAAAGAACAAAGCTGGAGGCATCATGCTTCCTGACTTCAAACTAGGCTGCCAGGTTACAGTAACCAAAACAGCATGGTACTGGTACCAAAACAGAGATATAGACCAATAGAACAGAACAGAGACCTCAGAAACAACAATTCACATCTACAACCGTCTGATGTTTGACAAACCTTACAGAAACAAGGAATGGGAAAAGGACTCCCTATTTAATACAACGGTGTTGAGAAAACTATCTAGCCATATGCAGAAAACTGAAACTGGACTGCTCATACAAAAATCAACACAAGATGGATTAAAGACTTAAACATAAGGCCTAAAACCATAAAAATACGAGAAGAAAGCCTAGGCAATACCATTCAGGACACAGGCATGGGCAAAGACTTTATGATTAAAACACCAAAGACAATGGCAACAAAGGCCAAAATTGACAAATGGGATCTAATTAAACTAAAGAACTTCTGCATAACAAAAGAAATTACCATCAGAGTGAACAGGCAACCTACAGAATGGGAGAAAAATTTTGCAATTTATCCATCTGACAAAGGGCTAATATCCAGAATCTATAAGGAACTTCAACAAATTTACAAGAAGAAAAATCCCATCAAAAAGTGGGTGAAGGATATGAACAGACACTTCTCAAAAGAAGACATTTATGTGGCCCACAAACATGAGAAAAAGCTCATCATCACTGATCATTAGAGAAATGCAAATCAAAACCACAATGAGATACCATCTCATGCCAGTTAGAATGACGATCATTAAAAAGTCAGGAAACAACAGATACTGGAGAGGATGTGAAGAAATAGGAATGCTTTTACACTGTTGGTGGGAGTGTAAATTAGTTCAACCATTGTGGTAAGACAGTGTGGTAATTCCTAAAGGATCTAGAACCAGAAATACCATTTGTCCTAGCAATCCCATTACTATGTATATATGCAAAGGATTATAAAACATTCTAGTATAAAAACACGTGCACACGTATGTTTATTGTAGCACTATTCACAATAACAAAGACTTGGAACCAACCCAAATACTCATCAATGATAGACTGGATAAAGAAAATGTGGCACATATACACCATGAAATACTATGCAGCCATAAAAAAGGATGAGTTGATGTCCTTTGCAGGGACATGGATGAAACTGGAAGCTATCATTCTCAGCAAACTAACACAGGAACAGAAAACCAAACACCGCATAAGTGGGAGCTGAACTCTGACAACACATGGACACAGGGAGGGGAACATCACACGCTGGACCTGTTAGGGAGGTGGGGGGCAATGAGAGGAATGGCATTAGGAAAAATACCTAATGTAGATGACGGGTTGATGAGTGCAGCAAACCACCATGGCATGTGTATACCTATGTAACAAACCTGCACATTCTGTACATGTACCCCAGAACTTAAAGTATAATTTTCAAAAAATAAGCTTTTAAATATCCACTTTTATAAGCTTCCTTCTATTTTAAAAGTGTTTAATTTTTGTTAACTTTTTAAATCTTTTTGTTAAAAAAACTAAGACACAAACACACACATAAGTCTAGGGCCAATACAGGGCCCATACAGGGTCAAGATCATCAATATCGCTATCTTTCACCAGTACAACTTGTCCCACTGGAAAGGCTTCAGGGGCAAGGACATGCATGGAGCTGTCATATTCTATGATAGCGATCATGGCTCCTGATGGACTTGCCTGAGGATCTTGTTGAGGAGATGGCACTCTTTTCAGAAATATACACTATGATGTTATGATGACTACAGCGTCACTAGGTGATAAGAATTTTTCAGTCACAGTAGCTTCTGATGAGGCCACCACTGCATATGCAGTCTGTTGTGGACTGAAATATTATGCAGTGCATGACTGCACAGAATTTTTAAACAGGGAAGAGATTCTTGTAGGAAAAGAAAAGAGCAGATGAAGTTGTTTACATATTCAATTCTCTACACATTATTTTGGAAGTCTGGGTAAGAAGCTAAAGTTTATGATATTAAAATTGGACATATTCTGAAAATAAGTCATTATTTTATGCCATTGAAAATCAGAGTGCTACTTTGAAATATTCTATCTTTTATGGAAATGAATACAATCTGTGTGAAATTGTAGCTGTGTTTGGAAAAGGAATTTTTTTTTCAAACTCTCTGAGGTTCCAGTGTAAAAAAGAAAGCAGCATATAAGCATTCTCACAAGTTTTCTCTATTCATTAAAATGAAAAACTGTGACAAGAATCTAGTCTGAATCAGATAGGTCAAGAAACTGTAATTCCAATCCACAAAACCATAAACATTTTATATTACTGGCCATTTGACTAAAGCTTCACAGCAGATAAAGAAAAAATAATGCCTCTAGAGATAAAAAGTAAATCAATCACACATATAATATTATTTATTTCACATTTTACTGTCGTTGTTGTGATTTATCTCTTATCATTTATTTCAGCAAATATATAAAAATACATTGTGAATCTGGTTCTCCAAAGAATTTTCTCAAGAACTCACATGCATTGAGAGCAGGTTACTTGAAAATGAATTATTATCACACACCCTTGAAAGAAGTTTTTTTTTTTTTTTTTAAATTTTATTTTATTTTTTATTATTATTATACTTTAAGTTCTAGGGTACATGTGCATAACGTGCAGGTTTGTTACATATGTATATTTGTGCCATGTTGCTGTGCTGTACCCATCAACTCGTCAGCACACAACCACTCGTCATTTACATCAGGTATAACTCCCAATGCAATCCCTCCCCCCTCCCCCCTCCCCATGATAGGCCCCGGTGTGTGATGTCCCCCTTCCCGAGTCCAAGTGATCTCATTGTTCAGTTCCCACCTATGAGTGAGAACATGCGGTGTTTGGTTTTCTGTTCTTGTGATAGTTTGCTAAGAATGATGGTTTCCAGCTGCATCCATGTCCCTACAAAGGACACAAACTCATTCTTTTTTATGGCTGCATAGTATTCCATGGTGTATATGTGCCACATTTTCTTAATCCAGTCTGTCACTGATGGACATTTGGGTTGATTCCAAGTCTTTGCTATTGTGAATAGTGCCGCAATGAACATACGTGTGCATGTGTCTTTATAGCAGCAAGATTTATAATCCTTTGGGTATATCCCCAGTAATGGGATGGCTGGGTCATATGGTACATCTAGTTCTAGATCCTTGAGGAATCGCCATACTGTTTCCCATAATGGTTGAACTAGTTTACAATCCCACCAACAGTGTAAAGGTGAAGTTTTTCACAAGGATAAACAAAGGATGCCAAACAGCAGTGCAAGAAATGTTGTTGTTACATAATGTTGTTTAAATTCACTATTAAATTTTAATATATATATTCATGTTTAAATTATATATGCATATATGAGTGTATGCATATGATTTTAATACATCTTATCAAAACAAAAGTTTTAAAATAAAGCTATCAACTTCTATGAAGGTAAGAGTATCTTAATATGGTACTGTTAAGATGCCTTATTGAGGGACATAAAACAAAACTCTATTTTTAAAGCATTTACAAATTTTCTAAAATTATACAGGTTCAAACATGGTCTAACTGAAATTAAATTGGCTCTAAAAATGATGCCAGAAATTAGAATGAATGGCCAAAATGGTATAACTTTGGACAAATCACTGAATTGATTATAGCTCCACTTACCATTAATTTATAAGTAGAATGTGTTTAGTATGCGATGGTGAGTAAACTGAAAGGTTATTCTCTCCTATACAGCCCCTCTTAGTCTCTCTTTAAATTATAATATCGTTCATAGCACTTATAATTTAAAATTATTTGTTTGTTTACTTATTTGTTATTTCTTTCTTGACAGTGCTCCTAGTTATAGTATGTGGTAGACATTCAAAAAATATTTGTGGAATAACTAAGAGTTCTCAAGGTGAAACTTGTGCTGTATAAACAGATTTTAATAGACTTCACAAATGCTTCTTTTTATAGTTATTATTTGTATAGAAGAACTCCTCCTTTACCACAGCCCCAAAGGATAAAAGACACTTGGCATTTTTTTACATGCTAGATTAAACTGAGCCGGCAATAGGGGCTTCTGTGTGGGCTTCAGAGAGTCATAGGTGGAGTCCATCAAGAGGCATTTTTAGGGCATACATGACACCCATTTACACAGTGAATCTCAACCCTTTTCTAGTCTTCCTACTCTTTCTCATTAAATTATCACCTCCTTACCTATTAAGGAATAAGAAAGGCCCTACTTTTTTGTAAAAGGCTAAAAGCATTACCGGTTCTCACATTCTTCTCCTTTTTCACTTTGTGATTTTGCTGTATAAATCTTTCTTCTTCTTGCGTTTTCAATCTCTCCATCTCCAGCACCTCTTTCCTCCTGTCCGTCATTTAGATATTGTTACGATTCTACAACCTTACAAAAAGCCTTTTTGACCCTGTGTTCTGATTAGGTTATTGTCTCGTGTCTTACTTTCTATTCAGCACAAAATTCCTCCTCTCCATAACCCTCCTTACCCAAAATTGCATTTAATGCCTTCACTTCTACACTTTCTGATCATTCTTTCACTTGTGAGAACATAGCTTTTTTTCTCCACACTTTACTGAAACTGTTCCCTGAAGAACATTAAATCTCAAGACCTTTCACTCCTCATCTTCTTCAGTCAGAACTTATAAATAACCTTTCTATGCTAGTTAAGAAAGCCTCACTCCTGACAAACCCTACACATTCAATGATGGCTAAACACTGTGGAATTTTAATTCTCACTCATTTAATGGGCTCATGGGGATTTTTTAAAACTGAATGTTATACAGCTCATTCCCAGGAATGAAAACAAGGAAAATTGTGAAAGTGGAATTCACCTACCAAAGATGTGCCAATTGTTTCCTAAGTCATGTAAATGGCCACAGTAGGTGCGCTGGGCTCCACACTTCCATTCTGAGGCCCAGGTTGAGAGCAACTCTTCCATCTTCAATATTTACCTTCTTCGACAAGTTGCCAAGATTGCTCTAAAAGTTATCCAGCTGGATAAATACCAAGAATCACAGGTGGGACGTTTTATGACCCAGGTGTGGAAGTAGCAAATATCAGTTTGTTCATACTCCAGGCTTGAGAATTGACTTCCATGGCTGTATTTAACTGTAAGGGGGGGCTGGGAAGTGGACTTTAACTGTGGACCCAGAAAGAAGAAACACAGGTTTAGAGAGATGCAACTACAGCTTTCTGCGATGCCTTCTTGAAATATCTATTTTCTTTTGGCTTCCATGATACTTTGCTCTTCTGTTCTGTTTTTTGTTTGTTTCTTTCTTTTTTACAACTGTTCTCATCAATACACCAGATGGTCTTAACGGGTACCTTGGATTTCTTTACATCATGAAATGCAATTATCTTTCGTGAGTTTATTTAATTCTATGACTCAAACAATCTGACCATAGGATGTTTTGTCTCTAGCACTGACTTATTTCTTATGTTGTAGAATCCTGTTTGTAATTGCTGGCTGCACATTTCTATTACTGATAATCTGAGGCTCCTGACATCTAACACAACAAAATGCATGCCTTTCACCTTAGCCTCTAATATTTTGTTTCCATTTGTATTTGAGGCATAGGAATTATTCTCTTCGCTTTGCTTAACTCTCATATTTGGTCTGCCTCCACAGTGTCTTCTGTCACTGGTAACAGAGACAGTTCATTTATATTTTTCTAGTGATCTCCTAACTGGTGTGCCTATCCCATCTTTCCTTATACTGATGCATCTTACACTCTGCATTATGTATTGTCTTTAAATATTATGGATTTGGTTATTTGGTTATGGCCCTCTTTACCATAAAATTTCAACTATCCACCCTGAAATTTAAAAAAGGTTTAAATTATTAAATCTGATAATCATATTGCTTTATTTCTCTCTCATTATATAGGTGTACACATTACTTTGAGATGAAGATGATAAATTAAGTGTCATGAATGAAGAATATATTATTTTGGGCCTTAAAATAACTTATGGGCCAAAATAAATTATGGGCCAGGCACAATGGCCCATGCCTGTAATCCCAGCACTTTGGGGGGTTGAGGTGAAAGAATGACTTGAGCCCAGGAGTTTGAGACCAGCCTAGGCAACATAGTGAGATACTGTTGCTACAAAAACAAAAACAAATACAGTAAACACACAAATAACAGAAAGCAAAGAAAAAATTAACCTATAAGTGCTCCCCTGTAGTCTCAGCCATTTATTCAGGAAGCTGAAACAGGAGGATTGCTTGAGCCTAGGAGTCTGAGACCAGCCTGGACAACGTAGCAAGACCCAGTCTGTACAAAAATAAAAGAAGGAGAAAAGACAAAATTAGCCAGGCATGGTGGCATGTGCCTTTCATCTCAGCTACTCAGAAGACTGAGGTGGGAGAAGAGCTTGAGTCCAAGAGGACTGCAGTGAACCACAATGGTGCCACTGTACTGTAGCATCCACAACAGAGCGAGACCTTGTCTCCAAAAACAAATAAATAAAGAACGATAGTAACAATGGTATTATTGATGGTTGACATGTATAAAGAACTTACTGTGTGCCAGGCACTGTACTAAAAACTTTGCATGGACTAGTTCATACATCTTCCCTATACTCATAAATAATCAGCTATTCTCTCAGGTACATATGTACAAAGGTTTTTACTTGCCACAATGTATGCTTTCAGGGAGTGGTACAGTCTTTTGTGTAATTTTGTCTCCAGGATGAAAAGAAGATGATCAGGTACAATCTCTATTTGATCTCAAGCCTATCTAACACTGGAAACCACACTATGACTTTTCTGGACTGTCTTTTCATACAACTTTACTCAGTGGAAATGGGAGGTGGAGAGAGTATTTCAGAATACAGAAAACAAAGAAAAATTAATCATTTGAATTGGCTTGATAACTAAGTATATTTGAGTATTTTAAATCAAGGAAGTAGATTAACACAATACTATACAGGTAATGCTCGAGGTTTTTTAAGCAGAAAATAAAATTATTAGAGATGCATTATTTGGAAAATTAGTGCAATTATGGTGTGAAGCTGAAATAATATGGGAAGAGAGGGTGGGGCAGAGGTCAAAAATAAAAGATAATAATAAATTTTAAAAATGAATTAAATGAATAGAGAAGGAAGGATGAAAAATGAGTTAGAGGCATACCTCAGAGACATTGTGGGTTCCCCTACAGATGAGGGCAATAAAGCTAACATTGCAATAAATTGAGTCACACACATTTTTTTATTTCCCAATGTGCATGCAAATGTTATATTTACACCATATTGTAGTCTATCAACTGTGCAAAATCTTTATATTAAAAAGTATATATCTTAATTAGAAAATACTTTGTTGCTGAAAAATACTAACAATCATCTGAGCCTTTAGTGAGTAATAATCGTTTTGCTGGTGCAAGTACTTGCCGCCATGTTAAGGGCTGCTGAGTAATAGGGTGGTGGTTGCTAAAGGTTACGGTGGTTGTGGCAATTGCTTAGAATAAGACAACAGTGAAAATTTCCACACCATGGCCTTTTCTTTCATGAAAGATTTACCTCTATAGCATGGAATTTTATTCACAGTAGAACTTCTTTCAAAATTGGAGTAAATCCTATCATAACCTGCTGCTGCTTTATCAAGTAAGTTTATGTAATATTCTAATGTCTTTGTTGTCATTTCAACAGTGTTCACAACATCTTCACCAGCAATAGAATCAATTGCAAAAGATTATTATCTTCGCTCATCCACGAGAAGCAACTCCTCATCTGTTCAAATTTTATCATGAGATTATAGCAATTCAGTCACATCTTCAGGCCCCACTTCTAACTCCAGTTCTCTTGCCATTTTCACCATGTCTGCAGTTACATAATTCTCTGAAGTCTTGAGCCCCTCAAAGTCATCCAGGAGTGTTGGAACCAACTTTATCCAAACTCCTATGAATGTTGATCTTTTGACCTTCTCTCATGAATTATTAATTATTTTCTGTGTTAGTCTGCTTTTGCATTACGGTAAAATAATACCTGAGACTAGGTAATTTATTTAAAAAGAGGTTTAATTGGCTCATACTTCTGCAGGCGATACAAGCATGACACCAACATCTGCTCAGCTTCTGGCGAGGGCCTCAGGAAGCTTACAATCATGGCAGAAATTGAAGTGGAAGCAAGCACGTTACATGGTGAGAGCCAGAGCAAGAGAGAAAGAAGGGGGAGGTCCTAGACACTTTTAAACAACCAGATGTCATTTGACCTAACTGAATGTGAACTCACTTATTACCAAGAGGATGGTACTAAACCACTCGTGAGAGATCTGCCCCCATGATCTGACCACCTCCCACCAGGTCCCTCCTTTAACATTGGGAATCATATTTCAACATCAGATTTGCAAGGGACGAACATCCAAACCCTATAAATATTAATGGCATCTAGAATGATAAATCCTTTCCAGTAGGTTTTCAATGTACTAATTTCAACAGGGAAATCACTGTCCTTGGTAGCTATAGCCTTACAACTGTATTTCTTAAATAATAAGACTTGAAAGTCAAAATTACCCTTTGAGTCACAGCCTGCAGACTGGATGTTGTATTAGCAGGCATGAAAACATTAGCCTTCTTGGATATCTCTATAGGGCTCCTGTGTGACTAGGTGCATTGTCAATGAATCTGAAATTAGCCTTCTTGTACATGTCTACAGAGCTCTTGGGTGACTAGGTACATTGTCAATGTAATATTTTGAAATGAATCTTTTTTTCCTGAGCAGTAGGTCTCAAATCCTTAGCTTAAAATATTCAGTAAACCATGCTGGAAACACACGTGCTATCATCTAGGCTTTGTTGTTTTACTTACAGAGCACAGGAAGAATAGGCTTAGCATAATTCTTAAATGCCTTATGATTTTTTTGAATGGTAAATGAGTGCCAGCTTCAGCTTAAAGCCACCAGCTGCCTTAGCCCCTAATAAGAGAGTCAACCAGTCTTGGAAGCTTTGCAGCCAGGCATTGACTTCTCTGTAGCTATGGAAGTCATGCATAGCATCTTCATCCAACAGAAGCCTGTTTCATCTACATGGAAAATCTGTTGTTTAGTGTAGCCACTTAGCTAAATCTCGATAACTTGCTGCACCTTCTACATCAGCATCTGCTGCTTCATTTTTGAATTATTATGTTATGGAGATGACTTCTTTCTTTAAAACTCATGAACCAACCTTGCTGGCTTCAGACTTTTCCTTTGCAGATTTTACACCTCTCCCAACCTTCACAAAATTGAGGACAGTTAGCTCTTTTCTTTGGATTAGATTTTGGCTTAAAAGATGTTGTGGCTGATTTGATCTTCTATCCAGATCACTAACATTTTCTCCATATCAGCAATAAGACTGTTTTGCTTATCATCTGTGTGTTCACTGGTGTAGCACTTTTAATTTCCTTCAGGAACTTTTACTTCACATTTACAATTTGGCTAAATGTTTGACCCAAGAGACCTAGCTTTCCACCTGTCTTGGCTTTTGACATGCCTTCCTCACTAAGCTTAATCATTTCTAGTTTATTTAAAGTGAATGATTTATGACTCTTCTTTTCACTTGAACATTTAGAGGCCATTATATGCTTATTAGTTGGCCTCATTTCAACATTGTTCTGTGTCAGGAAGTAAGGAGGCTTAAGGAGAGGGACAGAGAGTGGAAAAGTTGATTAGTGAAGCAGTCAGAATACATACAACATTTATCGACTAAGTTTTCCATCTTATATAAATGTTGTGGCACCCCAAAACAATTACAATAGTAACATCAAGTAAAGATCACTGATCACATATCACCACAACAGATATAATAATTCAAAGTTTGAAATATTGCAAAACTTACCAAAATTAGACAGGAAATGAGCACCTGTTGTTATGGCTAGATGCAAGGTTGCCACAAACCTTCAGTTTGTAAGAAATGAAATAGCTGTGAAATACAATAATGTGAAGGACAATAAAATGAGTTGTGTTTCTATTACAAATCCAAGACAAAAAGTAGTAATAACCTCAATTAATGTCAATTTATACACGATGTCAATATTCCTGGGAAATAGATACTTCCTGAGCCTCTAACTGCTGTTCACCTTCGGACAGAGAGTTGTTCTTCGGTACTACATATCATTGTCTCCAAAACCAGATATCATCATTTTCATGTCATTGTCGTCGTTTCCTGCTTATATAATTTCTATTTCAAAATGATTCATAAGACATTGATTTCCAGATGGTCTCCCTTATTAAATGCATCTCTTGGTGAAAATTATTAAATACTTTGTTTGTATTCACATAAACAAAACAGATATAAAGGAATAACATGATTCAAAGTCATCATGCCGCAGCTTAACTAGGATTTTTAGACTGATAAAAAATAATTATGTATAGATTTCAAATCCATGCAAATATAAATTATTCATGAATCCCTTGTCTGGATTCCTGTAATTTGAGTAAATTAATTTTCTTATTAATTCAATTAATAAGGCCTTTATTTTGATATGGTATTCTTATTTGTCTTCTAATTATTTCAGTCCTTATAGTTTTTTAAAATTACAATAAAAAGTAATTTAAAATGTTATTTAGAATGATATTTGTGGTGGTGATGTGAAGAATAGGGGATAAGCATCTATTGTTCTGGAACAATTATCTGCATGGTGAAGAGAAGACTGGGAGAAAAATGCCTTATGTCAGTATCTATAGATATCTCAGTAACAGAATCACTTCTAGTTGGTTCATTAGCTTGCATGCCATGTCAGGGGCAGCCTCTTTAATACCCTCTATTGTTATTAGCTTCCAGGGATGTTTTTGGATATGGGAAAACAGGGAGATTGTTTTCAGTCCTGAAAACCAAAGGCAAGATAAACACCACCTGATTTATGTCATGCTTGTCTTTCAAGGGTCTTTTCTACTGCTTTCTCTTCCCTTGTTTCATAGGTGACTGTCCTGACTTCTACCACTGAGCTGCTCTCCACTCTGTCCATGACCCTGTAAATCCAGTAATTATTACAGTTGCTGTGAGCCAGGTACTCTGCTAAGCCCTTGATGGTTATCATTCTATCAAATCCCCACAACAATCCAGAGGGTTAGATGTATTAGCCCTGAGGAAACTGGAGTCCAGGCACGCTGAGTAGCTTGTTCAAAATCATACAGTCTTTAAGTGTATTCAAATCCATTTGTTCTGACCCGAATCCTGGGCTGAATTTAAAACTCAACTGGGATTTAAGAATCATGGATAAACTTGCCTGGAAATTAAGACAGAACATGATTGTGAGAAGGAAAAATAGCCTGAGACAGGTTACAGCTTGTGATCTTTCCTTAGAGACATATTGCACTGAATAGGAGCATCTTGAAAAAAATTGTGAAGCTAGTGAAGTTTATCTTCGGCTTTGTACCTCCTTTCATTGTCTAATCTGCTTATGCTCCTGTGACAGCTAGTGACCTTACACTGCCTCCTGTTTCTCATGTTATGACGAGGAGTGTTAAATTAATTTTTCCCAAAGTGTAAGTGATATGAGACTTTCCCTTTCAGAAAAATTTGCATTTTTAAAAGAGGATATTTTTTAAAAAACCGTAGTGGTTTACTTAAATGAATTAAGCTGAAATAATGAAATCCTTAGATTGTGACTGATGGGTACAAAATCCATTTTAGGTTAGGGCCACCTCCTCATGGCTTTTGTAGTCACACCCTCTATGTGATCACACATTGTATTCATAAGACAGCCAGCACTGCAGCTGAGGTTGTGTGTACCCTGTCTCATGGTTCACTGATGGAAAAGCTACTCTCTCTCCAATTTTGTTTTGCCATTGACCATCATTGCTGTGATCTAACACATGCACTATTTTCAAGCTTCCTATGAGCCACAGAAATATTCACCAAGTGTCACCTAAATTATTGGAAAATTACTTAATTCCTTATCTTTGAGAAATACCAATCTAATGAAGATTTGTGTAAAAAAAAAAAAAAAAAAAAGCTCAAAGAATCCAAATACACATCTGGCAGCAATTTAATTCATTTAGAATTTATTGCCTACAATATCTTGAGATTTGTAGGTGGAATGATTCTTATAAAATCAAAATGTAATTTTATAAATATGCTTGTGTCGAACTGCATTTTATTCGGAGTGTATATTTACGTTTACTTAAAAAATTATCAAGGGCAAGAATTTATTCATATAAAAGCTCTGTGTGTTAGAAGCAGGTTACAGTGAAGTGAGTGATACAAGTCAGATTTCCCAGTAAAAGGAAAATGCCTTGCTAGGTGAGGCGATTAATGTAGTTTCAGGTTTGTCATGGTGATAATCTGGTTGTATCTATATTTACAAGAGAAGGAGGAAATGAAAGGAAATTGTCAATGTGTATTTTAAAGATATGTCAATTGTGTTTTGTGCCAATGAGGGAAAAATGAAACTTCATCTGATTAAAAGAACTTTTGATTCCTCAGAATAAGTCTTGAAAAGAGCCAGTGCCATTTGAAAGCATCAACACAAACCACACACTGCCTCTAGAGCTGTGTTTATGATTAGGTAAAGTGCATAACATATCACATCTCAGCCAATGGAAATGCAGAGGTCTAAAAAGGATAGCTTATCACCTCACTCAACTAGCACCTATAAGAGGAAGTGATTAGTTCCACATCAGCCGTTGTATATAAAAGCATTGTCAGTAGTAGATGGGGTCACATAATTAATCTGAGTTTGCAAAGAAAAATCGAGGTTTGCCTTAAAGATGTATATGGAGCAACAACTACAAAAAACTTGATGGCAGCAAATGTTAGGCCCACTGGCAACGAATCTGATTCCTGCCATGGTGAAAAGATAATTGGTTCAGGAAAAATGTGATTACGTTTTGTCCCTCCAGAAATCGCATAGGATTGAACTTTTCCAATTCTATCTTTAGAGTAGACAGGTACACATTTGAGAGAACCCCTGGCCATAGGGATGCAGTTCTTCTATTCACAGGCATGGCTAGAACAGAACACTTAGGCTCTTGTGGCCAGAGCATAAGTGTGTCCGACTCATGCTGCCATGTGAGTGGCTTTTGTAATTAGCCAGTAGCAGGTTGATCAGAAGTTGGAGAAATACAGTCTGGATGACATTGGTGGGCCAGGCAGAAATAAAGATCAACAAGAAGTTGAGCAGAAAAGGAAGACTGGATATGGGACTTCAGCCTCAGCAGGCTAGTCCATGATGGCAGGTTGAATTAAAAAAAAAAAAAAAAGTGACCAGAAGCCCACTGACTTCTGAAGATCGGCCTACCTGGTTTGCAGCAGACATAATGGACTCATACTCACAAGTTTAGTTTTTAGAAATATTTTCTCAGTGCTAAAACTTTCTTAATTTTACCACTTGGGAGAAGATAAATAATTCCCTGGGCTGTTTCTTTTCTTCAAGAAGCACTGCCCAGGGATGCATAGGAATTGGATTTTATGTCAAACTACTCATTTATTACATATACTGTTATGATCTATTGCAAATATTGTCTGACATTAAACTGTTCATTTGTCATTTCTAGCCAGGCAACTCTCTGTAATAGATAACAGTGGTTTGGTCATGTCCTCATTGATTCAAATAGTATGATGTGATGAGATATTTAAACTTGACTTCTCTTAGAATGTGGATTCTCTCTGTGATATCCCTAGAATGAGTATTTTCATCTTTTCTCCCTCTGTCTCTCTTAACTCATGTGGAAGAGGACATCTCTTTTTTCATATAGTATTACTCAGCCCCAGCAAGCTGATGCACAGGGCCACTGCCTATGCCTTCTCTTCTCTCTGGGAACTGAGCCATGTAAACCCTTTTCCCTTAGAGAACTTTCATGTGTAGTCCACCCTTAAGTGTGTCCATATTAGCCAGTAGCAATGAGACAAAGAGTGACAACGAACAATCAGCATCAAAGCCTAAGACAGAATTCCTTATAACTTTTATGTTGAAAAATTGAACTCTTAGCATGGAAAAGAGAGCAAGGTTACTCTTTTCTTATAACAACTACTTAATATCCCTATTTGGGGGCTTGTTTAATCCCTTGGATTATATCTAGGACACGGCCCAGAGGTCACTTTTAAATATTAACTTGTCTTCAAGTCATTTTAGCCCTGGATCAATAATTATTATTTCCAGTACAATGTAATCCATATGCTGAACTTCAAATCAAAATTCTACCCCTTCACCAACTTGGGCCAGTTACCAGCAGCAGGAATTCTATGGTGGGAAAAGGATATGCTTGCTTTCCTACCGTTTCCTACCAATTTTTGTCTTGCAAACCTGGATTTTTGGAGCCTAAAGGAGGGAACACAAGGAAGGAAGTAAAGGTTAAGATCCAAAATGTTTCAGCACAGATGCCATAGGTTTCCCTTTGTAACCACAGTGGATGTTTTAATGCTAACTCTCACTCATGAGCACTTCTGTGGAGGTTTCAGAGACACCAGTCAGTGGAGTTTTTCACTTGCTCCTTTTAAAGAAGAAATTAGGCCAGGTGCTGTGGCTCACACCTGTAATCCCAGCACTTTGGAAGGCCAAGGCAGGTGAATCACCTAAGGTCATGAGTTCGAGACCATGCTGGCCAACATGGTGAAACCTCATCTCTATTAAAAATATGAAAATTAGCCAGGCATGATGGTGGGCGCCTGTAATCCCAGCTACTTGGGAGGCTGAGGCAGGCGAATTGCTTGAACCTGGAAGGTGGAGTTTGCAGTGAGCCAAGATCACACCATTGTACTCCAGCCTGGGTGATGAGAGTGAAACTCCATCTTCTCTCTCTGCTCCTGGTTTCTTCACAGCCCACCATCACTCAGACTTTCTCAGAAGAAGTGTCATTACCATCTTAGGAAAAGTCCCCTTTATCAAAGCTCAGCATGGGTTCATTTGTTCTGTCTTTCTCTCTGCATCTCTTCCTCAGAAAATGTGTAAATTTGTCCTGTTGGTGGGAATGCAATTTATTCTCAAATTACAACTCTCTACTCTGATGCTACAGGTCATTTCAGTGAAGCTTCTACTCTTCATTCCTCAAGTTGGAGTAACCAATTCTCATATCTTATCACTTAAAAAATGGCATCAGGTTCTCAGAATTATATCCTTGACTTTCTTTTCATTGGGCAAAAAATAGGATGGAACATCACTCTCCCTCGCAGTGGACAAGGAAAATGATTCTGCTCCAACACATTCCAGAGGAAGTCTGCCTTGGATCTCCAACTCATCTCTCAGCCTCACAAACCTCTTTTGTTGGCGGGAGGTGGGTGGTCAGATAAAATGTGTGTCTTAACCTGTTCTTTCTGCTATAACAAAATACCTGAAACTGGTTAATTTATATAGAATAGAAATCTATTTATTATAGTTCTGGAGGCCTCTGTAGTTCAAGATTAAGGTGTCAACAGAATCAGTTTTTGTTGATGGTTACTTTCTGCTTCCAAAATGGCACTCTGTTTTTGCATCCTCATATGGCAGAAGGAAGCAAAAAGAGACTGAAGCTGTGTCTTCGCATGGCAGAAGAAATGGAAGGGAGGAAAAAGATGAGGCAGCTCTCTGAAGCCACTTTTATAAGGACATTAATTCCATTCATCATGAATACCAATTGTCTCTCAAATACCTCACCTCTTAATACCATCTTAACTTAAACTTTGGGTTTGAGTTCCGACACACGAATTTTGGAGGAACACATATATTGGAACCAAAGCAATGTGTGTAAAATTGATTTTCCTTTTTGGTCCCCTCCTTTACATTGGTGATCTGGTATCTCACTTTGGAAGTAGCTGAAACCTATACAGGAGTCAAGGTAATAAAGTATTTGAAGACAAAATTAGCAGAAGTTAGCTAGAGAAAAGACATATGTGGTAGAAAATGCATGAGATCCATTTACGGAAAGTTACTGGATAGCGGTTCCATGTGACAGGGCCTCTTTTTAAGAAAAGGGGCCCAACACAAGCAGGTCTGTCTTTGTCAGTGGCAAAGGTGGTTGTGTAAAGCTAGTTTATCACTACCTGAAGCAGAGACACACACACTAATACCTCGTACTATTGCCTCAGTTGACCCAGGGTTTGAAAATTCCAATTTTCCAAGTTGCTATGAGTCTAGCTGCTACAGAGAAGGTTGTTCTACAGTATCTGTCAATTGTGTATTATTTAGGAGACGATTGTTCTAAATTACTTGTCAATCAGTGCTGACATTATTCTTTATATTAGATCAGATCCAAAGACTGCAAATATCTGTAGATAGAAAAAATACATGAAATTTCTTTAAGATGTCATCTCTTTCTTTTTTGCAGATAAACAATATTAAAACATTATTAGCACCTCCCTACTTCTAGATGCTGTTATTCCTATTGTGTGATTTGGATTGTAGATACCTACATCCAAACAAATTAAGATAAACAAAAATTGCATATCAGCTATATGCTCACCTCTGTAATTGATGCTGAGTTTATTTCATTGATTAAGGGCAATTGTTTCTCTTCTATTTTTATTTCTATTCTGCAGATAAAATAGCAACCTTCCCATTTTTTCTTCTTTGCATATTTAGAATGTATACCTTTTTCTTCTAGCCTCTTTCATAATTATGTAACAATATCAATGTAGAAGACCCAGATTGCTCAGGCATTATACCAGTTACGAGTGCCAGAAGGGCTGTTGACTTCTCTGTCTTATTTTGTAAGGCTCTACATAACCTTGTTCCACATTCTGACTCATTCATCGGGCCCAAGTGATTCTGTCACTATAAGCTTCAAGCCAGAAGAGAAGAGAAAGCACGTGAACAGCGGTCAGGCTGACTCTGAAATTACAGACGAAGTCAAACTGAGCATGCTCTATCCCCTTAGCCTAGATCACCAAACAGACAAGCCAATCCTTCATTCCTGAAGGAGTGAGTGAGGAGGTGGAAGAAACCTAGCAATGCTTGCCTATACGTTTCCTTCCCGGGCACTGGAAAGGAAACTCATTCACATCTGTGGAAATATGGTAAGTATGAATGAGTTTCCCTCACAACGGAAAACCCAGTCAATTAATGTGTTCACTCAATGGACATAAACCCAAATCTGCTACTTAGTAATTTTACCATGTGCAGATTATTTATATTTTAGACCTTGGTATTCTTATAAGAAACATGAGATTGATAATTCACACTTCATAGAATTTTTCTAAGAATTATAATGAGAATTGGTGCAATTAAGGCACCCAATAAATGGTAGAAAATATAATTACTAATAGTAAAAAAAATCCCTTTGAGTGTCAGTTCAAATAAACACAGCATACATGTTTCATAAAATTGTTGGAAAATTATATAAGTTAGCATGTATCATATGAAATGCCTGATACTCAACAGAATTTTTATTTTAAAATATCCTTGTCTTTAGTCCAAGAATAGACAAAGATCAAATCTGTCTTCCATGATCCTACCTCCTCTCTTGGTTCTCCCCCTTTCTTTTCTTAGCTACCAATGTGAGATCTGCTGTCCTCTCCACATTTTCCCTAGCCCAGAGATATGGGACCATTGTGATTCCCCTATTCCCCAGAATACACATTATTAGGGAAAGACTCTGTTGTATGGTGTGTATTGGTGTGTATTGTACATATTTACACACACTTATATAGACATACAGTATATGTGACACTGTATGATGGGTATAATATATTCTATCTAAAGACCAAAATATAAATTTGAGTGTATGTGTATTTCCCATTATAATTTTTTTTTTTTTTTTTTTGAGATGGGATTTTGCTATCTTGCTCTGTCACCCAGGCTGGAGTGCAGTGGTGTGATCTTAGCTTACAGGAACCTCTGCCTTCTAGGTTCAGGGGGTTCTTGTGCCTCAGCCTCCCGAGTAGCTGGGATTACAGGCACCTGCCACCATGCCTGGCTAACTTTTGTTTTTTTCCAGAGATGGGGTTTCACCATGTTGGCCAGACTGGTCTGAAACTCCTGGCCTCAAGTGATCTGTCCCCCTCGGCTTCCTAGAGTGCTGGGATTATAGGTGTGAGCCACCACGCCCAGCCATCCCATTGTAATTCTTTAGTAGTGAACTCTAAGTTTCTGTTTGTTTTTATTTAAAAAATTTGGTGATCATAAACCATTTAGAAGAAATTTTTAAGCGCTATTTATATAACAAAATATTACATTTTAAAAGACATGTGCAATTTTAAAACAATAAAGTTTTGAACCTGTAAAAAAATACATAGAAAAGATTTGAGGAGTTCCCAAAAGGCTATTGGCATCTGGGCTATTGAAGATGATATCTCCAGGGTTAATATTTAGCTCACTTACAGGTTACTTGTAGAGGACCCTAAAGTCATTATCAGTTTTGGCCAGAGCAGAGAAATTCCTGGGGTGAGGCCTGAGGAACAATGAATTAGGGCAGCTGGACTCCCTTCCTTTTTAGAAAAGGAAGAGTGAAGTTGACAAAACTGTAAAATGGCACATGTAGGTAGATGGAAATAGAACCAGCATCATTTGATTTGAAATCTTTTGTGCAGGGCTATTTGTATTGTGTCTTCCTAAACTCATTTAGCTATGTTTCAGCAAATGTGAGGACTAAAATCCAAGCAAGCAAACTGGCATCTCCGTTCATCATCAAAATTTGGAGCTATATCTTGAAGCAGAAAAAGAGTATTTTTGAAAATGCTTGAAATGTTGACACAGTGCATTCAGGGTAAAGCATCCAAATGTATTATTTCAGCACTTGTTGTGTCCACTTTTAGTGAGATGAGGAAAAGCTGAATTCAAACATGTATAAACTGTCTTTTATTGTGCAAATTCTTATCTTCAAGCATTTCTTTTCAAATGTGAGGGTTTGTTTTACCAGATCTAAAACGACTTCCTAGTGGAAGGGAGAGGCTAAATCCTCACAAGCTGGAGCATGAGATTTTACTTTGTAAATACCTACTTCATTGTCAAAAAGTAACCTTAGCAGAATGTATAATATAAGCCAATTACAGATAATATCAGCAATTCTAAAATAGAAATAATATTGTTGACCAATAGTTATTGCATATTTACTGTGTGCCTGGAATGTCCCAAGCACTTGACCATGCATTTGTGTATTTGAATGAAGATTTTTTTTTTTTTTTTTGAGATAGGGTCTTGCTATCTCAAAAATAATGAAGATTCATTATTTAATGAGTTATTATTTAACTCAGATATATAATCATTTGATATGTAATATTTTATGTGGATTTTATGTCATAGCTAGGTGTGTCTTATTCCATGAGGATTATCTCTGGACTCTGTATGGTTCTACTAATTCAGGTGAAAGGACACTCTTAACAGAAGATTTCAGAGACTATTAGACATGAACTTATATGCCCATCTCCACCTGCCATTCTGCAAGATCCGTTCCTACTTTCTTCCTGAATAAAGAGGGGTAAACACAGGGGAACCCAAGGATTTTTCCAAGTATTATCAATACCTAGTAGATAGAGGAACCACAAGGGCTGCAAAGCACCTTTTCTTATCTCCCCTGCTTATCTTATAGTACCCTCAAGATTTTCATCCCTTGTTGGTCTTGCCTTTTGTTACACTGGAAATTACTGGGGGAAATAAGTAGCTCTCTGTGTTTTTTCTCATTCTGCCTTCCCACCCAAGCTTGAAAAAAAGTTAAGGTGAGGCTAGTCATGGTGGCTCATGCTTGTAATCCAGCTCTTTGGGAGGCCAAGGCAGATGGATCACTGGAGGCCAGGAGTTGGAGACCAGTCTGGCCAACATGGCAAAACCCCACCTCTACTGAAAATACAAAAATTGGCCAAGCGTGGTGGTGCACACCTATAGTCCCAGCTACTCGGGAGGCTGAAGCACGAAAACTGCTTGAATCCAGAAGGCAGAGGTTACATTGAGCCGAGATCACGCCACTGCACTCAAGCTTGGGCAACAGAGCAAGACCCTATCTCAAAAAAAAAAAAAAAAGAAAAGTAAAACAAAAAAAATTGAGGTGACAGAAAGTGGCATCTGCTTTTGAGAAGCATTCTGCATATTTTTTCCTTAGGGTGAGTCCCACACTTTTAGTCGGCTTGTCATCAACTGGGTGGAAAGTTAGTAATAACTTTCTGGGTATTGTTTATGGCTTTAACCCAGCTTCTGGGGCAGAATGGAATTAGAAAATATTCCTAATATCTCAAATTTTTTTATTTTTAATTTTTTCCCAAGGCTACCACTTTTTAAAACTCATGGTAGAAATGATGACTTTCTCTCTATCAGGTGGGAGCTCCTGGAGAACAGAGGCCGTTAGAGACTCACTCAGGTTCAGAAGTAAGCTCAGCTGCCTGAATTTACCTGCCTGTTCCAACAACTCTCATTCCCCTTACAGTCAATGGAAAATATTTGATGACTGATGGTATATTTGCGAGGGTATTAAAATTATCTTTGCTCCTTCTTTAGTCTTCTTGAGAACTTCTGTGTTCCATATAGTTCTCCATTTTTCATCAGCAACTTTAATACATGATAGCTAACTCAGATTTGGCATGGCCAAAATGGAGTTCTTAATTCTCACTGCACTTCCCTCTCTCCATACACATACCCCAAACCTGTTATTTTTCTTTCCACTTTTAGTGAATTGCAACATTTGATCCAAAACAAAACCCAAGGAGTCACGTTGAGTGCTCCCTTTGCATCATTTTTTGTGGTGAAGTTAGTATCATGTGGTATGACCTAAAGCACACATTGTGTTAGTGACCTTTAAATACAAAGGACAATAAAATTTCCTGTTTTCTCATCATCTCACTAAGAAGCATACAGTGCTATGACTCTGCTGGCAGATGCTTTGGGACACTGGTCTGGGGAAGAGACCCTGAGTCCTTCTCTTCTACCTTGAGGCAAGCATGAGAACAGGTTTATTTGCAAGAAATTAGAGTTAGAGTTCAGAGGGCAAGTAGTCTGGTTTCAGGTGCCAGTTGAGCAAGGAGTATTCAAAGAAAGCCCAGTTACTACTAACTTCAGCTTTGTTGAACTGGGACTGCTAAAGAAAGGAAGTCCCTTCCAGTGAGAAGTTACATTTGGGTGAAGCGCTTCTAACTACTAAATGAGTAGCCCCCAGTCCCAGACTAGGTCAGAGTTGAGCCAACCTGAGTTTCAGGGGTAAGTCACCATACAACCTTTCTTTTTTCTCCACTCCTCCTACAATCAATCCTGTTGGCTCTATTTTTAAAATTCTTATTATTCCATTTATTTTCATCTTGTCTCCTGGCACCCAAGCTGGAGTCACCACTATCTCTTGCCTTGAGTATAGCAATTGTTTTTCAATTAATTTGTCTGCTTTTACCTGGTTATCATATTCACTGTCTCAATTAATTGCCCTCCTCAGCTGCCCTACTCAGCCAGAATCCTTTCTTCCCAGCAGCAAGAGTAAGTTTTGAAAACAAAATTAGAGCCTGCCACTCATTTATAGCACTGCAACGATTTCCTATTAAGCTTAGAAGAAAATCCCACATTATTTGTAAGAGCCCCATGGCCTGACTTCCCTCTGCCTCTCTAACTGTGTCTCTTTTGGATTCCTTACCAATTATGCTCTAGTCGCACTTGTCTTCCCTCTCCTGTTTGAGTATCACAGGCTCGCTTTTGTTTAACAGTGTTTGCGTTTATTATCTTTATGCATGCTGTGCTTGGCAATCATATCTTTTCAGGACTGATAGTGTCATCAGTGGAGCAAGGGCCTCCCTGACCAAAAGTAGTAAGACTCCCAACTCTTCCACTTCCACTTTGTTGTAATATTTATTGTTCTCTAAAGTTATCATGTTTATATTTTTTATTTACACGGTTATTATTCACATTTTTCTTATGCTCAAATATAAGTTCCTTCAAGCAAGGATGATATCTATTTTACTTATAGATGCATTCTACATTATATGGGCTCAGTAAATAGTTGAAGAACATTTAAGTAATTTCTATGACATAAGTATTTTGAAATATTTCATTGAAATGTGGTCATGAGTGAATGGTGGTTTTAAAAAGTAACATAAATTTATTGATACTCCTTCTTTCAAGAGATGAGAGTATGTATGCCCCTTCTCTTCAGTCTGGACTACGTTATTGCCTATGTCTTAAGAAACTAGCTGTTGCCATTTACTGTTTCTTGCATTGCTCACTTTTGGAACCTAGCCACCATGTCATGAGAAAATCAAACTGCTACATGGTGAGGATGGTGTAGAATTTTTTATGACAGCCAAAGTTGAGGTGCTAGTCAACAACCAAAGTCTACCTCCAAACATGTGATTGAGTGAGTCTTCATAGAGAACATAGTATTTTTTTAATAAAGGGGGCTAGAGAGCAAATGTTTACATCGTGGGGCCATACAGTCACTGTCAGAGCTACTTAATTCTTCTCTGCGAAAATTGCCATAAATAAAAACAAATGTTAAAGGACAATACGTAATCCAATGAGAAATGCTGTGTCCCAGTCAAAGTTTCTTTTCTTTTTTTTTTTTTTTTATTTATTATTATTATACTTTAAGTTGTAGGGTACATGTGCATAACGTGCAGGTTTGTTACATATGTATACTTGTGCCATGTTGCTGTGCTGCACCCATCAACTCGTCATTTACATCAGGTATAACTCCCAATGCAATCCCTCCCCCCTCCCCCCTCCCCATGATAGGCCCCGGTGTGTGATGTTCCCCTTCCTGAGTCCGAGTGATCTCATTGTTCAGTTCCCACCTATGAGTGAGAACATGCGGTGTTTGGTTTTCTGTTCTTGTGATAGTTTGCTAAGAATGATGGATTCCAGCTGCATCCAAGTCCCTACAAAGGACTCAAACTCATCCTTTTTTATGGCTGCATAGTATTCCATGGTGTATATGTGCCACATTTTCTTAATCCAATCTGTCACTGATGGACATTTGGGTTGATTCCAAGTCTTTGCTATTGTGAATAGTGCTGCAATAAACATATGTGTGCATGTGTCTTTATAGCAGCATAATTTATAATCCTTTGGGTATATCCCCAGTAATGGGATGGCTGGGTCATATGGTACTTCTAGTTCTAGATCCTTGAGGAATCGCCATACTGTTTTCCATAATGGTTGAACTAGTTTACAATCCCACCAACAGTGTAAAAGTGTTCCTATTTCTCCACATCCTCTCCAGCACCTGTTGTTTCCTGACTTTTTAATGATTGCCATTCTAACTGGTGTGAGATGGTATCTCATTGTGGTTTTGATTTGCATTTCTCTGATGGCCAGTGATGATGAGCATTTTTTCATGTGTCTGTTGGCTGTATGAATGTCTTCTTTTGAGAAATGTCTGTTCATGTCCTTTGCCCACTTTTTGATGGGGTTGTTTGTTTTTTTCTTGTAAATTTGTTTGAGTTCTTTGTAGGTTCTGGATATTAGCCCTTTGTCAGATGAGTAGATTGCAAAAATTTTCTCCCATTCTGTAGGTTGCCTGTTCACTCTGATGGTAGTGTCTTTTGCTGTGCAGAAGCTCTTTAGTTTAATGAGATCCCATTTGTCAATTTTGGCTTTTGCTGCCGTTGCTTTTGGTGTTTTAGACATGAAATCTTTGCCCATGCCTATGTCCTGAATGGTACTACCTAGGTTTTCCTCTAGGATTTTTATGGTATTAGGTCTAACATTTAAGTCTCTAATCCATCTTGAATTAATTTTCGTATAAGGAGTAAGGAAAGGATCCAGTTTCAGCTTTCTACTTATGGCTAGCCAATTTTCCCAGCACCATTTATTAAATAGGGAATCCTTTCCCCATTTCTTGTTTCTCTCAGGTTTGTCAAAGATCAAATGGCTGTAGATGTGTGGTATTATTTCTGAGGACTCTGTTCTGTTCCATTGGTCTATATCTCTGTTTTGGTACCAGTACCATGCTGTTTTGGTTACTGTAGCCTTGTAGTATAGTTTGAAGTCAGGTAGCGTGATGCCTCCAGCTTTGTTCTTTTGACTTAGGATTGTCTTGGAGATGCGGGCTCTTTTTTGGTTCCATATGAACTTTAAAGCAGTTTTTTCCAATTCTGTGAAGAAACTCATTGGTAGCTTGATGGGGATGGCATTGAATCTATAAATTACCTTGGGCAGTATGGCCATTTTCACAATATTGATTCTTCCTATCCATGAGCATGGTATGTTCTTCCATTTGTTTGTGTCCTCTTTGATTTCACTGAGCAGTGGTTTGTAGTTCTCCTTGAAGAGGTCCTTTACATCCCTTGTAAGTTGGATTCCTAGGTATTTGATTCTCTTTGAAGCAATTGTGAATGGAAGTTCATTCCTGATTTGGCTCTCTGTTTGTCTGTTACTGGTGTATAAGAATGCTTGTGATTTTTGCACATTAATTTTGTATCCTGAGACTTTGCTGAAGTTGCTTATCAGCTTAAGGAGATTTTGGGCTGAGACAATGGGGTTTTCTAAATATACAATCATGTCATCTGCAAACAGGGACAATTTGACTTCTTCTTTTCCTAACTGAATACCCTTGATTTCTTTCTCTTGCCTGATTGCCCTAGCCAGAACTTCCAACACTATGTTGAATAGGAGTGGTGAGAGAGGGCATCCCTGTCTTGTGCCAGTTTTCAAAGGGAATTTTTCCAGTTTTTGCCCATTCAGTATGATATTGGCTGTGGGTTTGTCATAAATAGCTCTTATTATTTTGAGGTACGTTCCATCAATACCGAATTTATTGAGCGTTTTTAGCATGAAGGGCTGTTGAATTTTGTCAAAAGCCTTTTCTGCATCAATTGAGATAATCATGTGGTTCTTGTCTTTGGTTCTGTTTATATGCTGGATTATGTTTATTGATTTGCGAATGTTGAACCAGCCTTGCATCCCAGGGATGAAGCCCACTTGATCATGGTGGATAAGCTTTTTGATGTGCTGCTGGATTTGGTTTGCCAGTATTTTATTGAGGATTTTTGCATTGATGTTCATCAGGGATATTGGTCTAAAATTCTCTTTTTTTGTTGTGTCTCTGCCAGGCTTTGGTATCAGGATGATGTTGGCCTCATAAAATGAGTTAGGGAGGATTCCCTCTTTTTCTATTGATTGGAATAGTTTCAGAAGGAATGGTACCAACTCCTCTTTGTACCTCTGGTAGAATTCAGCTGTGAATCCATCTGGTCCTGGACTTTTTTTGGTTGGTAGGCTATTAATTGTTGCCTCAATTTCAGAGCCTGCTATTGGTCTATTCAGGGATTCAACTTCTTCCTGGTTTAGTCTTGGAAGAGTGTAAGTGTCCAGGAAATTATCCATTTCTTCTAGATTTTCCAGTTTATTTGCGTAGAGGTGTTTATAGTATTCTCTGATGGTAGTTTGTATTTCTGTGGGGTCGGTGGTGATATCCCCTTCATCATTTTTAATTGCGTCGATTTGATTCTTCTCTCTTTTCTTCTTTATTAGTCTGGCTAGTGGTCTGTCAATTTTGTTGATCTTTTCAAAAAACCAACTCCTGGATTCATTGATTTTTTGGAGGGTTTTTTGTGTTTCTATCTCCTTCAGTTCTGCTCTGATCTTAGTTATTTCTTGCCTTCTGCTAGCTTTCGAATGTGTTTGCTCTTGCTTCTCTAGTTCTTTTAATTGCGATGTTAGAGTGTCAATTTTACATCTTTCCTGCTTTCTCTTGTGGGCATTTAGTGCTATAAATTTCCCTCTACACACTGCTTTAAATGTGTCCCAGAGATTCTGGTATGTTGTATCTTTGTTCTCATTGGTTTCAAAGAACATCTTTATTTCTGCCTTCATTTCGTTATGTACCCAGTAGTCATTCAGGAGCAGGTTGTTCAGTTTCCATGTAGTTGAGCGGTTTTGATTGAGTTTCTTAGTCCTGAGTTCTAGTTTGATTGCACTGTGGTCTGAGAGACAGTTTGTTATAATTTCTGTTCTTGTACATTTGCTGAGGAGTGCTTTACTTCCAATTACGTGGTCAATTTTGGAGTAAGTATGATGTGGTGCTGAGAAGAATGTATATTCTGTTGATTTGGGGTGGAGAGTTCTATAGATGTCTATTAGGTCTGCTTGCTGCAGAGATGAGTTCAATTCCTGGATATCCTTGTTAACTTTCTGTCTCGTTGATCTGTCTAATGTTGACAGTGGAGTGTTGAAGTCTCCCATTATTATTGTATGGGAGTCTAAGTCTCTTTGTAAGTCTCTAAGGACTTGCTTTATGAATCTGGGTGCTCCTGTATTGGGTGCATATATATTTAGGATAGTTAGCTCTTCCTGTTGAATTGATCCCTTTACCATTATGTAATGGCCTTCTTTGTCTCTTTTGATCTTTGATGGTTTAAAGTCTGTTTTATCAGAGACTAGTATTGCAACCCCTGCTTTTTTTTGTTCTCCATTTGCTTGGTAAATCTTCCTCCATCCCTTTATTTTGAGCCTATGTATGTCTCTGCGTGTGAGATGGGTCTCCTGAATACAGCAGACTGATGGGTCTTGACACTTTATCCAGTTTGCCAGTCTGTGTCTTTTAATTGGAGCATTTAGTCCATTTACATTTAAGGTTAAGATTGTTATGTGTGAACTTGATCCTGCCATTATGATATTAACTGGTTATTTTGCTCATTAGTTGATGCAGTTTCTTCCTAGCCTCAATGGTCTTTACATTTTGGCATGTTTTTGCAATGGCTGGTACCGGTTGTTCCTTTCCATGTTTAGTGCTTCCTTCAGGATCTCTTGTAAGGCAGGCCTAGTGGTGACAAAATCTCTAAGCATTTGCTTATCTGTAAAGGATTTTATTTCTCCTTCACTTATGAAACTTAGTTTGGCTGGATATGAAATTCTGGGTTTAAAATTCTTTTCTTTAAGAATGTTGAATATTGGCCCCCACTCTCTTCTGGCTTGTAGAGTTTCTGCTGAGAGATCTGCTGTTAGTCTGATGGGCTTCCCTTTGTGGGTAACCCGACCTTTCTCTCTGGCTGCCCTTAAGATTTTTTCCTTCATTTCAACTTTGGTGAATTGCCAAATTATGTGTCTTGGAGTTGCTCTTCTCGAGGAGTATCTTTGTGGCGTTCTCTGTATTTCCTGGATTTGAATGTTGGCCTGCCCTACTAGGTTGGGGAAGTTCTCCTGGATGATATCCTGAAGAGTGTTTTCCAACTTGGTTCCATTTTCCCCCTCACTTTCAGGCACCCCAATCAGACGTAGATTTGGTCTTTTTACATAATCCCATACTTCTTGCAGGCTTTGTTCGTTTCTTTTTCTTCTTTTTTCTTTTGGTTTCTCTTCTCGCTTCATTTCATTCATTTGATCCTCAATCGCTGATACTCTTTCTTCCAGTTGATCGAGTCGGTTACTGAAGCTTGTGCATTTGTCACGTATTTCTCGTGTCATGGTTTTCATCTCTTTCATTTCGTTTAGGACCTTCTCTGCATTAATTACTCTAGCCATCAATTCTTCCACTTTTTTTTCAAGATTTTTAGTTTCTTTGCGCTGGGTACGTAATTCCTCCTTTAGCTCTGAGAAATTTGATGGACTGAAGCCTTCTTCTCTCATCTCGTCAAAGTCATTCTCCGTCCAGCTTTGATCCGTTGCTGGCGATGAGCTGCGCTCCTTTGCCGGGGGAGATGCGCTCTTATTTTTTGAATTTCCAGCTTTTCTGCCCTGCTTTTTCCCCATCTTTGTGGTTTTATCTGCCTCTGGTCTTTGATGATGGTGATGTACTGATGGGGTTTTGGTGTAGGTGTCCTTCCTGTTTGATAGTTTTCCTTCTAACAGTCAGGACCCTCAGCTGTAGGTCTGTTGGAGATTACTTGAGGTCCACTCCAGACCCTGTTTGCCTGGGTATCAGCAGCAGAGGCTGCAGAAGATAGAATATTTCTGAACAGCGAGTGTACCTGTCTGATTCTTGCTTTGGAAGCTTCCTCTCAGGGGTGTACTCCTCCCTGTGAGGTGTGGGGTGTCAGACTGCCCCTAGTGGGGGATGTCTCCCAGTTAGGCTACTCAGGGGTCAGGGACCCGCTTGAGCAGGGAGTCTGTCCTTTCTCAGATCTCAACCTCCGTGTTGGGAGATCCACTGCTCTCTTCAAAGCTGTCAGACAGAGTCGTTTGCGTCTGTGCAGAGGTGTCTGTGTGTCTTAGTTTACTGTGCCCTGTCCCCAGAGGTGGAGTCTACAGAGACAGGCAGGTTTCCTTGAGCTGCTGTGAGCTCCACCCAGTTCGAGCTTCCCAGCAGCTTTGTTTACCTACTTAAGCCTCAGCAATGGCGGGCGCCCCTCCCCCAGCCTCGCTGCTGCCTTGCCGGTAGATCACAGACTGCTGCGCTAGCAACGAGGGAGGCTCCGTGGGTGTGGGACCCTCCCGGCCAGGTGTGGGATATGATCTCCTGGTGTGCCTGTTTCCTAAAGCGCAGTATTGGGGTGGGAGTTACCCGATTTTCCAGGTGTTGTGTGTCTCAGTTCCCCTGGCTAGGAAAAGGGACTCCCTTCCCCTTTGCGCTTCCCAGGTGAGGCAATGCCTCGCCCTGCTTCAGCTCTCGCTGGTCGGGCTGCAGCAGCTGACCAGCTCCGATCGTCCGGCACTCCCCAGTGAGATGAACCCAGTACCTCAGTTGAAAATGCAGAAATCACCGGTCTTCTGTGTCGCTGGCGCTGGGAGTTGGAGACTGGAGCTGCTCCTATTCGGCCATCTTGCTCCGCCCCCAAAGTTTCTTTTCAAAAACAGAAGGTATGCCAGATTTGACCTATGGTCTATAGGTTGCCTACATGAACATTAAGCAATTCTAGCTTCAGTTGGTAAATTGCTTCTAGCCTTTGAACTACCCCAACTGATATGGCATCAAGCAGAGATTAAATTTTCCCCAATATGCCTCTTCCAAATTGAAGATTTGTGAGCAAAATGAATGCCTTTAGTACTATTATGACACTAAGTGGAGGTGGTTTGTGATGCATCAATAGATGACTAGAACAGCATTAAAACCAATTTTTTTTCAAACATGGCACATTAGATAAGAGTTAACTTCTCTGTAATTGAAATAGTATCTGGTAGATTTAAAATTGGCATCTTAGCATCTTATAAATCACAATATTTCTATTTTAATAATGCTTTATAGTATTTTTTAACATGCATGATATATATAGAATATGACTATATATTCTCTCTCTATATATAATATGACTACATATTCCATACAAAGTGTGGATGACAATGTACAGCCTCAAATATTGGCTTCAGAAAAAAACATTGAAAGGCATTCAAAGTAATTACAGAGTAATATTTAGCCATTTTTCACTATTAGAAAGTTGTAATTTACTTTTTTCCAGAAAAAATATCTGCATAAGTACCCTGTCCTATAAAAGAGAAACAATATGTTCATTTATGGTTGAATATAGAAAAATTGAAATAATTGTCTAGAAGTTTCAGACCCCAGACACAGCCTTTACACGGAATGCACATCAATATTAAGAATACTGGCCAGGCATGGTGGCTCACGCCTGTAATCCTAACACCTTGGGAGGCCGAGGCAGGCAGATCACTTGAGGCCAGGAGTTCGAGGTCAGCCTGGCCAACATGGCAAAACCTTGCCTCTACTAAAAATACAAAAAATTAGCCTGGCATGGTGGTGGGGTCCCTGTAGTCTCAGCTACTTAGGAGGCTGAGGCAGGAGTATCACTGAACCCTGGAGGCAGAGGTTGAATTGAGCTGAGATTATGCCACTGCACTCCAGCCTGGGCAACAGGGTGAGACTCTGTCTTAAAAAAAATAAATTAATTAATTAAAAAAAAAAAGCAAAAGCAAATATTAGGAATACGTGCTTTTGTTAATAAGTTTATGAGCAAACTAATAAATTTTACCTAGTGCATGGGTAAAGAAAAATACAATCTCGAGAGACAATTTTCTTAAGAATAATTTTTCAAACTTGTATTTTTTGTACTTTAGGAGAATATTAACATGGACATGTTCATTTCTTCATTAAATTAGTGACCCTAGATTAAGAAAGTCTATACCCTTAAAATGTGTTTTTGCATACAGCACAGATTTTTTATGTTTTTAGAGTCATAGTCTTGTTCTGTTGCCCAGGTTGGAGTTCAGAAGCACAATCCTAGCTTACTGTAGCCTCAAACCCCTGGGCTCAAGTGACCCATCCGACTCAGTCTCTCAAGTAGCAAGGACAGTAAGTACGTACCACCATTCCTGGCTATTAAAAAATTTTTTTTTGTAGAGATGGAGTCTCTGTATGTTGCCAGGCTGGGGCACAGAATTTTTGAGCATTCACTGTAATGTGCACTTCACATGAGCCTCAACTGAACATAATATGGATTTCTCAGATTTTTGGTTAGTTTTCAATCTCTGTTTGAATATAGTTAAAATGATTTACTTTATAATCCTGTTCCATAATGTAGAAGCATTTTTTGGTACCATTTATATTATTCATGTGACAAATGGATTGCTGTAAATGTTCTAACACACACTTTGCTTCTTCTAAATAATGACCGATATTAATAGATGTAATGGCCAACCTTCAGGTCTTCTGTCTAGAGAGATTAATGGCAAGTGCTTTGGTTTGTAAACTGAGAAAACAAAGCATCAGAAACAATGCTCAAACAGAAATGCGATTATAAATGACAAGAATATTGAGCTTTCTCAACTAATGTAGGAAGATTGAAAACAGGAATGAAAATAGAAGTGGTGTTAGTTGAAATCATATAGAGTTTTTTTTTTTCTGGGCATTAGTAGCAAATAATATATTTATTGCCAAAAATATTAAACATTTAATACTATAGATGCCTTTTAAATGTCTAAGTGCTGCACAAAATAATTTACTGTACCATCTTCAGAGAATGTGTGTTTCTTAAATTCCTTTAGATGAAAATTCAAGCAACCTGGGAAATTGTGTCAGGGTAACCTGATATTTTCCTTTTAGTATGGGTCAAATATGCATTTAACGGACAATTCAAGTAAAACCGTTCGAGATCTCACCTCTTTTAGTTTTCTCGAAGTGTCACCTTCATGGTTGTCTCTTCTGATGCTTGAGGTTTCTGTGTTTAAGGGGAAAGGTGCTAACAGAATATAGAATTTTCTAAAGTGCTTTTTCCTTCATTCTGTTGCTGCTGCTTTTGTTTCAGGGGAGTTGGCAGCTGCCTTTTATTTCCCTGATAGCTTAGGAAAACCTGTTCTGTAAGCATGTTAATTTTCTTCCCTCTAGAAGAGGTTTGCTAATCTCATGTGGTATTGCAAAGTTTAAATTGAAGTAAATAGAAAAATTGCTAAGTTGAAAAAAAAGAGTTCCACGGAGTTTTTTATGAGTGGGAACACATCTGCCACACAATAGAATATGACATCCTTCAGCTTACTGCTTTCCTAGGACCTGTGAAGGAATTGTTTAGTATGCATTGGTTTGGAGCACTAGCAGGTAAAAGTTTAATTACTGATCTCTGTGTTACTTATCTGTGGATTATGTAGGAGTGGTTGAGTCTCATTTTCTGCTTTTCCTAATGGAAATTACTTTTCCAAAAGACATCTTCAAAATAACCTGACCTCTTAATGTTTGTTTGTTCATTTTTTTTTTGTTTGAATTTTCATCTTTATTTAAGTGATACACTGAGAGTAGTTTGTGAACCATTCAAGAAGATAACTGAGTTTTCAATGCTATTAAAAAAAAAAATTTTTTTTTGAGAAAGGGTTTCCTCTGTGACCCAGGCTGAAATGCAATGGTGTGATCTTGGCTCACTGCAACCTCTGCCTCCTGGGCTCAAGCAATCCTCTCACCCTAGCCTCCCAAGTAGCTGGAACTACAGATGTGCACCACCACACCTGGCTAATTTTTGTATTTTGGTAGACGGGGTTTTGCCATGCTTCCCATGCTGGTCTCAAAGTCCCGAGCTCAAGCAATCTGCCCACCTCGGCCTCCCACAGTGTTGGGAGTACAGGTGTGAGCCACTGCCTCCAGCCTTTAAAAGCTATTCTTTCACAATAATCAGGCCAATGAGACCGACATGTGTATACATGTGTGTGTGTTAAATATGGGAGTCAACAATTGAAGAATGCATCAACTGGGGGCAATTTTGAGGATGGAGAGCAGACTAAATCCATCCTGACAAACATTTTGAAAGGTGTGACAAAATAGTCTATCTGGAAGTTATTGTTTCAAGCCAATAAAGTTGGGGGTAGTCTGTCATACTGTAATAGATAGCTAATACATTGCTCATCTCTCAGGCAAAGTAAATCGTATTGTAACATATCTATCCTACTAAATGAAGTGCAGAGCACACATGTGTTTCATGCCTCATGCTGTGCCCAAGCCCTTTTGTCTTTCCTTACAACTTGAACAAACACTCAGCACATGGGATCTTCCATGTGCAGAGCCCAGGTTTTTCTTTATTGTTCCCCATTCCTAAGACCCTGAGACTGACCTGATTATATTGCAACATAATTTTGATATGTTAATCCAGATACATACAAATACAGATATGAGGGTGGATTATTTGCTATATAATGGGAATAATCTTCAATTTTTCTCAATATTTGAGAATTCAGGTCATTTCCCTAAAGGGTAGAATGGAATAATGCCATCTTTGTTAATGCCTAGACTTGAACATGACACACACATTTTATTGGCCTAAAGTCAAAGAGACAGTGAAACTCCTCAACAAGAGAGACTGAATTGTTGATGAATTATAGTATAGTCAGCCACAATAACTGAATTTGCATTACAAAATTTTGATTGAAAGAGGGTGAAAATTCTAAACATGATTCTATTTTCCTCTTTGCTCATCACCTTTCTTGTCATTTCTCCTTTCTGCACTCTTTTTTATCCTTAGATTAATGTCTTTAATAACTGCCTTAAGCTATGCTCATTTCTCCTGCATAATCTATTTGATATTAAATTACATTTCTTTTTTGATTTAAGTAGCTTATTATAACGAGTTATTCCAAATCATAAAATATATGAAATATTTTGTGTTCCTATATGGTATTAACTTTAACAGCTATATATTAACATTTATATTTTTTAGTTTTCCTGCAGTTATTCCCTTTTACCATAACTAAAAATGAAAATAAGTCACTGTTTTCCAATTTAATTCTCTCCAAATTCTGGTGAATATTACAAGTAATTATTGGTATCATTTTCCAAATCACATACTAATGCAGATGTAAGATTCTTTCTATTTTTGGAACATAATTGGAATAATCTACAAATAAGCTGTAGTCTCGATTTGAAAATTAAATTTAACTCTCTAAATAAAACATACTTCTGGCTGAGAATTTTATGAATGAATATGACAAAGAGCTTTTCAAGTGTAGTTAGAAGAAATGTTTAACTTTATATGTACAGGAACATGAACTGAGGTCTTAGAGATTAAATAACTTGCCCGCAGTTAAGAAACAAAGCACAATTCAAAGTCAGCATTTCAAAGCCAGACTCTACCAGTACCTAGATTCTACTACAGTGTATGGTCTATCTCTCTTCCTTTTTCTTTTTCCCATTTCTTTCTTATTTTCTTTCTCTTTTTCTCCTTCCTTCTCTTATTTTAAAAACAAACATACAAACAAACAAACATTTACTGGCTACTGTAGAGCCTTTTTGAGTACCAGCAAATAAAAAAAATTGTAAAAGAGGAATTTCATAATATATTGCAATATGTTAAGTCATTAATATCTGAGTGTCAGTTGGTTCTTCTCATTATTTCCTTCTGTGAGATCAGGACACAGGGATGATAGCAGAAAGCTCTATAACAGGAATGAGATGGACACAAGAAAAAGGAGCTAAGAGTGGGACAAATAAAATTTTCCTTCACTTTGCATTTTCCCTAGACTTCCCAGGCTCTCATTATGTTGCTTCATAAAGATTATTTTATCATAATACTGTGTTTTGACAATACTTTTGAAAGGGTTAAATACAGTCTGTTGCCAGTAAGTGATTCCTGGGAATTTTAATAAGCCTGAGCTCCTGCAATTCAGCAGATAACAGCTACCAGGATTACGGTGCATACAGAACTGCACAGTGTCATGTTTTCATGGCTGCACAATTCTTGTAGAAATTGCTCTTGGAATGACCCAGCTTTATAGATGACAAATTCACAAGGTGTTGGAGAAACTATCATAATGTTAAAACTCTCACTGGAGCCATAACCTTGGGTTTTGAAGCCAACTGAACTAGAAGAATGACAGTAACTAACTGAAGACTGTTGTCAGTCCCCATCAAATGGTTACCTGAGAAAAGAAATGTCTCTTTGAGATGGCAGTTGAACTGTCCTCCAGCATGCCAGAGCCACTGCTTTATTCAGTGTCCCTGAGTGTGCAGGTAGGGAAAGAATTTGCTTCAGCATAGCACATGATACAAAGAGTCATAAATAGGGTCATTGTGGTGCTCAGTGTCTCAATGCCCAGAGTAATTAACTCCACATGCCATGGCTGAGGGCTGTGGCTGCGTTCAAGTGAGGTGATGAGGTGTCCAGCCCTGAAGGGCACGGTTTGCTTGACTTCTTTATTATAAACACGATGAAAAAGTAATAGTTTGCGCTACATGGCATTGCAGTGCTTCCAGTCAGGAAATGAATTTTCATGTGTTGGAACTCTTATGAATTCTGTGTGATTTTTGTCCCAGGAGTGTAAGAAAAACTGCTCTTTTTATACCACTAAGTGAGGCAATGTGTAGCCTAAACAGATGGAAACAGCTTGACTTTAGCATAAGTGTTTGAATATGCAGTTTAAGTGTAGAAATCCACAAGGTACAACTAACAGAAAATCTTTATCATTTACAAGGCCTATCAAGTTTACGTTGACAAAGGGATTGAAACATTGCTGCATGAGGATTATTTTAAAAATAGTATTTGCATGAAATTATTAGAGAATTTCAAATATGTGTTCCTCAAGAAAGGTAAAACATCACGATAATGTAAAATGGTAGTTAGCACAAAGTAAGTGCTTATTAAACATTAGCTACTATTATTTTTTATTAGTTAATTACATTTTCCTTCAAGCAAAAACAAAACAAAACAAAAAAAACCTTATTGTACTTTAAGTATTCTGTTAATAGACCCTGGAAACTTTTCTATATGATATATCCTGATAAGCCATTTTTTCACAAGATCCAAATCTTAAAATAGTTGCTCACTAATCTTTGTAATGTATGGAATTATGTCTTGCATAATATTGTTGTTTTCATATTTATCTCTCATACTTTTCTTATTAAGAAACATCTAGAAAAGGCAAAACTGAAATGAATTCTTAAATGTTTGATGAAGAAGTAAGACAAGAGCATCATAATGATTAGGATGCTATTGTTAAACAGTATAGATGTTTAAAAATGAATATCAGCAGTATCCAAGAGAACTGACTAGTGGCAAAACTGTGAGGCTATGAGGTTAAGTTTTGGCCCCATGGCCTGGCTATTCTGTGCCCCTTTCCATCCTCTATCCACCCTGTTTTTAATGTTAGCTCACTCCCTTATTTATTTCCTCATCCACCCATAGGGGTTAAGGTTGCTGGGTTATCCTCATTAGTTCATGTCCACCAGAAGGACATCTAATAAAATGAACAGATTGTGGAGTATTAGTAATTTAATATACTATTCTCCCCCTGCTTATTCACATTTTAAAAGTGGATCTGGAGAAAAAGGAAATTTTTCATCTAAAGCAGTGATTCATTAATCACTGTCATCAGTGACAGGTCAATGGATGTCCTTCCCACACTTTTCAAATCACACCAATCAGATAGGCAGCTGTTTTACCTGTGGGTAAGGATGGCCCTTGTATCAATGCTGTTACTGTGATTTAAGTCAGGAATGTTTCATTCTTTAAGTCTATTCATTTGTCTAGAGTATTATTTAAATGCAACTATTAGTTTGAGAGTCGGTGTTTCTTTGCAGGGCCTTATCTTACAACTGGAGAAGACTTTAAGCCAATGAAACTCCATCTTTGTGCAGAAGCTAATTGAAAGTGATTTATGTTATTAGTTATACGTTTGACACAGTATAAATATTCTGATTCATAATTTAATGTCAAGGAATCATAATTATTCTTTACATTTATTTGGGCAATTTATTTCAAATGAATAATTGTTCATTCAATTTTAAGAATCGTAAAATTTCTGTATAATAGATTAAGCAAAACAATAGTCCTCACAGAATTTGTCTCTTATGATTATGAATGATCACTTCAGAGATGAAAGGTAAGTGATAAGATGGGATGGTAGTGGGGAGGATAGCTCTGAGTATGAGAATGTCTTTTAAACCTGTGAATTTGGATCTAAACTATAAATAAAATGTTTCATTTTTACTGCTTTGGACTCTGAGCTAATCGTTTAGCACCATCATACTAAAAGTATCACAATAATACTCAGAGTTCCCCATGGATTGGTATTGTTCCTTGGCCTGTTAGGAACTGGGCTCCACAGCAGGAGGTAGCAGCAGGTGAGGCAGCATTACTGCCTGAGCTCCACCTTCTGTCTGATCAGGGATGGCAATAGATTCTCATGGAGTACGAACCCTATTGTGAATTACACATGCAGGGAATGTAGGTTGCGTGCTCCTTATGAGAAGCTAACTAAGGCCTGATGATGATCTGAGATGGAACAGTGTCATCCCAAAATCATCCCCCCACTCCCATCCATGTCTTCCTGGAAGCCTGACCCTGAAGCCAAAAAGGTTGGGGCCATTGATATATCTCATGATGTTTACCTACCAATAAGGGATTTTCATGTTGGAACCTTGAGGTTACAGTAGAATCCACAGTAGGTCTATTGCAATACTAAGCACCTCCTCTCCCTCTCCAGGCCTGTACTCAATGTACTATTTTGACCCAGGCTTTGTGTGCCTTCTCTTATACCAATAGCTCTCATTGAGAATGAGATACTAACCAATCACATGGCAAAGACTGTAGGACTGTGAGTTCTAAGATACACAGTTTTTGATGGGGATGTTTATTTTTCTTGTAAATTTGTTTAAGTTCCTTGTAGATTCTGGATATTAGACCTTTGTCAGATGGATAGATTGCAAAAATTTTCTCCCATTCTGTAGGCTGCCTGTTCACTCTGATGATAGTTTCTTTTGCTGAGCAGAAGCTCTTTAGTTTAGTTAGTTTCCATTTGTCAATTTTGGCTTTTGTTGCCATTGCTTTTGGTGTTTTAGACATGAAGTCCTTGCCCATGCCTGTGTACTGAATGGTATTGCCTAGGTTTTCTTCTAGGGTTTTCATGGTTTTGGGTTTATGGATGAAGCTGGAAATCATCATCCTCAGCAAACTAACACAGAGAGAGAAAGCCAAACACCACATGTTCTCACTCACAAGTGGGAGTTGAACAATGAGAACACATGACACAGGGAGGGGAGCATCACACGCCAGGGCCTGCTGGGAGGTGGGGCGAAAGGGGAGAGAGATCATTAGGACAAATACCTAATGCATCCTGGGCTTAAAACCTAAATGAAGGATTGATAGGTGCAGCAAACCACCATGGCACATGTAAACCTATGTAACAAACCTACTTGTTCAGCACATGTATCCCAGAACTTAAAGTAAAAAAAAAAAAAAAAAAGATTCAGAGTTAGGGATGCATGGCTGATGAAGAAGCAAGACAAGAGCAATGTATGTAATGGTCACCTAAGCCTGGGATTTTAGGATTCTACCCAACTCAAGTCCTGTAATGTAAAAGGGGAACTCAGCTAGGGCACAATAATAGACAATGGACTGTTTTTACAACTTTTTGACCTTTTTTGCCTAAAAAATGCAAGGAATTTTTGTATTTTTAAATGAGTATACTGATTTTTTTTACTATAATGATAAATAGAACAGTAAATGCACTCTTAACGATTGTATGTTGTTTTAAATAAATATGCTTTTATTCATTCTAGTTCATTTCATCCTTGATAATTTTTAACCATGATTTTTGATTATTTGGAAGTTCTTCTCTTTTCACTGTGCATTCTCACTAATTGTAGATGTCTGCATCAGAAATGCCAACTAAATCTTTACCATCAGACATGTTGAGAAAAATTTACAAAATTATTTTCATGAGAATTTTGTGATTTTTCAAGTATCAACACACTTATATATGGAATGACCTTCATGCACACACACTCACACACACACACACATGCACAAAGTCAAAACAATGAATAAAATTTTCATTTCCTATCAAAGTGCTAATCACCTTCAAACCACAGGATTAATATTAATACTTGAGCTATCTTGGATTTCTAGGATGGAAATATTGGGGTTTTAAAATCAGACATCTCTTCAGGTGTAGGTATATGTGTATGGATAATATTGCTTTTAACTTCCACTAACCTATTTCAGACAGTTCACAAAACAGGTTTTTAAATATATTCATATATTTTTGGTTACAAATTATATCAATTTCTTCTTTAATGACTGCCACCAGCAAAAGGCTCAGAATGGGCTACTATATTCACATATTTCAGGGCAATTTCTTCTAGGGTGTTCAAGTAAATGTGTTACCTAGACTTACACATTACTTCTTATTGGCCAATATATTATATGTTATGGATCTATATTTCATTTTACCACTTTCCCTACAGAGCAAATCTAATCTTAGAAGGTTGTATAGTACAAAACTAACAGTATGACAATTTTTGCTAGATTCAGGGAAAGAAAATTGGGTAATACCATTTTACTACCCCAAATGTATCACATATGTCTTCTGAGTAAATTTCATATTTGGAACATCTTCTCAATTAATTATAGTTATCAAGTTCTTATTAAATATTTCCTATATAGGTATGTTTTCTCATAAGATGCAGTTCAAGTAACATAACTTAATTTTTGCTTGAGGGTAGTGTTTGACATATTAAAATCTTTTACCTTTTACTATAGAATAAGCCGACCAATGTTGTTTCTAGATGTCTGAATATTATTTATCCAACTTTTTCTAGTCTATAAAAACACATACATACATTTAAAATATGCCTAATATAATCTAAAATAATCTGGATAAGTGTAAAAAATCATATGTAGGAAAGTGTTTCATTCTTGAGAAATTAATCTTATTTAAAATTTGCTTAACCGCACTAGAACTCAAGTTTCTAAACCAATCAGAATGTTGAATTTAAAAATGGATGACTTGACTATGATAGTCTGCCTTGAACATCCATTATCTGCATTCATCAAATCTACATTTAGCATAAGTTACAGTAATGATAGCGAACACAGGTTAAGTTTCTTTTGCATTGAAAATAAAAATCTTAGCTTAGTATGAACTTTTTACCCATAAATACCTTTGGCTTGCCTTGGCATTTATGCAACAGCAGGAGACCATTATCCAGTGACACATTCTATCCCACTGACATTATCACTCGAAGATGGTCGATTTCATTTTCAGGAAGGTCCCAGAGAGCCACAGACAAGTTACAATCAATCACACAACCACAAATGCTAGCTGAGTCACATTACTCTCAAAAAGAAAAAAATAAGGATAACTGAAATATACTAATGCATATTTAAATTTCACATTTAGCTCCTAAAGAACTGAGAAGTTATAGCCTGTCTTCACATTAACAGTATCTTCATGTTTAATCCATGCTCACTTTTCCCTGTGACATAAATAAATACCAGAATGAGTTTAAATACTTTGCTGTGTGGATATAGAATACAGTCTGGCCAGGGGCTCTGGGAAAGGTGCAGTGATTCTATATATCAGGTAATCTATGAGTGAAAATGAACAGGAAACTTTAAAGTTAGTCAAGCAAAGCTAGATATGGATCAGGCTCGGCCGAAGGGATAAAGGTAAACAGAACATAGACTGGGCAAGTGGTAAATACAATGGTAAATGAAATCAGTGCCAGGATTAAATTAGGCTGAGCACAACACAAGGTGAAGGACAGAGTCAGGAATTCAGGCCCCTGGGTCTGAAAGAGCTTCAGACAGAGACAGTCTGGTTCTATAAAGTTTTTTTCAGGAAGGAATTTTCCTGGGTATTGAGCGAATTCTGCAGGATGGGCTTTGGACTGTCAGCTGAAGAAATGGGAGGTTCATACATTTGAAAAGGAGAGCTTTATTTCTCATAAAGGATTGCAACCTGCAGGGTGGCCATTCTGACAGGCTGGGAAGCATAGCTTCCCCCCAGAGGCCTGAAACACATACTTGGAGTAAGGGGCAAAGGGAACAGGAATTTTTGCTGAGCAAGGTAGCCCAATATCCATATTTAGTGAGCTATGGGAGGAGTCATGAAGATTTATGAAAGCAGAAGCATTCATACGTGCATTTCAGCTTCATGTCCCTTCATGGGCCCCACAAGCAAAAATGGCGGCATTTGCATTATCAGAGAATGGAGTTCCCTGCCCTCTAACATCAAAGGTGAAGCAGAGAACATGAAAACTTTCACTGTTCTTCCTCCATAGACTGTCCAGAATCACTCTGTGATTGGTGGTCTCTCATCAGGAAGGAAGGCTGTTTGGTTATTGTGCCAAAACTGAAAAGGGAGGGGGCAGTATCAGGCCATTGACTGATATCAGCTGTGGAGTTTTTACGACTGCTTGGTTTCTGTTCAGCCCTTAGGGAAGAAGAAAGCTTAATTGTGGTTAGCAAGGGAGCGGGTATAATGAGACATGCCCTACTTCTTGTCCTGTCATGGCCAAGAACTCAGTTTTAAAGATTATTCTGGGGTCCCCTTGGGCAAGAGATGGTCCAGTCAGTCAGGTAGGGCTCTTAAGATTTTATTTTTATTTCTCAGGACTGTTTCTCTCAAATCCTGGCTCTCTCTCTTTCTCTCTCTCTTGTTATAAGAAAAGCCATATTCCTATGTGTTAGTTCAAGACTTTGGGGAGCCTTAAACTTAATTTCTTTCCCCCTTACATTTTTTTTTTTTCCAGTTTCTGTGTTGAAAGCTGGAATTAGGTCTTGTGACTTGATATGAAATTCCATTGGTCTATGTCATGTGGGAATATGAGCATACGAGCAAGTTGGTTGCTGTTCTCCTCTTAAACTCTCATTAAGGAGGAGGAGGGTCAGACATTTCTTAAACCTTCCAATACTACTACACATGCCTCACAGGTTTTGAAACCACCTTCATCAAAGTTAAAAATGGCACAACATTAACATTATGGTGAATTTGGGTAAGATATTTTCCTTTCTCTCTTGACTTTTTCCTGTTCTATGTGTGAATGCTTGCACATAATCATTTCAATAAATTGTAGTCACTAATAATTGAATATCTTCCTGTCCTGGCCTCTGGGCAGGCTGCCCGCAAGATTAATGAACTTGTTTTTCTCTTAAAGAACAATGATCGGTAGATCATGCAGCCCCTCTCGATGCCTTCCAGAAGTTGGACTGGCCAACAGGGTGGGGGCGATGGGCAGCTTTGATCACTGGGGATCTCGCCTCCTGCAATCTTTTCTGCTAAGCTGATCACTGGGGATCTCGCCTCCTGCAATCTTTTCTGCTAAGCTGAAGGCATAGTTAAATGATAACTGCCATTGTTTTCAGCTTTCTTTCATAGTACTTGGAGTCACAAACACTATTGTAAAACTTAAGTCTGGTCCTTGAGATATTTTTCAGACTTTGCCTACAAATGGACCAACCAATACCACCAAATGGGTAGCCCATGACCTCAACCAAGAAACTGAGTTGACTGGTCTTGTAACTCCCCCACTTTCCAGGAACTGATTCAATGCTTGAAGATAGCTTCAACACCCCTGTGATTTCATCCCAGACCAGTCAGCACCACCCATCCTCTAGCCTTTCTGCCCACCAAATCATCTTCAAAAACCATAGCTTCTGAAGTCTCAGGAAGGGGGCTTTGAGAACGACCTCCCAACCTCCTTGTTCTGTTTACTTGCAATAATTAAACTCTTTCTATAGTGCAACACCTGCTGTCTCAGTGTTCAGCTCTATCTGGGCAGTGGGCAAGAACCTGGTGAGTTGGTAACAGTTTCACCAGCAAGGAAACCAAGACTCAGCAAAATAAAAAAGCTTAAGCTATGTTTAAGTTCATTAATAAGTAAGCTGATACTACTGGCTTGGCCTCTTGATAGACCAGTGGCCTTTCCACTTTATCAAATGACTTCTCCATGTAGCCTATTTTACTCAATCCAGGAGAGGACTAGCTAGTAAGCATTGCATTAGAGCACTAGAGGTAGATTTTTTGGAATTCAATTGTAAAACATTTTCTGTGAAATGTTTCCCTTTGTAATGTAAATGGAAGGCTATCAGGCTTGGTTAGCAGAATAAAGAAATTAAATTACCAAAAAGTTTTCCCATTGCTATCCATAATTGAGAAAAGAGCTCAACATATCAGACCATATTGTTATTTTCCACATTACAATTTACTGTTAAATGAGCTCTATTAAGTTTATTAAGATGCACATAATTTTAGTCATCCTCTAAAGAGCCCCCAAAGAAACTAACAACTCTTTTCAGAGTGAGCAATATTTATCAATAAAACAAACACATTGATATACATATGTGAAATATTTATACACAGAGATATTAAAGTTTTGGGTCAATTTGTTTAAATTTCCTTGAATTCAGTTATAAAATAGAGAAGAATATAAGGAAAATAAAATACTGGTTAAAACACAGATGCTAGTAACAGTTTTTCTGGTTCTAATAGTGGCTCTGCCACTTATTAGGTGTGTATTCTTAGCTAAGTTTTCTGTACACTAATCTTTCTGTATGTAAAATGGGGCTAATTAGAACAACTCTGAAAATGAGTTAATATACAAAAAAACAAAAACAAAAAACGAAAACAGTGATTGGCCCATAGTAAGCACTTTATTAGCTTTAGTTGTTATTGTCGTTAACTCTAATATTCATTCTAGATCTATAATTTGATAATTCTATGAATGTATCACATATGATAATTTTCTTTGAAAATAAGAATTTTATAATAATTAGAAGCTATTATTTTGACTTTTTAGAAGCAGAACAGATAATTTATTCTTGATTTCTAGAACCAGAATTAATTACATACTACATGACCATAAATAAATGTAACTTTAAATCAGTGGTTGTCATCCACACCGCACAGTTGGATATCTGTATTGGCTACCTGATACACTTTCCCTAATATCAACTCTCTATGGCAGAGATGCTCAGTGATAATGGATGGGATCTAAGTCTCCTTATGAAGGCAGTGGTTGAAAGTTATTATGATGCATCTCTCTACCAATCAAAATTGGTGCCATACCAACAGCTCTAAATGAGAATTACCATTTGCACTATTGAATGTATTTTTAATACCTAATACAAATGGAATATGTCCAAGCTATCTGTTCAATTAGCTAGTTTAATAAAAATTAAAAATGTAATATACATATGTGGTACTTCTTTCCTGCTTTAAAAACTGTTGGAAGTGGGTGGTGAAGGAGCCAATTAAGTTATCCATTTGACATGGAATAGTGGCTTTTGGATCAACATGATGATGAGTTATGGCACTGTTAAAAATCCCCAGTCAGCTAGATGATTGCAGCATAAAATGGGCAATATATCTCTGATAATAACATTTTTTGATTTATTTTTAATTTTATTATGCAGGTGCTCTGACCTACCTAATAAGCTACCCTCGTATCTCCAGTTTTTTTCTGTTAACTCACAACTTTCTGGGCAACTGACTAACATCAATCTTCCAACAGTTTTTGGTAGCACATCTACATGAATCTACATGAGCCAGGCATTACATACAGTAAGCTCTAAAAACACAATTATAAAGAGACTTTATATCTCTCTTAAAGACACTCTTATTTGGGTGACAGAAAAATTAACAGGCAATTAAAATTAATTGTATTAAGCATTATAATAATGGCATCTATAGGCACCTAATTCTGTAAACAAAGCCTGGCAAATGAGTCAGAAATGCCTTATGGTGGTATTGACATCAAACCTGGAACCTAAAAGCTTGGGTAGTGGAAGCATGTTTTAGACATAGAAAACAGTAGCATACAATCTCTAAAGCAAAATTAAGTGTCTAATTTAGAGAATAGCCAGTAATTTCGTATGCCTGGAGCAGGAGTGAGTTATAATGAGGAAGACTAGACAGCTAAGATCATGGAAGGTTTTAAAAGCCATGATAAGAAACTGGGAAATACTCCAAACACTGAGAGGTTTAATAGAATAAGTGACATAATCAGATTTGAATTTTTGAAGTATAACTCTGATTGCAATGGAGATATTAAAGAAAGACAAGACTATAGACAGGGGCATCTGTTAGAAAAGTATTCATTCATGTGTAGGAATCAGTAATTGATGGCCTAATCTGAAGTTATGCTGATGGAGATGAATAAATGACACTAAGAAACATTAAGAAAGTAGTGTTGATAGGATTTTAGGAAAGGAGAAATCAAATGGGGCACCCACATTTTTGGCTTAAACAACTGAATGGAAGCTGGGACCATTTCTGAAACAGAGGACTTAGGAAACAGGACAGATCTGTGGTAAAAGATGAACATTCAGCTTTGGGAATGTTGTGAGTAAGGTGCTTTTATACTATAGAAGAGAAGATATTCAATAGAAGTAAGTATACAAGAAAGGAACAAATGAGAAAAAGTCTGAGGTAGAAATATAGACTAAAGAGTTATTAGGAGACAGGTGGTAATTGAAGAGTTGGAGTGGATGAGATCAGTCCTGAGGAAAAAAAATGATATTTTAAGAAATAAGCAGAAGGAGAGGATCTGGTGAAAAAAAGTGAGTGAGAGGAAGAGTAGGCAGGAGGATCACCTGAGGTCAGGAGTTCGAGACCAGCCTGGCCAACATGGTGAAACCCCATCTCTACTTAAAAAAAAAAAAAAAAATAGCTGGGTGTGGTGGTGGGTGCCTGTTTGTTATCCCAGCTACTTAGGTGGCTGAGGAGGAGAATTGCGTGAACCCAGGAGGTGGAGGTTGCAGTGAGCCGAGATTGCACCACTGCACTCCAGCCTGGGCAACTCCATCTCAAAATAAAAATAAAAATAAAGTCTGGGGAGTATTGTTTCATAGCCCCAAAGGGGGCCACGTTTTACCTAAGATTAATATTAAACCTTGTCCATTAGGTTTAGCATCAAGATCATTGGTGCCATGGCAGCTTCAGTGAAACGTTGGTAGGAAGCTAGATTACAGAGTTTGAGGGGTGAATGGGAGATAAAAAAGTGAAAATGTTGAGTGTAGGAAACCTTTTCATGACTTCGGCTTAGAAGAGGTGAAAGAGCCAGAACACACTGGGTTGAGGAAGGGAGTAAACCAAATAAGGAGATTTAAGCATGTTTAAATGTTAAGTGGAAAAAACTAGAGACAGGAGAAAGAAGTAGTATTGATTGTAATAAGATCCTTGTAAGGGAAAGAAGCAGGAAAAAGAGGGAAATAGAAGATTTGACACAGAGAAATTCACTTTAGATGGGAAAACAATTTTGGCAAAAGGGATGGAATCATGATGAATATGTACGCAGGTAAATGGGTAGGTGGAGGGAGAGGGAATAGGTGGAGTCTTTTTCTATGGTTCTAGTTTCTTCATTGGGCAGAATAGGTGGAGTCTTTCTCTGTGGTTCCAGTTTCTTTGTTGGGCAGGACTGCCTAGTGGCTGTGAGGCAGCAGGAGGTGGCAGAGTAGGAGACAATGAAAATGGAGATGGTTCATACAGCCACTGTGGAGTATGAAAGAACAAAGGATAACTGATGATTGAAGAGACGTTGTAGGACGTTAGAGTCCCAGAATGATGTTAAGATGCACAAAAGGTCCAGTTTGAACTAGAAGCTATAAATTTGTAATGCCTCCAATTTTCAAAGTTGTGCATTTTTTTTTCTAGGCTTATTCAGCATCCCTCATATAGCAGTTTAGAAATCAGAACATTTGAATTTTCCATGATTGTGATTTTTGCCAACGAGTACAATAGAAGGACAAATAATTAACAGATAATTACATCATTAACGGAGTGATTGAAGTGATGGGCCACAAAATCTAGTCTCCTGAGGGGTGGAAACAAGTAGTGGAGACCGCTTTTTAAAGAACAGATACAGAAAAAAATCAACCAATGGAAATTAAAGAGTGGTGTTTGTTTTTTTCAAATGGTTGTTCTATCATACTAAACAAAATCTCATTCTGCAAAGTTTTTAACAATCTACCGATATAGATTAATAAATCAATGATAGCTAGAAGCAAAACAAGAGTTCACTATTAAACTATGATTTGATGTTGAAGGTTGAGAAACGTCACGAGGCAAAGCCAGCTCTTCTTTTTACTTTTAATAGTGTTTTCTCAACACAAAAAATAAAAATGTTAAATTCCAACTCTATCTTCAGGGATTTCTAAAAATTTCTTTTCAGATAGAATTGATGGATACATGGAAGAGAGAAAGAAAAAGAGAAAGAGTAACCACTTTTCCAATTCCAGAGAGCTCACGTTGACTCAGTTCTTCTGTTTGTGTACACATAGATGTATAGAGCTGTCTGAGGCTTCTCCCATCACTATATGGCCAAGTGGTTAGGATCCTACTTTCATTTGAACATGTGCTTAATATATTAGTTTGGAAGCGGACATATCCATAGGGACAAATCTTGTGAAGACTCAGGAAAGGAAGGCATTTATTAACAAAAAAGTAAAAATTAAAATAAATGCAGAAAAGTATAGAGGCAAATAAAAGGTAGTGTGAAAATCCATTTTGGTATCAATTTAAGCAGAAACACAAAAATATTTTATAATATTTGATTCGTATTATATATTGTCCTGAAAAGTTTTATTTGTTTTTACTTGATACACTAAGGAGATATTGGACACTGGTAGATATTTATCTAAATGATCATTTTAAGCATGGAAAAAAATGCTATAATAATATCATGAATTTTGTTTATTTTAACATTTAGTATTATTAATAGCCAATTTCTTAATAAGAAATAATTAATTGTATTGGTTATTACATATTTATAAGGGTTTTTACAAGATGACAGTGTTTTAAATCAGTGAGTAAACAAATAATTATACATTAGTGGGATTACTGGATATTTATTTTTAAGAAATAATGATATTTACTTTTCATATTATGTGCGATAATAAATTTTACATGGAACAAATATTAAAAATTTAAATAAAAATATAGAAATAAAATAACAAACAGGGTTAATTAAAAGAAAATCTTGAGATGGGGAAGTTCTTCTGAAGCAGGATGTAAAGTCCAAAACCAGAAAGAGTGTGGCTACATGAACTTTAGACCTCCATCATACGTAAGTTACTACATCTTCATGATGTGTATTAATACATTCAAGGCATATTCTTCTACGTTAGCCTTTATTTTAAAAATATATCTTGGCTATTCTCTGACATCATTCTTCTCAACAAACTTTAGAATCTTTTAATCTTTGTTTTTCACTACCCCTGAAACAAACCCCATTGGGATTTAGGTTGGCAATGCATCATGTTTATGAATTAGTTGGAGTAAAATTATTACCTTTGCAGGATTGAAACTTCCAGCCTATAAATTTTCTTTGGCTTTGCAAATGAATCCGTTTTATTAATAATAGTTAAAATGTATTAATATGCAAATATGTAAACCACTGGTAAACCAATTAAAATACAGTTTATATAGGTGAAACTTGAAAGAGTTTCAAGCCCACTGCAATAACCGTGGGATCCTTAGTGGCTTGTATCCCACAGGTTGGAAATCATTGCCTCAGAGAATGATTTATTTTTTGCTTGGTGGGTAGCACTTTATCTAGGAATGTGAGAGAGGTGAGGTCTAGAGTTCCTGTGTGACTTGGTTTAGAGACCTAACCTTGAGACATTTCCTTTCTTTAGGAGACGTTTGAATTCCAGCTCATGTCAGGTTTGAAAATTTATGCAATTGATAGATTAAAAGATGCATTCTGAATCTAAAAGTTAATGATTTTATATCCATTTTATGTTTTATTTAGCTAGCTATCTCAAAGAATTTAGAAAAAAGAAAGTTCAACCACCACTTTTATGACATTCAATTTTATTAGTTTAAATAGCTTTCAGTAAAAAAGAACTCACACCAGTACCATTTTCCACAGCTGAAACAGTGCAGAATGAACACAATGCTACATTTCTTTTGCAGTCTACCTTCTTATGCAGAAAGGAAGCTTGTCATTGTTAACTAATTTCAAATTACGATTTCAAGTAGTAATGTGCTAATTTGTTTTAGGAAGAAAATAATTTTCTAATCATTGTTATGAGGTTTTATGTATGCCATAATTATATTTTTTTCATGATAAGGAAGAAAGATTAATTCAAAACTTGTTTTAACTGCTTTTCATTAAACCATAACTGAGTTTCATTGGGTTAAATTTGGTAATTTTCCAATCTAAGTGTGTTTTAGGCTGGTGCCAAGACTAATTCAATTGCTTCTCTTCTAGATTCATAGGTTTCATAAAAAGTTCATTTTATGTTAGCTTAGGGCTTTTCTGCCTAGTGAGGATTATAGTATTTGTCACAAGGGTGCCAAGATTTATTATAAGAAAAAAGAAAATAATTCATAAATTTTACCATTGAAATGACTATATTTAGAATGCTTAATAATGGCACTTAAGAGACAATAGTGTTTGCACATTCTTATGCTAATTAGCCAATTTGCTGTTGCTCTTCTAGATTGTGAAGGGTGGTTGTAGTGCAGAGTTCTGTGCTATGAGTTGTAGAATATTAAGACCTTAACTTTCATGGGACATGTAGTAGAATTGGGATATTTTCTTCTGCACAAATGATGTCACATAACAGAAGGTACAAAACTGATCACGTTATTTGTTTAGTTGAGGGTAGCTCTCATGGAATAGATACAGGAGATTGTGGGACCTACACCTTTCCTAATGTGTTTCCTTGTTTGCAAGGAAGGCTGACGGTATTGCCATTGTCATTCTGGTCACAGCATAGAGAGAACTTGGAATTTTAATAACTGCCCTATTCAGTGAATTATAGTCGTTTGATGTAGCAATTTGACAGTATTGTGATTAGCCAGCTAGGGATACCCCTTCCCCTTGGTGTTCTAATAAGGCTGCTCCATCTAGGCCTGTAGGCATCTTGGATGCTGTACAAAGAGGTAACTGAAATGATGAAGTGTTGTATATTATTTATAGTTTCAATTTGCTGAACTAGCTTGTTTTGTGTTGGTTTTGAGTGAAGGGAAAGATCAGGCAACTCTAAATGATTTCCATTTGTGTCCCCTGGGTATGGTGCTCAGTTCACTGCACCCTCTAATTTAAAAGATGGTTTTACTTCTCAGATGAAAGTGACTGTGCCAGAACCTGGCTTAAGCCAGCTGCAGAACTAAATGAGGATTTGAAAAGCCAGCGCATGTCCCTAAATGCTTTAATGTACTACCAAGGAGGTGGGGCCGCTATCTCATTAATCATTTCAACTTCAAGAAAAACAATTGCTATTTTTATTACCCTAAGACAATTAGTAAAACTTGTCTTAAGTCATGTTGCAAGTGACCTTTAAATCAGGCTCTAGTCTAATGGTAACACGGTTGTTCTATTTTTTTTTTTTTTAATTTCTCGGTGGAAGAAAAACAAAAACGTATTTTTCCCCTCTCTCCATCTTTCCATCCATTCACCCATCCTTTTGTCCATCTTTTCATCTCTGAATTTATCTAACTAGCCAACATGAATTGAATATCTACCAGGTGCCACTTACCTCTCTGTGCAATATTTAGTGTTTTCTATGTGATAGTCAATATAATCAGTGCTGGCTATATACAGAATGAATAAAACCCAATTCCACTTCTGAAATTACATGCTAACAAGCCATTACAAGACAATGTGCTAAGCAGTGGTGACAGCGGTATGGATATTATGCCATTGATGCACAGATGAAGGCCACTTAGTTCACCCAGGAAGCTGTGACACAGTCAGGAAAGATCTGCAATTTGAGTTGAGATTGAGGAGCAAGCAGATACTGCCAAGCAGAAGTAGAGAAAAGTGCTCCTGACAGAGGGAAAGTTGTGTGCACAGAAAAATGTACATACTAGGGACCTGCTCTTTGACAGGCCACAGTAGCAGAGGAAGCAGACAAAAATCCAACCAACAAGTGAAGTGCTACCTAGAGCTACGTACAGTTCCACAGAAATGCTCCACTATCTCTATGAGGTTTGTTTGGTCTTATATGTATAAAAAGCAAACAAAAAGTTATTTCTGAGATTATATTTTTTTATTTCTAGGGATGACTGATTCTCCATATGAGGTTAAATAAATGTACTCTGACTTCATTTGCAAAAAGGCAGCAGGCACTGTGGAGTTAATGCAGCTATTCAGTAAATATGCAGTTATGAAGACATGATTATCTTTGAAATGATAATGCCATGTCTCAGTGGCAGCCTGCGTGGGAAATTCTCGCAGCACTGCGTGAGGTTGGAACTAAATGATTTTAATTTCATGGACTAGGCCCCTGAGCCTTGGGTATGTTTAGTAACTCATGAGTTATATTGTGGGTTCCAACCCAGCTCTGCCTCCCTCCGGAACTTCGTGTTTACTCCTCATATTACGCTGTCTACATTGGGCCTGTTACTGTGCTAGGCAATAGAGTCCTGAGTGATTAAAATGCTGGGTGATTACAGGCAAGAATGGGAGCAGTCTTCCAATTTCAAGGAGTGTTTAAAAGATTTGGTGAACAGAGATGATCCATATTTGAGAATGTTATAACACCCCACAGTTGTGTGGTGCGTTTGGAGGATATGTTTGCCTTTAGGAGTTGGGCTTAATACTTCCTTCCCTGCCCTCTGAGCATTCTTCACTCTAAGACAGCATGAAGCTCTGGAATCTTCTAGAGCTACAAATCCCAGGAAAGAAAACATTGAGTTTGGGAAGAGAATTAGTAGCCACAGTTAGCAGCGTTCTCTATACTTGCTATGATTAATGGTTTCATGCTGGAATCTAGAGAAGTAGAATACATTTTTATTAGGCTACTTTCTGATCCATTGGAATAAATCCAATAAAATCCCATTAAATATTGTTACTATCTTACATTTTGGGGGTGTATTCTGGCCTAATATGGTTTACAAGTCAGGCTTTATAATGGCAAATCTGCGACCACCACATTCTTACTATACTGATAATTTTTAGCAAGTAGATGCTATTCTATATAAAATGCAGTGCTTTTCTGCTGAATATAATAGAGAAGGATTTCATGCTTTTCTAAGTTCTACAGCTATTTCAGCTTTTAGAAGAACATCAACATAACTACTGTACAGATGTGCTGCTTTTATTAAAGCAAGTTTACTAAGGTTTAAATGGTGTCATAAATTTTGTAACTGCTTGCCTAAGGAAATTCTGGCATGATCTTAGATATTACAAAAAGAAGGCTTATTGGACCAGATTTGCCCTTTCCCACTATACTTCTTGTCTCTATCTGCAATTTCAAATAAATATATGACAAACCCTTTAAATCAATCTTCCACATCTCTTAGCTTGTGTCATATTGTCCATTTCCTTGTTTCCTTGTGTCATGTAGATCATACACTTATTTTAGATCATTCTTCTCATGCATTACTTTTCTTATCTCTTATTTGCTTTCTACTCCTCTGCTAAATTTTTAATTATCCTTTTCTCCTATGAAATATTATCTTTAATTTTTATTCAGATCAATTTGATTATCTTTATTAATTAAATAGCAATCTTTAATTTTTATTCAGATCAATTTGATTATTTTTACAATATCTTGTCCTTCATCTATGTTGTATTCTTTTTGTTTTTCTTTAAACATCATGAATGCATTTGTTTTATATTTTGCCTGCCAGTTATAATTTATAAAACCTTGGGTCTCATTCTATTGTTTCTAGCTGATGGCACTTGCTTCCCTTGTGTGCTTTTATTCTGATTTTTGGCCTTGCAAGCCTATTTCTTGGACCTTTACCTTTTGCTGGTAGGGAAGTATGTGCAATAAGGGCTTACACAGGATTTTAGTGGATGCACAATTTTAGTTCTTTAGACACATTATGGGCATGTGGCCATTCATTTTATTAGAATCCCTTAATATAATATATTGCTTTGAAAATTCTTAGAAAATTAAAGTAGGTGCCTTTTTCTGTCCCTCTGATTACTTGTAGAATCCTTAATAGCTGGAAATGGACACATAAGTCCACCAGATGTTTTGTAATTTGGTGATCTATTCAACAGCTTCCTTTGAAAATGTTTGTTCACATAAGTAACATTTATAGAGAGCTTCCTGAGACAGTGGTGACTGCCTTGCTTCATTTGATAACCACGTTGAGTGATTACATATCAGACTTTTTAATAGGTCTGAGTTCATTCAGGCAGCAATGAAATTTGAGCAGAGACTTATTGAGGGCACGTCTCTGAAGTGAGCCAAAATAATTGGTCTGCACGCAGGGCTCAAGTCTGAAATGAAATTTAAGTTTTCTAAGGTGATGGAGCGGGAACATATCTGCGACAAGGGAGGGGCTCGGGGTAGTTTGAATGCATTGCATAGAAATACATTTTTGAGGGCTTTATTGGTTTTGCTGTTAATGAAACACACATTTCTTGCAAAGCAGGTTTTAAGGTACCATCTTAGTGATTTCTTTAAAAAGCTTTACACTATCAGCTGGATTTCCACGAAGAAGTGACTTTACAAAAATGAGTTGTGTGATACATACTGTCTATGTCAAGTGACCCAGAGTCTAGTGATAATAAAATGTTAAATCAGGAAGCAGTAATTAAGACAGATTTAGGTAATATTTGTTGTACTTTAATGTGTAAGACACATATCGACACACACCCTTTTGTGGACTACATATTTAATTATTTGTTAAGTAGAAGTCAATTTTTAAGATTTTCTCATTACATAATGAGAATAATAAAAATAATAAAACAAAGAAATTAAATTATTTTAATTTAATTATTATAAAACAAAGAAATTAAATTATTTTATTTCAGCCAGAAACAGGGCCATGACCCCAATTTTTGGAATCCTGGCCTCATAGCTACTCTATTATTTCATTTTACCTTATTTAGTAAGTTGAAGTCTATATTTTAGTAAAATAAAAGAGGAATGGGCCACAAACATTGCCTTAAAGGTAGATAATATATGATACTTATGTGAACATATCATTTATAAAGCATAATTTACATCCTTAATTCTTAATTTTCTCCCAAATACAGTAGTTAATAGACTCCAAAATACATTTTATAATATCTCCAAAGTTATTTTCAAAGCCATCCTTACTGCTGTCATATCACAGCTCCAGATTTAACTATGTAAACCTAGACACCAAAGTTGAAAATGAAGAGAACTTGCAAAGAGATCACAAGTGAAAAGAGATTGTAAAAACTGATTGATAGACAGCTTGGTTCATTGGCCACCACTATGAGAGCCCATCTTTTGCGATGGCATGGCGTCTGCTAGAGAGTTCAGGCTGTGCACATGAGAGGGTTCATATATGGGTAGCCAGTTAAACTTTGCCTAATTTTGTGTCCACTGTGAATAAGTACAGTTGGCCCTCTACATCAATGGGATCCACATCCAAGGATTCAAACAACAGTGATAGAAAATATTTTTAATTGCATCTGTACTGAGCATGTACAGACTTTTTTTTTCTTGTTATTAGTCCCTAAGCCATAAAGTGTAACTACTATTTACATAGCACTTACATTGTTTCAGGTATCATGAGTAATCTAGAGATGATTTAAAGTATACAGGGAGATGTGCAGAGATTATATGCCAATACTACACCATTTTATATTAGGGACTTGAGCATCCATGGATTTCGGTATCTGCAGGAGTTCCTGGAACTAATCTCCCATGGATACCAAAGGACGATTGTATTCACTTGGTGTTAGATGCCTCTTCACAAATACTAGTACCATTTATAACATGTCAGTAGGTTGATGCTCATATTTAAACTTTCTATTTTATTATTTTTTTCCAGAAGAAGTACAAGTATTTAGGAGTGGGTAGCAAATGTAAAAATTAATAACATCCTATTGAATAGCCAAAGGGGCAAGAAAAAGATAAGAAATCAAAATACCATCAGAAGTGGTGCTAGTGCTACAGGAATGCAGATTTTGGAATGATTAACTCTAACTGTAAAAGTTAAATGGGCTTCACAGATGAAGCAGACATTAAAAGGGTGTCGAAAGATCAGTAGTGGTTCACAAGATTTGAGGGTTGTAAAAAGTACTTCAGGCAAACGCAGACCATGCAGGATAAAATTACATAAGAGAAGGCATGGAATATTCAGGAATTGTGGGGGGCAAATACTAGTGCAAAGCTAGAGGTCTACTGAGGGGATTCTATCCCCCAATCTCCAGGAAACAAAGTTTAAAAAAAATGGTTAACTGTTTTTACACAGTGAGAATTGAGGTCAGATTTGTGTTTCAGAAAAATAACCTGATGTCATGAGAGAAAACAAATTGGAAAAAGGAGACAGTGAAGCTGTGGTCGCATATTCAGCCCCTTTCCAGAAATAATCACTAGCCTCTCCCTCCAGCAAACAAGAGACCCAAGTAAACTATGCATACTCCATTGTGCTACTTACAGAGCTTCAGGACATTTGCTTAGTTCCACTCTCCCCAAGGGATTTCCACCCTAAACTTCTATGTAGACAATATAAAGATACCAAAAACAAAACCAAACCAGAATACCACTTAGAATACTAGTGAAGTCATCCAAAAAAGTGATGGGCATTAACATTAACTGGTGACTGCTTATACGGTAGATTAAATGGAAGACACCTTGGGTAATTGAATGGAAGGTGATAACTTGTCCACAATAAGAAATGCAGGTGGTGCAGCATGTTTACAGGCTGAAAAAGTAATTTTGGTTCTCAGCATCTTGTCTGTGTTGGTCTTTAGCAGAAAACTTTGAATGGTGATTTGCAGACCATATTTTCTTCAGAAACCAATGTACCTTGCAGGTATCCTGTGATTGCTTTTCAAAGAATAGGTTGATTTCATCTTTATCCAACCTTATTATTAATGGGTATGAGGATATACTTAAGAATAATCCATGGTAAATTTGTTGCTATGAAACAATATAGCATCCTTAGTATTGTCAGATATGTATATCTTCTATCAATGTCCTAAAGTAAGTCTACAGTTCCGTGGATTACCAGAAAAACAATTTTTTGCAAATTTATACTCCTTGATAAAAGGTTGCAAAAATGACCAAAAAACAAAAAGGTCCTATTTCAGTACAACAATTCTTAATGCTTTTTAAAGTATTTGATTTATCTTATCTTACTCAAGATATATTAAGTAATTATCAAAATAAATGTAAAGTAAAATAAATTTTATTCACAGGAATTAAAAATAATAGCAACTTATTTTATTGGATTAAGGATTACAGGAGAGATATACAAATAATTCTGTATTTTGACTCATCTAAATGCATATTTAATCTATATCAACTTGTGCTCAGTGGTCTAGAAAAAATAAGATTAATTTTTTTAAAGAAATATTTTGTCACTATGCAGAGAGGGCCAAAATTGCCTAGAATGCTCTCACCCATATATTCCTTTGGTTGGCTTTTTCTCATCCTTTGGGTTTCAGCTCAAAATCACCCCCTCAGAGAGATCTTCACTGCCTCTCTGTCAAATATGGCGACTTCTTTATTGCATATTACCCCTCTGCCATGTATTTCCTTCCTAGCATGTCACTATCTGACATCACCTTGTTTATTTATCTGTTTAATTGTTAAGTTTTTGTCCTAGAATGTCAGCTCTCAGGGGTCTTGGCCTGAGAGTGTTCCTCGTGCCTAGGTCTCTGTCTGGGAGTGTGGGCAATAAGTTAATATAAGTGGAAAGGATAAAGGAATAAATGAATAACTTAGAGTACATATGAAGACAGGAGACATTTGAAATGGGACTATTTTTTTTAAGACGGCAATTTAAGTCAAGGAAAAACATTGCGCCTGTCATCTGCTACCTTTTAAATGTAAAAGGTACTTACCCGTAGTTACGTAGAGAAAAAAAGAATATGGATTTTCCTTGTTAGCATTAAATTAAAACTTTCTGACAGAGAGCTGTAGGAAATGCTATGTCAGAAAAGAGATATCAGACCTATTATAAGTTTAAATATGTAAGTATAAAATTACTCTGTCACGTGGAGAGTACTGACAGTTGCTGGTATAAATCATCCTTATAGCATTCTTGACTGGGAAATTTAATATAATCCTTTTTTGGAAATCAGTAAAATTCCAGACACAAGACTAAAATCTCTAGGGAACAATTAACAGTTGCAATGAAATCACAGAAACTCTACATAGCAAACCAATAATACTCATTCTTAAAGTCTACATTGAGGAGGGAAGCATAACACAATATATTCCATCTAAAGCCTTAGACTGTAAGCAGGAATGGCTGCATTTTTGAGAGTCCATTAGACACTTTGGTTTCTGGCCAGGCCACAGTCTCTCACTACTCATTGTCTTCTGAGCAGTTTTACACCTCAACAGAGACTGGCCAGCTGCATCTTCACGTCCATATCCTTTGAAGCAACCATATTGTCATTACTCATTTTCCCTTTTTATTTCCTATCTTTATAGCTTCTTTATTCTTTAAGCTTTATACAAATTTTAATACTTCATTTTGTTGTTGTTGATGATTATTGCTTCCTTGATTTTCTAACTTTATTTTTTATTGATATGTAATAAATGTACATAATTTTGTGGTACATGTGATGATTTAATACATTGATATAATTTATAAAAATCAAATCAGTATAATGGGGATATCCATCCATTGCCTTAAATAATTGTCTTTCCTTTATGTTAGAAACATTGTTTGCTTGTTTTCATTTCACTTCCTTGAATCTGAAACACTGTTCTGGTACTTCTTTCCTGAACCAGTGACCGCATACCCCGCCACCTCGTTCCTCTACCGTTTCTCCAACCCACCACACAAATTCACACAGTATGCTATTTCTCTAGAGCTCACAGCTATTTTGTCTGTATTTTGAGCTCTATCCTAAATCGCTTCATATTCTTCTTTCTTTCAGAATCTTAAAAAAAAAAAAATCTGCCACTTCCGGGTCTCCTTTTTTTAGTTCTGATACTGTTATTCCCTCACCCTCAATGATAATTTCCTTTCAATAGCAGTCAGCTATGTAAATCTTGCCTGTGTCTGTGGTTGTAGATGTGCTTGCTCATATGTTTTCAAGACATTAACCCTCCTTACTGAATTTTTGACTTTGTATCTTTCTTTTCACAAATCAATACAAAGATCCTAAGTAATCTGTTAAACAGCAAATTGACTCTGATCTTGGATGTTCCACAGACACAGTTTTGAACAATTAATGCTCACTTGAAGTCACTGAATCACAGGATTTTCCCAATTATTTAGCCTTTTTAAACTATGAGATAAGTGACAGCTTAGGGTAAGAAAAAATAATGTTTCGACCAATTATGAAAACACGTTTGTGATCAGCCTGAAATCACAAACAGAATCACAATCATAGCCATGGCAAGTTCTTTAAATCAGTTATTATAAAAACATATATGTCTTACATGTAAAATAAAATTTCATAAAATTACAGGGCTTTGGAAATTTAGAGTTCGAGTTCTCCTGATTTTGTAGGTAAAGAAACTGAGACACAGAGAGATTAAATCTCTTAGCAAAGTCCGTATCTTTTCTTTGTAAATCCTATATTTATTTCACTTCACATTTTGGTATTGCATATGTCCTACACTCATGACTGACATTGTCCTAAGAATATGAGCATAACCCAAGTGATGCTAAAGTCTGCAGTGTGCCTTATCCATCCATCAGTTGCCTCTACTTTTGTTACAGAAGTGGGCAGGTTCTAGAATGTGTTTCTTTCCTATGTGTGAGTGTGACGGTCTCTGTGAGCTGCATTATGTACTGTCTGCTGATCCCCCTGCAGTCTTCCACACCCTCATACTGAGACAATGATGTAAGAGGTAGAAACCAGAAATAATGGATCAGCTTCTCCTTTCCTACATGGGGTGATGTGAACTGTATTTTTGTAAGAACTCAAAGCACAGTTGCATAAAGGGAATCACCCCCTATGGTCTGCTTGGAAAAGCATCTTTGTCTGTGATATTTGGTTTAAGCAGATTTTTGTCTCTTCTTTTATTCCTTCCACAAAGGCTTATTAAACATTATGAGACATGCGTTGTGCTAGGCATTTAGAAAACAAAAAGGAATAAATCTACATTACCTATCTTCAAGGAGCTCACAGTCTAGGAGAGGGAGGGCAAATAAATAGACAATAATAATAGCATCAAGTAAGTGATGTAATGATGGAAAACACATACTGCAGGAGAGACACATGAGGGACATCTAATCCAGAAAAGAAGGTCAAGGAAAGTTTTCCTGAGCCACAGCACCTGTACCAAGTCTCCCAGGATTCTTAGGAATTATCTCAGTAAAGAAAGGCGAAGAAGTATCCTAGATCAGAGAATTAGATCATCAGAGACCAGGCGAGCACTAGCAATGGTTTTGGATTTTATAGGCTGTGTGTCACAGCTGCTTCATAGTTAAACTCAAGGCTGCCCTAGAGGCCAACACCAAGGATGGTCCTCTTTGAAGGTGTGGGTATTATTCATCAGTTAATCTGATGAGGCTAGGCTATTCTGCAATATAAAGTCCAAAATACCATTGGCTTAACACAATAAAAGTTAATTTCTCAATTGTACCAAGTTCAACATAGGACAAGTGAAATTCCTCAGTCTTGGGACCATACCAGTTAGGTCTGCATCCTCCAAAGTTGCAGTGGCAGGAGGACAATGGTAGAGATTTGCTTGGGATGCACTTAAAGAGTAGTTGTGGAAGAGGTTTAAGTCACCTTCTGTCATTGACCAGAACACAGTAACCTCTCTCCAGATGAACCACGAGTGAGGCTGGGAAATGTCTTTCTGTGTGCTGCTAACAGAGAAAAAAGTATGTTGAACTCAGAATAGTATCTCTGCCATAGCCAGAGTAGCAGAGTTCATCCCTTTAATTAGGTGGTCTCCTGAGGCCCTATTTAGGACAAGGCTATTGCTTTGTTTGTTTGTTTATTTAAGACAGAATCTTGTTCTCTCACCCCAGACTGGAATGCAGTGGTGTGATCTTGGCTCACTGCAACCTCCGCCTCCTGGGCTCAAGCAATTCTCCTATCTCAGCCTCCTGATAGCTGGGATTACAGGCATGTGCCACCATGCCTCGGCTAATTTTTGTATATTTAGTACAGATGGGGTTTCACCATGTTGGCCAGGCTGGTCTCGAACTCCTGACCTCAAGTGATCCACCCACCTTGGCCTCCCAAAGTGCTGGGGTTACAGGCATGAGCCACTGTGCCCAGCCAACAAGACTGTTTAAAAACTGCCTATAGCTATGCCCTCTCCAAAGGTCATTCAAATTAAGTACTCCTTAATTTTCATTCTACCTACTAAAGTTTATGAAAGGGAATTTTGAATGAAGGAAAGTGAACAGAAATAAATAAGAATTGATGTTTTTCAGAACTGATGAACCATCAGTGGCATACTTTGGCAGAAAGCATTTTTCTTTGTTCAATTAACAGTCCCAGCCCTTAACTTGGAGTTTCTAGAAAATCATTTGCAATTGCAGTTTACTTGAAGCAACTGAGGTGATTGAGCCAAATATTTTCTCTTTAAACAGCCTAAAGGGTAGAATTTCTGGAGGTCAAGATGTGAAGATTGGGAGGGCCACGGCTTTGCTTCAGGCTAACCCTGCCTGTTTTATGGCTTGCTTTATGAATCAGATGCTTCCAAGCTGTACAAATTATGAGTTCGGTAATATGTGGGAAACAGAACTGAGTAAAGCATTGTCCTTATCTACAGGGTGCCTATAATCTCTTTGGAGAGATTCAGATAAATATTAACAAATAGCAAATTGCACAATGAATATTGCTAGAATGAAATAATAGCATTGCAGATAATTGCACATAAAAGAATAAGTTAGCACTGTAGGGATTTGGGAAAGGTTTGAAAGAAAACATGATAGCATAGAAGTTGAATTTTGAAGAGTGAGGTAAACTTTTAATAGAAGTTGGGATACAAAACATTCCAGGATGGGGAAATAGTATGAACAGTTACAGCTTTGTAAATTGTAAATATATATTTTGAAATGTTCAATAGCTTTGTGTGGCTGGTGCAATGTATGTTTGAAGGATACAGGTGAATAGAAGGAACTAACTATGAATAGTACTAACTAACTATTAGTTAGTACTCAAACTGTTCTTATTTTTTTATAACGAAGCTGCAGGATTTTTAGAGCTATTTTTATCCAGATAATAATTTATGTAGAGCTCATTAAGTGGAACACATAATTCTATCTGTAAAAGGTTTTCTGGAAAAAAAAAATTCAAAAGAATACCTAAGAGACTTTTAGAGTTAACTACCCCTCCTTGATCTAAGAACATATTACAGTAAGAAGTTATAAAAAGAGAAGACAATATAGATTTCCAATTCTCATGTTAATCAGTTGGGCCTGTTTCTAAAAACCAACCAGTTATTCAGTTTCTGAAACCTTAACATATATTTTGAGTGAGATTCAGCTAAACCTAGCATCACACAATGTCAGAGTTGGAAGACAGCTTAGGAGAATGGTTCCGGAACCTGACAGGTGGTCAATCTTGCAGGAAGCTTATAAAATATGTGCACCCATAGGTTCTATCCTAGTCATACTAAATCAAATCCTTACTGAGTGGGGCCAAGAAATCTGTACATTTATCAAGTTCTCAAGATAATGGGCAGCTGAATTTGGAAATTTCTTTAAAGTACTGTCGAGGGCACTGAGGTCCAACATTGCAATGGGCGTTTAAGATATTAAAAGTAAATGGGGAAGTCATGTATTCATGTATTCATTTTCTTTTTCAATTAATATTTATTTTCTTATGTACATAGTGCTTACTTATAGGCAAAGGATGCAAAGGTGAAAAAATATGATCTCTGACTTCAAGTATTTATTATTTTTTAGCATCAAAAGGGTGTAATAATGTAAATAGGCATGTGTATGTTTTCCAAAAACCATGAGGTTCAGATACTAATATTCCCAAAGTAATATTCTTCCTTTTCTACCCTATTTCAAGTAGAGGTACAACACGTATGATTAACAGATTTTCCCATGGGAACAGAAAAAAATAAATGTTAAAGAATAAAAGTGGACATATCAGTGTTTATTCTAGGTATTGAACTAAGCATTATATTTGTTCACATATAATCCTCACAATAACATTATCAAATGGGACTATCATTATTCCTATTTATAACTGATGAAATTGAGACATAGAAAGGTTAAATAAATAACTTGCCCAGAGTCACACATCCTTTAGGTAGTAGTGCCAGAAGTTGAGCTCCAGAGTTGGTGGGCTTACTTACCATATGATAGTGACTCTGGAATAAAGGAGAAACACAAATAATTTTTGCCATAAAATATCCAGTGGCACACTGTTGTTAGTAACAGATAAGATAATGGTATTCTGACATTCAGCAAGAAGGAAATCACTGGGATAACTACATATTATAAACTCTTTGTTTCTAGTTCCGTAAAATATACACCACTAAAAAGAAAAATTCTGACTGCAGGGAAACAGTATACTCTGTAGACCCCAGAAAAAAATAAATCACCATGAGATTTGACAACAATCAATTTCTCACTGCACACTAATCAAGCAGATAGAAAGAAGGCCATGGTAAGTGATTTACTTAATTAAATCTTTGAGGGAGGAGAGTTAGTTAGTTCATAGAGCTCTATGCTTTACACATTGACAAAACACAGCAATGTCAACAGTATGAAATGTGTATCACTCTAACAATGATGAATGCAAATGCATAGGATGCTCTGTCTGCCTGCTTCATGTCAGAAAAATCAAGACAATTCTATTTGGCAACTGGTGCCTGAGTCCTGTTGTTTCCATTAACTTACCCATGGATGTGTGGCAATTTATTTCTCAGGGAATTGTCTTGAGGCTGCTCTGGCAACCAAAAACACCAGATGGCTCTCCTTGAGATAAATGCCTGAATGTGGCTGGATGAGTATCCTTATTAAGGAAATAGACAAATTGTTTCCTTATTCCTTGGAGTTCCTTGGCCATCAGGGAATTACTTTAGGATATTGTGAAACCTGCTGTCAGCCTTCTCCTGTTCTACAGTGTCCCTTCCATCTTCTCATTAATCGAGGTTTGACTGCATCAGTCAGGTTAGTCTGGGTTATGCTGCAGTAACAAGCAATCTTCAAGACTAAATGGCTAAACCAAGCAAAAGTGTATTACTTTCTAATGCTACATGTGCAGCACAGACGGGTATGGAAGTCTTGAGCTTAATATAATAGTCTAGAATCAGGCTAAAAGAAGGCCTACCTCAATTCCAGTGTTTTCAATGACCAGAGGAGGAAAAGGAAATGTGGTAATTACACATTGGCTCATAAGGTTTCTGTCTGGTAAAAATTAGATGTCACTTCAGATCCAGAGTACTTTTCTCATGCCAAAGCAAGTTACATGACTTTGAATAATTTTAAAGGAAATGGTAAAAGATGTGAAATAGAATACATAACCAATAGTCTTAATGTAAAAACAGGAGATACAGGAATCTTAGATATGCTGGTGAGTGCTGAGAATTTAGGAGCACCCACAACCCAATCTCTTGGGTTTCTAGCTGCGTGACTTTATGAACACCTTTTCTTGTCTTGAGCATCTTCCTTTACCTCAACCCAGGGCCAGGATTCAATATTTAGAATAATCTCTTCTCTACAGGATAAGGAGGAGACAGGGTTAGGAACAAAGAATACAGATCATAAACTGAGAAGCCCATGTTCTGTTTGTAAAAACAAAACTTTATATCTTTTGCCTAAAAACCAAAATTGATGGCAGGTGAGTTTGGATGTTTCCTGCTCAAATCTAACTAAGCCTCTCCAAACATGTCTAAAAGTCTTACCCAGGCAACATGTGTGTTCACCTCCCCTTATCACTGCTGCCTCTGTCCTAGATGGTTTGCTTTTAGCTGTTTAAAAAAATTAATTATATTTGGTTGCAATTGTTAAAAGCCATGGAAGGTAGCAACAACCATGGTATTATTCTTCAGTGTCCACCTGCAGAGCTGACTCTACCAGAGAAGAGTTCACCCCTCCAGAGCACACTGCCCCACACAGCTGCCACACCACACTAATTGCAGTGTGTATCAATGTCAAAAGCCAGCCCATTGCTGATATCATAGTTTCTCACTTTGAAGGAGGAGTAAGCTAATTCCACAGTCTTCTCCTGTAGGACAAATGCAAGATAAATATTTTAGGTCATTAACAGTCTCTTTCTTCACTTCTAATTTAACATTTTACAAGAGTGTGACTTGGAGTGAAAGATTTCATTTTTCTCACCAGAAGACATAACATTCTTCGAAAGAAGAGAAAATAAAAATGAAATGAGCATTTGCTCTTATTTGTCCTTATATTTTAATTCTCTTCCTAGTAAGCTGGGCCTTCCAAAATACTTTCTCCCAGTGGAATCATGGACCTTGAAATTACTGATAGGTGAGTAATCCACATAATACCTCTTCATCCACTTTATCAGCAAGTCCTATTTTCTGTACCTTCCAATTCTGACTCTGTGTTTTTCCCACCACTTCCACCAGAACTACCCTAGTCCATGCCACTACCATGTCTCACCTAGGTTATTGAAATAGTTTCCTAAATGAACTGCATGAGTCTATTCTTGCTCTGCTATGCTCTATTCTCCATTCAAAACTTAACAGTGCTCTTTTTCACAGTAAATCATAGTCACTCCCATTTCATAACCATTTAGCAGATTCATATTACAGACAGAGGGAGATCCAGATTCCTATAGTACACAGTGAAGTCTTGATTCCTACTTCAGCCTCTACCATTCTTCTCTTTGTCTGTATTCCAGTCAAATAGGCCAACTTACAGTTTCTTGAACATAACAAATGTGCTCAAGTTTTTTGTACTGTACAAGTTTGTTTGTTTTTTCTCAATGCTTAAAATCTTTTCCTTAAATCATATGCATTGTTTCCTTCTTAACTTGATGAAATTTCTGGTCTAATGTCACCTCACAAGAGTACCTTTCCTTGACTGCCCTGTTAGTTTTCTATAGCTATTTAAAATAGAAAACTGATTCCTATTGCTGTTTAAAAACCCCAAAACTCAGTGGCTTAAAATTATAAATACTTATTATCTTACATGGTTTATGAGGGCAAGGAATCTGAAAGCAACTTAGCTTGATGGTTCTGACTCAGAGGTTTCAGTTAAGTTGTCAGCCAGGGAGGTAGTCACTTGAATGCTTGACTGGAGCTGAAGTACCCAATTCTAAGGAGGCTCCCTCAAAGTCCTAGCAAATCAATGCTGGATGTCTTCAGGAGACCCCTGATCATCAAATGGACAATCCAGGGGTGATTCCATGTTTTCAAAACATGGTAGTTGGCTTTTCCCAGAATGAGTGGGTGAAGACAGAATAAAAAGGAAGTCTCAATGCTCTTTAAAACTTAATCTTGGAAGTCAGCACACCTTCTCTTTCATTTTATTCTACTTGGTGGAATACTAAATCCAAACCTTACTCAAGGAGAGAGAAATTAGCCTCCTCCCCTTGGAAGGAAGAGTATCAAATAATGTTCAGATCTTTTTCCCCTTTCTTTCTTTTGAGACAGCATCTTGCTGTGTCATTCAGGCTGGAGTGCAGTGGTGTGATCATGGCTGACTGCACCCTCGACCTCCAGGGCTCAAGTTATCCTCCCAGCTCTGCCTCCTGAGTAACTGGGACTATAGGCACATACACTCAGCTAATTTTTGTGTTTTTTGTAGTTATGGGGTTTTGCCATGTTACTCAGGCTGGTCTTGAACTCCTGGGCTCAAGCAATTCACCTGTCTCAGCTTCCCAAAGTACTGGGATCACAAACGTGAACCACCACACCTGGCCAGAAGGTTCTGGAAACCACTACAAGTAAAACTGTATGCCTCATGCCATTCTTCCTACAACTACCTCTCTCTGTGTCCTGCTTCATTCATCTTTATGCCATTTATGACGCTAAATAGACAATAAGGTAAAGTTAAGAATAGAGACAATAAGATAAAGTTAAGAATCCTCAGACCAGATTTTGTGAATTCAAGTCCCAAGTCTATGACTTATGGAGAGTAAAACCTCAGACAAATTATATAACTTCTCTGTGACTCAGTTTTTGGATCTTTAAAATTGGCCATTGAGCACCTACCTTAAAGAGTTGTGGGTGCTGGGCGTGGTGGCTCATGCCTGTAATCCCAGCACTTTGGGAGGCTGAGGCAGGTGGATCATGAGGTTGGGAGTTTGTGACCAGCCTGGCCAACATGGTGAAACCCCGTCTCTACTAAAAATACAAAAACTAGCTGGGCGTGGTTGTGGACACCTGTAATCCCAGCTACCCGGGAGGCTGAGGCAGGGGAATCACTTGAAACAGGAAGGTGGAGGTTGCAGTGAGCAGAGATCCTGCCACTGTACTCCAGCCTGAGTGAAAGAGTGAGATTCCATCTCAAAAAAAAAAAAAAAGAAAGAAAGGAAAAAGAGTTGTGGGAGGAATAAAAGAAGAAGGGGGAGAAAGAGAGAGAGAGAGAGAGAATATTAAGAGAATATACAACACAAAATAAATGTTATAGAAATGTTACATATTACAATTATTACTATATTATTTTTATAAACCAGTGTTTATTCATTCTTTCCTTATTGTAATATGATTTGCATCAGTGCAAAATATTTGTCTGCCTGTTCACTATTGTGTTCTTGGTGTTTAGAATAGGTTTTAAAAATACATGTTGACTAAACTTATGCTCTAGAAGGCAAATATATTTATTTACATAATTCACATTTAAAAGATAAAAAGTACTTAAATATGTTCAATAATTTATCTATTCATTCCTTCGTTCAAAATGTTTTTTCTGAGTGCTTCCTAAAAGTTTCAGAGGGGCACCTATTTAAAGACATCATCTTTTCACCCAGATATAAATTAGTGTTCCATTAGAGGAAATTAGAATAGAAGAACCAAAGAAAGATTCAGACGAAAAGAACAATAAGTAATTAAAATAATCTGTGATTATACCTAGAGTTATTATATTAATAATTTGATAATTTATAATTGCTTATAAATCATCTCAGTAAGAAATATATAGGTTGAACTGCTCTTTCTACATAAAAAGTCATTAATTAACTGAGCAAGCACGAGAGAAGTACCTGGATGAGGAAAGAGGATCATGGAACATGTAACATATAATTTGGGAAACACTGCTATGGTCATCTTGCTTCTCTGAGGGTGGTATAAGGTGTCTGTTAAGTTTACTTTCAATGATGATCCTAAGATATCTTAACAAATTGATGATTCAGAGACAGTAGAGGTTATTACATACTTTCTTTCAAGATTCAAAAGTTAAAAGTTTAAATAAATTTGAAATAAAAAGTTGTATTTTAATTACACAGTATATGAGGACTTCATAGAATTTTCCATTTTGCCTGAACCAGTGCAAGCCAAGCACAATGTGGCTCACACAGCTGTCTACATTGGCCATCAACCACAAACAGACTCATAGCCCAAGGCCCATTTGGAAGAGGTCTGGAAACATGTCATGCCTGTATGTTATCACCACACTTACTCCTGCACCTGCAGTTTGCTTTCTGGAGTTATTAACAGGAAACCTCAAGTCCCTTTACATCAAATGTATTTGATGAAAGGATGGCAATGCTGTACCAGAAGGATGTGCATGTTAACAAGTTTGCCCAACCACAGGCATGGCCAGGTACTCTTGAGTGAATATGATTTGGGCCAGAAAAACAAAGGATGGCAGGCTTCTTTTTAAATGACTGCTTTTAGCAAAAAACCTGGTGATGAGTAAATAGACCCAGACAAAGACTATAGCACACGGACCTTCCTGATTTATGGGTGCCCACTGCTTCTTTTCCTTATTATGCTATGCTCATTTTATGTTTGCTTTTTGTGTGAACTCACACAACAAGATGTTATATATATTTTGTTTGTTTAGGGTAGTGGTTTTGAATGATGGCTGCAAAATTACACTCTGCTTCTAAGGAATGAATACAGGAATTAAATCTATTTCTGCCTATTGTGAAGAAAAACAAATACTGATCTGTTAAATAAGGTTCTTATGCAAAACAGAAAACAAAAGTACCTGTTAAATAAGATACTTATGCAAAGACAGATAGCTTAAAACTTGGGTTGCTTCATGGAAATATTATGGAAAGATCAGATAATGAGTATATTTCTTATTACAGAAATACTGTAATTTTTGAATAATATATTACAAACATTAGACAATAAAGAGGAAGACTTCATACTATTCTCCTTTTATTAATTCCTTAAATAAATATATATATATATATAAAATATCATGCATATCATACATATGGCATGAGCTGGGCATTGAGGATGAAAGGTAGACAAAACATAAATGGTCTCTGAACTCCGGGTGCTTATGTCAGCACTGAGTATAGGGAATGCAAACATTAAACAAATAACTACACAAAATGTGAGGTTAAAGGTGTGTCTGTGCAAGTGCCTTGAGCAAGAAGTATCGTGAATTACTCACACAAGAATACTTATTGAGTAGCTACTATATGTACCCTTTCCCTTTTAAGGATATAACAGTGAACAAAATCAGCAAACTCTTCTTTTTTAATTGAAAAAAATCAGCAAAAATCTCTGTTTTTGGAGAAGCAATATACAAAATAAATAGATAAATTCTTAAAAATCTTGTAGCAATCACAGATATGGTATAATAGGAGATATAGAGTAATAGAAGATGTGATCAGAGAGGAGCTAAGTTAGGAGGTAGAAAAAGTAGGGCCTTCTAGTTGATTTTAGGGGCACGGGTTTGTATCCCGGTAAGATGGAAAGTTATGGAGAGTTTGAGGAGTGGCATGGTCTGACATGTCTTAAGAAGGTCACCCTCGGCCAGGCATGGTGGCTCATGCCTATAATCCCAACACTTTGGTAGGCTGAGGTGGGTGGATGACCTGAAGTCAGGAGTTCAAGACTAGCCTGGCCAAGATGGTGAAACCCCGTCTGTACTAAAAACACAAAAATTAGCCGGATGTGGTGGTCAACACCTGTAATCCCAGCTACTCAGGAGGCTGAGGCAGGAGAATTACTTGAACTTGGGAGGTGGAGGTTGCAGTGGGCCGAGATCGTGCCATTGGACTCCAGCCTGGGTGACAAGAGCTAAACTCTGTCTAAAAAAAAAAATAAAAAATAAATAAAAAAAATAAAAAAAGGAAGATTACTCTGGCTGTAAGTAGCAAAGAGAGAAGCATGGAGACCCATGAGAAGTCTACTCCACCTTCTAGGCACAGATAAGGGTAGTTCAGGTACTGGTGGCAAAATTACAGATAGTGAAAAGTGGTTGTGTTCCAGCTCTAATTTCAAGGTACAGCCACAGAGCTGGCTGCTGCATTTAATAACAAAGGGAAAAAGAGAGGAGTCGGGGTAAACCTAGGAACTCTTGAGATAGTGAGGTATTTTAAGAAATTCTTCCTTGAGGGAGTGACAATTGAGTTATTTGAAGGAATAGTAAGAATTAATTAGAAAAAGAGTAAGGAGGGACAGAACACATAGATTGAGAATTGATTATATTTGTAGGACACCTTCTCCTAGGAAGATGAAAGGAAGAGGCTTTTTTGTTTATTGAGCTATTAACTATCAAAAGATAATGAAATTAGAGTAGACGCATTATACTTGTAAAACTTTTAGGGAAGATGTCATTTGCAACAATTTGTAGCATAAGACCATCACATATGGCATAGTATTAATCAGAAATTTTTATATTAGGCTTTATATTAATTGGTTTATTGTACATGAATCTAATAAATTTCATATCAAAATGACTATTAACAGAATGTTTTTCTTGACACTATTCATCTGTACACAACCATTAAGGAAAAAAGGTCAAATTGTGTATTTCCATAATTACATGACCATGCTCCTTTTTAACAACAGTGAGGAGTGGAGAGTAGTCTGTGTATGAGGAGAATATAATGCCCTGGCAGTTCTGGAGCCTTCTACTGTAAACAAATTAGAAAACTTCCAGCCTGCTTATACAGATTCAAAGCGCACATTTAACCTGGATATGAACTATATGAAATCTGGTCACATATTAAATAAATCTAAGTAAATAGGTACAGGATCAGCAAACGTGTAATATTTCCAAACATTTTCTCTTTCTGTCAAATATTTACATCTTTTAATAGTTTCATGTTTATTTTACTTATTAAATAATTGCTCACCTCTTTTTGGTTCCTTAAGCAGTATTTATATAAAAGAAGTCATAACAAGATGGCATTGCCACCTCTGTTGTGTTGAATGTATTTTAAAGCGTTGTGCTTGCACTTTTACTTTAGTTTTTATGGTTTGTATTTTTACTGTTTTAGAGCTGCTACTAGAAGTACTTAATCTCAGATGAGTTATTAACCAAATTTTAAAAATCAGGTTATGCAAACTGCCCAAAGAAATAATAATAAAAGACATGAAAGGCTTTGTATTTTGCTATTTTTAAAACTAGGACCAGTCAAGTTTGGTTGGATTTTTCTAAGGGAAGAAATCAGAAGTGTTAGGGCAGGATGTACAGAATTATGACAATGAAGCTCTCCCAGCATGGAGCTGACAGAATAAAGGAAACCCCATCAGGGACACGTCTGGCTACAGACTTGCATTTCAACATGATGTATCATGTCTTCTGGTTTGAAAATAGTGGTAAACTACCCAGATCACATTCTCCAAGAGTTTGGAAACTCAGATATGCTTTTGGGAGAAAATAATAGGTTTCATTTTTCCTTTTATGATGGAGTTAGGTTGAGGTGACTTCTATGATGATCCAATACAGTTGGTTCAGGAAAATCAGTCATTTTAGTTATTAACAGAAACATAACAATTCTTACAATAGTGGTATTACATAAAGAGAAATATATATATGCAATTATTTTCTATTTGATTTTTCTAGCATTGGCTAAATATATATAAATTTTCCTCAATAAAAACTTGTTTTCTTTGTGATAAAGGCAGAATATTATTCAGGTGACTCTTACAATTCTTAGGCTTTGGTGGATTTTCTTAGGATAATTTTTCTGAAGTGAGTCACATGCCAGGAGAAGACATGAGAAACCATTGTTGCAGCTCTCTTCTGTGTAGGCCACCAAGTTGACTTTTATACAACTACCTACATCATAACTCTGGCCTAATGCTACCAGGACATCTCTAAGAACTGATAAGTCAACCCATTTTATCTTAAGGCTTTATTACTGTCTAAAATAAGAGTGATGCACAAATTATATAAACTATATCAAATCAAATGAACACAAGTCACATCCAATTCCTGCTTCATGCTTCTAAAATTCTGGCTATGGGACATTATTGATACCTCCAGTTCACTGCATTCACTTACAGTATCTATCAAGTGGGATTATTCCAAAGACAAGCTCTCTTATGAGTGAATGTATTATTAATAATCACCTAGTGTTCACATAATGTTCACATAATCCTCCAGTTTTATAATTTTTTTAAATAATGCCAATACAAGTGTTCTTTGGAGAAGAAATGAAATGAATTATTGCCATAGACTAAAAGTTTGTGTGCCCCAAAATTCATATGTCAAAACCTAATTGTCAATGTAATGGCATTACAGGATGCGACCTTTGTGAAATGATTAGGTCATGAAGGTGGGGCCTTCATGAAAGAGATTAGTGCCCTTATAAAAGAGTCTCCAGAAAGCTGGTTAACCCCTTCCCCCATGTGCGAATGCAGCAAGAAGACAGCCATCTATAAATCAGGAAGCAGACACTCACCAGACATTGAGTCTGCTGGTACCTTGATCTCAGACTTCCCAGCCTCCAGAACTGTGAAAAATAAGTTTCTGCTCTTTATAAGCCATATAGTCTGTGGTATTCTCCTATAACAGCCTAAATGGAAAAATTAATTATTATCCGCATTTTACTGATGAGAAAAATGAAGGTTTTCAAGATATTGAATCTGTATTCTAGTGGTACTTTGAACTTATCTTTTTGTATATATTGAGGTGACATTGATTATTATTGGTAGTAGTATTACTAATACTACTACCTACTACTACTGAAACCACCTTTGCAATGTTATAACTGAGGAAATTATGACAGTGAAAGAAACAGACCTAACAGACTCTATCTTGCTTCTAACCTTTAAACTGTCTTTGTTCATTCCTGGGAATAGGCCAAACTAACTTTGGGAAGGAATTCAGTTCATGGTTTGACTCTGAAAAAAAATTGGTAACAGCCCTTTCCTGAAAAGATCCCCTTCTTGCCTGGGGACCAGTCAGCCTTTGCAGGACTAACCAATTAGCTACAAGTTTAGAAATTACAGTTTAGGGGTCATGTAGCCTCTGGCTCCAAGAGTCTGAACCTCCCCAAATGGCTTCTTGGAATAATATCACTATTACAAAACCTAAGATCAGTGCTTGAGATATTTTGCAGACCCTGCACTGGTTGGATCAGCTGACAACACTCAGACCAGTAATCTGGTTCAACCAGTTCTGCCATCCTATCCAGGAGCAGATGACGTCAAGAAAACCTTACTTTAACCCTCTATGATTCCATCTCCAACCTGACTAATCAGCACTCCCCACTTCCCAAGCCCCTACCTGCCAAATTATCTTTAAAAACACTGATCCCTAGCTAATTTTGTATTTTTAGTAGAGATGGGGTTTCTCCATGTTGGTCAGGCTAGTCTTGAACTCCTGACCTCAGGTGACCCACCCACCTCAGCTGGGTGTGGTGGCACATGCTTGTAATCCTAGCCACTAGGAAGGCTGAGGCAGGAGAATTGCTTGAACCTGGGAGGTGGAGTTTGCGGTGAGCCGAGGTCCCACCATGGCACTCCAGCCTGGGCAACAAGCAAAAACTCCGTCTCAAACAAACAAACGAAAAACAAAACTCTGATCCCCAAATGCTGATTTGAATAATAATAAAACTCTGGCCTCCTACACAGATGGCTCTGCATGAATTACTCTTTCTCCATTGCAATTCCCCTGTCTTGAAAAATTGGCCCGTCTAGCGGGCAAGGTGAACCCACTGGGAGGTTACACCGCCTCATTGCTACTGGGCTCTTCACTGCAGCTCCGTAATACTGCATACTTTTGCCCAAGTGAAAGCATTTCTCTGTTGAAGTTTTCTGTGCAAAGTCTGTTCACAGTGTGTGTGTGTGTGTTTTTTTTCTTCTTTTATCTACATGAACCATGCTTGAGGAGTTCTCCAAGCAGAGATTGGTAATGGTTTCTATAAGGAGTATCTGTCAGCCTTTGTATTCTTTACACATTGTTGAGTTTTAAAGTGCCAGACTGTGGCAGCCTATTATATAACATGACCTCCATAAACCTGTTGATTGGAGACTTGGCTCAGGACATTTCAAAAGCCTCATACTGGCCCGGAGTACATTTGAGGAAAATGTCCCGTCTCAGTGGGAACAGGTGGAAATCTAAATGCAGTGTTGGCCCTGGTTAGAAAACAGCCCCAAAACATCAAGGATTACTGAATGTGTGAATCTAAAATCTGCCTTTAAACCCATTTTAACAACTCTCATTCAACTCTGCAAGAAGTTGGAAGTACTGCTTCAAGGGTCAGTCTTTGTTGCTTGAGTTTTATATTCTTAAATAATGCTGATGACCTTCATTCAAGAGTGAGGTCTGCTAAGGGCAACTCTTTAGATGGAAGATAACTCACTTATAATAGCAAATTTAGAACTAAAGAGTTAGAGCTTATTGGCAAATAGCCTCAATTTAGTGTGTATTGTTGTGCTAAAGAAAAGTAGGCTTTGGTAGACTGGGGTCAAAGTTCACTTTGTATTCAAATTTCAGGGTCACCAGCCTTGTCTTGGAGTTTCATCACTAGATGGGTAGACTGTTGCTCTGTTTTTGTAGTATTTTAGCTCTTAGAACATACTGTCTGTTTAATGGCAATTAATACCTCCCAGTTCTCCTCTAGGGATATACTCATTCTTTTTGCACTGTACACAAGAGCAGGACATTTTACATGGAGGCAGAATAGAGAGTTGAATATCATCTGATATATCGAGACTGAAAGTTCCTACCTTTGCAGTAATCTCTTACAATATCTGATGACTTCTTCCAGAGTTTCCACTTATAAGAGGTCATTCTACCCCAATGTACTAATTTTTACTCAAGTATTAGCATTCACTACTAAAACATTATAATTCAGTTTATCAGATTATCTGGTTGACTGTATATCAAAGAAAGAGACACCAATATGATCAAGTTTTGATTCAGAGATTTTCATTATGGGAATAAAATTCAGGTGAAGACGTTTGAATACACAGAATTTTTTTTCATTCCTTCTATTTGAAACTATCCTATGTAACTGTGATTTTTGTGTGTGTGTGTGAAAGTCTCATGCCCAGGCTGGAATGCTGTGGGCTATCTTGGCTCACAGCACCCTCTGCCTCCTGGGTTCAAATGATTCTCTTGCCTCAGCCTCTTGAGTAGCTGAGATTAGAAGCACCAGCCATTAATGCCTGGCTGATTTTTGTATTTTTGTAGAGATGGGGTTTCACCATGTTGGCCAGTCTGGTCTTGAACTCCTGGCCTCAAGTGATCCACCCGCCTCTGCCTCCGAAAGTGTTGGGATTACAAGTGTGAGCCACCATGCCCCGCCAACTGTGATCTTTCAATGCATATTTACCTATCATCTATTTTATTCAAGAGACTGTGGTGCTGGAAAATTAAATAGACAATTTAATTAGGGTATATCTACATAAAAATATGTATCTATATGTGTGTGTGTGTGTAGAATATGAGAAAATACTGGCAATGAAATCAGAGATGTAGGCAAAGTTTTGTGCATAAGCAGATGATTTGGAAATTAACCATCTCTCAGATGGACTGGCTCAGAGAGGAACTGGCATTTGTGCTCTGTTCTGAGCTGTGAATTGTATCAGGAAAGGTAGGACAAAGGGAGGGAGGATTCCTGGGAGAGGGGGTAACGGGGTGGATATGGATGTGTGAATGTGAGAAGGGGTGTGGTGTGGGGAATGGCAAGGGATTACAATTTCCTAGGAAAGCCGGCTTCTTACAAAGAGAGACAGGTGAGAAGTAAGATACAGAGGGTTAGAAACTTGTTATAAGTGTTTTGAATTAATCATGTAGGTAATAGAAATTAATATGAGGATTATACACAGAGGAGTGGTGTGATCAGTTCTATGCTTTATGGAGAAAACAACTGGCAAATAGGAGAATGATTTGGAGAAGAACATAGAGACCTTTACAATAGTTAGCAAAGAATGTGAAAAGAAAACAGAAACGATGAGGACCTGACCAGGGTAATGGGATCAAAATAAAGTGTGAAAAAAGTAGAATAGAGCACCAAAAATATTTTATGACTTACTAAACGTAGGCATTGGAGCAATGGATGCCCCTGAAAGACGAATATGTAAAAGAGAGGACTCATGTCAGAAAAAAGATGAAGCCAGTTTTGCAAAAATTATACCAGTGAGAAAAATTATGAGAGTAAAGTAAGCTAACCTACCCTCATCTTGCCTTTCCCTTAATTATTCCTGGGCTGTTGGGTAAAGCTAACTTTGTAAAACGTTTAGGCTATAGTTTAAAAGATAATAGGTCTTGCCAGGAAACTCAACGTTTTTGTAAATCTAATGGGCTGGTGGGAGGAGAGAATCCTGAGTCCTGCTAAAGTGCAGACATAAACAATTGTCAGCTAAAGTGCAGACATAAACAATTGTCAGACATTATTCGGGAAGTTATAAGATATGCGACTTCCCCAATTACTCCTGAAATAACACCATTGGTGTAGATTGGTATTTTGAGATATCTTTTCAGGTTTTTTGCATGTCTGACAAACATGGCTCCACCTAGACCCTCCAACTCTGCTCCTGTGGCCTCACTCAGAGGCAAGTCAGCCTGCAGGAGGATAGCTTTGACCCCTTATGATGTCATCTCATCCCCAACCAATCAGCAGCAATGACCTGGCCTTCCTCACCAATTACCAGTCAGACCATTACCTGGCCTTCCTCACCCCTTCCCCCAAACTGCTTTTGCAAAACTCCTAACCTATGAGCTTTGGACAAGATGATTGGAGTATGAACTCTGTCTCCCATGTGACATGGTTGGGCTCGTGTCTATTAAACTCTTTCTTTACTGCAATGCTATGGTCCTTCATGCAGCAGAGAGGAAGAATCCCTTGGACAGTTACAAAGATATTAAATTAAAAAAATGTTCCCTTATCATCTCGGATACCACACCTGACTGACATAGTAATAATAATATTGACAGTAGTGTTAAATAGATAATAAGTGTTTATACTAATCCTCACAACAACTATCGTGATACAGGTATATTATTGATACTTTATAGATGAAAATGAAAATTCAGAAAGGGTAAGTGTATTACAAAAATTTAGATGACTGACAAGTTACAAAAAAGGTGAAATTCAAATGTATTTACTCCAAGTTTAAGCTTCTGAACACTCCATCAGAGTTGCCTTGCATGTACACCACTGGATTCAAAATACCCAATTAGATTCATGATGAGTATGAAGTGCTCTTACTATTTTGTTTATTTTTTATTTTGTAAACATCATGCAGTGATTTTCTTTCTCTGCCAGGAGGAGGAAAAACAGGCAAATAAATAGGCAAAACAAAAGTATAAAGGTTGAAATATTAAAGGTAAAATTTGCAAAATTAAAATTTGCAAAATTAAAGACAGTTAGAAATAAGGTTATTTTTGTTGTGTTGATTAGCACTACAAGTGATTCTTGAGCCTCGCAAGAAATGATGTAGTCTTTGTTATTTCTCTGAAATTGACACCTTTATTGAAGCCTTTTATTTCTCTAGTTATTATAGTGTACATTTTCTTTTCACATCTCATTGTAAATTGAGTTAGTTAATTTTGTATTTTATTTTCTCTTCAAAACAACTTTTTTTTTTTTTTTAGTAGATGTGACTGTTTCTTTTCATATTCATTTTATAGGTAAGGAAATCAAGAATGTTCCTTGTAGCAATTAATGAACCTTAATCTTCTGACTCAATATCTGGGATTCTTTCCATGATCCTATATTACGTAAGAGAAAAATGGTCTAGTATCTAAAGGCAAACAGTTTCTATTATGAGAAAAGGATTTGAGAGCTAATTTTTTAAACTGCCCTTCCGCCTCTGAAAGATTTGAAAGAGGAAGCCGCAAGCAAGCTGGGAATGCTTCATTTATCTTATCTCTGACAAGGAATAAGAAGTATTTTGGAATTCCCTAGAGCCCAGAATGTCTATTATGCACTGACAGAGCTTCCTGTAATTAAAGGCTATATTACATTTGGATGGAAGTGACACACTCCGTTCTGGAAGCATATAGCCATATGCACGCTTTTATTTAATAAAAAAGAAATCAGAAATCAATTGAAAGTGAGATTTGTTAGGATGAGGATGTTAAATAAAACCATGTTCAGGGCAGAGTTGACAAAATCTTTCTCTCTGAGTTGGTACAAAGTTAAGAAGCGTCTACAATCATACGAAAAAATTTATTTTAGAGGTAGGTGAAAAAGAGAGATTATTTGTTGATTTGAGTGGAAGACTACAGAACTTTTCAGAAGATTTGGTGAGCAGATGCTTTTAAAAGCTCTTACCAGCTCAGTCTTTACTACTAGTAATTTCAAACAAAGCAGGAGGTCGGAGCATTAATGTTATTTTCCTTCCTTTTTCTACAGTCCTTTTGGCTAACCACTGATAGAGAACAGCCTGGAGAGGCCTTGAGAAGCCCCTGTGGTGAAAACACATCAATGTCAGCTTTAAACTGGGGGCTTGTTTTCAGCGTGAACTAATTTTTCCAGTTTCTCGCTTACTTTACCTTTTCATAACCACATTAAAAACAAGAAAATATCCATGATTTATCTCCAAATATATGCTATTTTGTTTAGGTTGATATCATGAATTTGTCATTTCTTACCCATTCTGAATTTTACATAAGATTTCATGAATAGTAAGATGAGCGAGTATATGAGGAATTAGCAGTGGCTCTTGTTACAGGCATTATTTTCCACCATGGAAGTTGCTCTCTTAGGTCAAGATCCTTAGAAACAAATCTTAAGATGAGCTTTTATGCCCAAGAGACACATTAAGAAAGTACTTCCTGGAGACACTAATATGGAAAGGCAGAAGCAGAACAAAAAGAGGAAGAAGCCAGCACTATAGTATGAATGTGTGTCCCCCATAAAATTCATATGTTGAAACCTAATCACCAATGTGATAATTTTAGGAGGTGGAGAATTTACCAGATGATTAGATGATGAGAGCAGAGTCCTTATGAATAGGGTAGTGTCATTATAGAAAAGGCCCCAAAGAGCTCCCATGCCCCTTCTACCATGTGTGTACACAGTGAGAAGGAGTCGTCTATGAATCAGAAAGCAGGCCCTTACCAGACACTGAATCTGCTGATGCCTAGATCTTGGACTTCTCAGCCTCTAGAGCCATGAGAAATGAATTTCTGTTGTATACAAACCACTCAGTTTATATTATTTTGTTATGGCAGTTTGAACTGATTAAGACACCAACAAAGGTAAAATTTCTGGCAAAATCCTCTTGATGATTGCCTGATCCCACCTTCCAGGGAAGTGATTTCACCTTGAGTTCAGAGAGTTAGGCTTTCTACTCTCTTACTTCCTGGTCATTTAATAAGGTCACCCTTTGGGGATGCCAGCTCATGGAATTGCCAGCTTCAATAGCCCCTAGAAGTAGAGTCTCGTAGGCAAGTTGAACAAATATCTTTTAAAGCTGGGAGAGGTAATCACCGAAATAATAAAATAGGGCCAAGGCGATCTAGGCAGACAATAGCTTATGGACAAATCAATTGGTTTAAAAGAAATTGGGTTGAGTTGCGTTAAAGATGTTTTACTTTCCTAGACTGCGTAAAAATTCCTAAAGTTGATTATGACACAGATGGTAATGAACCGTCTGCAGTCTTTCAAGAACTGTGACTAGAGAGGGTTGAGGTGCTAGGAAAGACAGTGAGAGGGAGCCAGGAGTTAGGCAAAGCAGTGGCAAGGTTTGCTTCTACAGTACACTAAATATCAACCTTTGGGATGAGGTAATTATACTTCTAAGTAGGCTATTTTAAAATAACTATTACTATTTTTACCTAAACTCCCACCATAGGCAAAAAAAAAAAAAAAGAAAAAAGAAAAAATCCAGAACACCGATGGTAATTTCAGCTCTTTCAGGAGCAAGCAAGAGTTTATTCATTTCCTTCCCACTGACTTTTTAAGGATGTATAAGCTGCCTTGATCTGCTCTCCTGTATTTACCTCTGTGATCTGCTTTGCCAACTCCAAATTGGAGAATGTATTACTAAGGCAGAAGAATTTGATGACAGCTTTGTATCTCCAATGAACATCTCTCCTTGCTATAGCTCTGCTCTGCTCCACTGCACCAGTTGGATTCAGAGCATGGTTGCAGGCAGGATAGTAAAGCAGTTGTTAAAGAGTGGGCAGAGTAGAGAGTTTGTAAATAGAGAGTTTAGAAAAAAATCATAGGATCTGTTCAAACAATGAGACTTGACTTTTGACAATCAACTGTTCAAATAGATCAACCCCATTTCATTGTGAGAAAGAATGTTGCATAGCTCCTACATCTACAAATTATGATAACCATGTGAATTGTAGACAGAGCCAGTAAGAACGTAGTTTAAATATAGAGTAACTTCTCAGAAATAATAATCATTGGCATTTACAACTGCATAACAACACTGCCAGAATTGCCAGTTTCCTAAATAAAGGTCAAAAACATGCATTTTGAAATCTGGGAACAGACTATTAAAATCTAGAAAACAGATTATTAAAGGTGGGAAGGTATCCAGGCTGAAAGTGCTCTAGCTGCTTCTTTCTGTCCGCAAAACTAGATAATACTTTGTGTGCATGTAGAGTGTGGAATATTCCCCATCAACTCCCCTCCTCAAGACCCAGATCCATTCTCCACCCTGTCCACTTGGAGTTCCCTTTGCCCTCTGGCTTTGGTTGACTTGGCCAATGAGAGGCACTGAGTGGAGACTGCTGGGTGCAGGAGAGTGAGATTGGAGTATTTATTCCCCGACTCCCTCCATCCTGGGCTGAGGAGGGCACTACAGCTCTCTCTTAGGGATTTGGTAACTCTTCCCTCCTCCTTGAAGTTTAGATTAGGAGCTGATCACGTGTTCTCCTGTGACTAGTCCCATTTTTTTCCACTGCTTCTCACTGTTTTTCAATGAGACCAGCTCTAGTAGTGTTTAAGCATCCCTTGTTGGTTTCCCTGAACCCTGCTCATACTTTTGGCAATAGTTCCTTTACTATATACTCCTAGGCTTCCCCATTTGAGTATCGTCTATGGGACTTGACTAAAATAGAAAGGTAGAATTGCTTTATTCTAGGAGTCATGTCTGTTACAAAACCTATCCCTCCCACATCATTCCTTATTCTATTAGCAGCTGCCTTCAGACCTGGACAAGAGGCGGCCCCGTGCTTTATAAAGCTTCACTTATCACAAACACGAAATGATAAGAATATATTCATTATATTCATTTAAAAAAAAATCTGGATGCCTCTGTCACTTGAAATCTGGCAGTTACCACTGGTGTGGCACTACCTGAAAAGCTAAACATCTGCTCTCATGACTACCAGTATTAGGCCGCAAGAAAATATTTCTCCACATTTTTTCTATTGTCTTGAAACCAAAAGCTTTGTGTCCAAATCTTTCAAGGTCAGAGGTCATCCTTCTGATAATATGGGAGACAGATACTATTTTAGGATGAGGTAACATTTTCATGGTGGATGCTCATAGGTAAGAAAAAAATAATATCAATTTTTTTCAGATATATGGATGTAATAGTTTCTTGCCTAATGAAATATCCTCTCCTAGTAGTGTAGTGTACCCATTTTTCTTTTTGCTCTTCCTGTTCCAATTTGTAGTTCTGGAGTTAGTGTGGAATTAGAATGAGGTAATGCCAATGACTGCACCAACTAGTGAAAGAAACAGTTTTGAAACTCCACAATTCATATTTCTTTTAAATTTACATTTTTTATATATATATATGTGTCTATATATATATGTAGGTCAAGATCTAACTTACTTAAAGCTATTGGTAAATAAATAGACATCAAAAAGTGAAATTGCACATAATTTTGTTTTTATAAAAATGTGTAATAAAATAAATGCATTCTATTTAAATATTTTCTTTTTTTCTTTAAATTTTGATGTTTATTAATCATGATTGATGTTTCTTTTTGCTTTTAACAATTTTCAGCATTTTAGAAGAAAAAATATTTTGAGAATAATGTCAGTTTTGAATATTCAGTTTATGTTTTAATGAAGAATATGTTTGAATTTGTAGACTTTCATAAAGTTACATTTTAATTTTGAATTCTTAAGGCCAGGGATTGAAAAACTTTCTGTAAAGGGTCAGAAAAAGTTACTACTAGTTAACTCTGAAATTGTAGTGCAAAAGCTGCCAAAGACAATATGCAAATAATGGACAAGGCTGTGTTCTAATAAAATTTTATTTGCAAACACAGGCAGCTAACTCACCAGCCTTAGTTCTACAACAATTGCTTTTAATTTGTATTGTAATAGAATAAAAATTATGTGAAAATTTCACTTTAATAATACAATTAGTAATTTTCCTTACATTTAAGTCAGTATGAATGATTTATCAATTATGTCTTTATTTCATTACTCAGTAAAACAGAAAAATTCACCAACAGAACACGTGAACATGATAATAGTAATTAAATGTAGTCTTCTGATACTTTGCCTACTCTTAGCCATAAAAGAAACCATAGCTTTACAGAAATATTTAAAATGTTGTTGTTTGAAGTATATTTTTCAAGACAACCCTAAAATGTATTGAATATAAATGTTTGTTAGCTTTATTTGTAGTTTACAAATATTTAGAGATACGGTGTGTGGGACTTCAATGCTACTCTTGCCCCAGGCTCAGACCAGTTTTGAGGTGGGTCTGATTAGCTATTTTCCTCTCTGGGAGCAAGTGATCTTATCAAAAGACAAAGCTTTATTTCAGAAGTTGCAAACTGAGAACCTTCGGGTTGTGTTTAACTCACTCATTTTGGATCTGCACAGCGTTCATAAAAATGTGAATCAGTTGCACACTAATTCCAAGTAAAAATCTAGATGTCTGTCTGCTGTTTGAAAATCTTGTAAAACTAAATCTCTCTTTAGGGGTCTCAGCAGTCCCCTTTAGAAGAGACATGGGACATCACCCAAGTCTTCAGCACCATCAAGGGCCCCAACCCAGCCAGCCAACTTCACCATCTGTACTACTTGACCTACCCTCTATAGCCTTTGACTTTTAAAGCTATTCCAGACCATTGGAAACTGGCCCTTTTCTAATTTGTATCCTCCTTGCAGTAAATGCTGATTCCCAAAACAAAATACGCAAACAAATCCAACCAGCAAAACAACCACTAAAATGGCAGCTCCTTTTAATCCTAAGAACCTCTGGTCTTTTTTGTCCCTGCCTAGGACGTGGAGTTGGTGACGCTGCTCTGATTACTCTCTGCCCCTTCCCTCCAATTAATAGAAGGAAAAAGAGTGAGCAACAGTTTGCACCAATCTTTTCACATTTTCCAAAGCGATGTTTCAACTCAGTCATTCTAGAACTATGATCAGGAACAACAACATAGAAAGTGGCCTAGTTTGTGACAGTATAACTATAATAAAATGATATTACCTGATAATCATATCTATTATTAATAAAAGAAAAAATGAATTGCCCTTTTTATTAAAAAATACAAAGGAACATAAAAGGACTTTGAGAATTTAATTGAGTCCTTGCTAACAGTGATAACTTAATGGGAGGAAAGGCATAGCTACTAAGAAGATCCTGGCTGAGCAATAGACCCCTTTCTGTTTCCTGACAAGTCCACAGAGGAGCAATTTAGAATTGAGGAGGAAAAGGATAGGAATTAGATGTTGCCCTGCATAGCACTAGAGGTTCATCCTATAGTAACTTAACCAAGAACACTGCTTTGAAAATTAAGTTAGGAAAATGATTTTCCTACTTATTGGTTTAGTTTTGTGGGTGTGCACATATGTGTATGTGTTTGTGCTGTATGTTCTTGTGCCAGCAGTTACCTGTTAGACAGTGATTTTCATTGTTTGGTTGAATCCTAAAGTAAGAAGGGCATTTTATATTGTGAGTGTGCATAAATACACATGTAATAATTTATATAATTTTGGAAAAACATTTTTATAAAATAATACCTATTGTTATACTGCTTGTGATAAACACTAACATTTACTATCATTTTTTTTCAGTATCATCTAAAAAGATCTGATAGCAATCCTCTAAATCATGCATTCTCAATGGGGGTGATATTGTCCCCAAAGGGGAAAAATGGTTTCTTAGGGACAAAGAAAACTTAGACAGTAAAATGGTTTGTGGCCTTCCAAAAGGTCACAGTACATAAATAGGCATTAACATTTCATGAGGGTAAAATATTAGGGGAAAAATGTCTAGAAAGTCTCCCTAGAAGGCAATTTTTCAAAAAGATTGAGAAACACTACAAAAATGACCTGCAGTTGGAAAAACACTATGTTGAAAAATTCAGAGACTAAAGTAAGTATGTCTGCAAATTCACATGGTTAGAGAAAACGCAAATGAGACCAAAAGTTAGAGCCCATGGCAGACTGAGCATTTATTTGATGACCCAGAATCCCAATACCCTAGTCCCATTTTTTTTTTCTGTGGGACTTAGATGCCAGCTGCCTTTCTAAAACTATCACCCTCCCTATTCTGTTATTGCAGATTAAACAAATTATCTTCCCTCTGCACTGAGAAGTCAGGATCCCAGCTCTAGCTCTGCTATGAGAAGGGAAGAAAGGAGATTATTATAATAAAGTTTGAGGTTAAAATTTTAAATTGGGCTGATTTTAGGAACCAAAAGTGATCATTCAACTATGGAATTTTCCCAAGGTTTTATTGAAGGAAAATGAAAGGAGGCTGATGATATAAGGCAGCAATTGGGGGAAATCAATTTTTTTAGCATTTATAGCACAAAGAGTTAAGACTGCTTAATGAAAGAATTACATTGTCAACATGTTTGTTATGCTTTGCGGTTTCTATTTCTCATTTTTTCGCCTGCATTTCCATTACTGAATCACCCATTGGTAAACTCCATAGTATTGGAAAACAATGAATGTTATTAATACCTTATATGAGAAAAGGAGATACTTTAAACAAGATTTCTTTCTACACCAAGTCTAGTACCCAAGAACATGCAGAAATAGATTTTCATATTCATCACATAAATTTGAATATATTTATAATTCACTGCAAGAAATTACACCAAAATTTGCAGCAATATCTGCAAATAATTACACTTTAGAGTGCCAATAGATATTTCTCACAGCTCTGATAAATATGTAATTGCAGTAACAGAAAAATAGAATCTGAGCAATGGAGGATAAGGTAATGTGCACACCACTTTATCCCTATCCATATGTTGATTAAGCTATTCAAAGCTTTAGTCACAAAATGCAGATGTTTGTTAGCATTTTAGTCAACACAATCTCCGGTAGAGGTATATATGGTTCATACGCCCATTCTGAACAGGAAAGCAAGGAAACTGCAGGCAAATTGTATCATGCACCTGCTGTATTCAGAGGATGGCAAAAAGGCTGAGTAACAGACATGACCAAAGAGTCAGATGTCACTATTGCAGGTGGGGTGAGAGCAGGGAGAGAGAGCATACGGACACCTCGATCAAGGTTTACTATAAAGCGATGTGTTTTAATAGGAAATATTATATTTTCCTTTTTTTTTGGAGGATATAGGGATAAGTTGAGATGAAAACTAGCCACATAGAGAACTTTTCCTGTGAAATGTGATTCTCTCAATCATTTTGTAGGTTTTCATAGTTCATGGTCTCGGATGGACAATTTGAAGTATTCACATTAATTCACCCTTCTCAAAAACTATAATTTAGAGTCATTTTAAAGAATGGCATCTAATATCCAGATTCAAAATGATGGAGTGTTGTTTGTCATAATATCATTACAGATGTTTTCACTCAGTCATCAGTTTATTTGGTAATGATACAATATGATTTATAATGAGGTCCTGTGGAAGGATTTTTTTTCAGAAGGTTCATGAACTTAATCCCATTCTGGAAGCATCATTTAAAATGGCAGGGGGGATTTGTCTTTAAGCAAATGAGCGCACACACACACATACACAGCCTCACTGAATATTCAGCGAAGCATTTACAAAGTGTTATTGTCACAAGGTCATTGTTATTTATCAGATAACTACTCAAAGTTTTCATTAAACCATCAGTATATATTTTCTCCATATGTTTTCCTCTATGTCACTTACTGTCTGAAATATGTGACTTCTCACATTGAAGGCAAAGAACAAGTTTAAAGAGAAGGTAATCTTTATAATTGAATTTTCTTTTGGCTAGAAACCTCTTCTAATATAAGGTTACCTATAATGGGAAATCTCTACCTGTATCATGGTACTGCCTTTAGGTATCCTTGGAATAAATTATGAAAATATGACTTCTTTATTTTTTGAGTGAGTTAACTTTTTTAGCTGGCAGAATTCTCCTTTTCCATTTGTAATGCATGTTTTTTTTTTTTTTTTAACTTAGACACTAGAATATGCTCAATATGGCTGCATTGATCCTTCCCAGATGCTTTTGAAAACAGACCACCACTAATAATTTTGGTTAGCGAGGCTAGCTAATAGTGATGGGTACCAGTGTATGCGTCTGTATTCTTGCAGTAACTTACACTCTTGGGAGAATTGTCACTTGCTAACTATTAATAATCACGCTGGAGCATTTATCACTCTAGACTTACTAGAGTAGATGGCAACAGCCTCCTTATTATGCAATAGTTTAAAAAATATCCACTCAATTCTTTCCTTTTTCCTTTGAAATTTCAGGTTACTGCAGGCTGAGAAATTACAAAATATAGATACATTTTTAGTTTGATATTCTTAAAACATCCTCATTTTCCTGTCTAATTAAGGCTCTTCCTTTCTTAGCTTATTATGTAATATATCATATTGTATCCTATTATTATATTCTGGCTTGTCTGGACAATACTGCGATAAATTGTAATGGCTGACAGAGCATTAAGTGAATTTCAATAAATTATGAGAGACTTCATTCTGCCAGCTATGCAAAAAACACTTGACACCTCAAAAAAAAAAAAGCAAAATAAGGGCTTTAAAATGAATCTCTAAAATCTGCATGTTACCCTACTTTGTTTGCATTCTGTGCCAGTTGTTGTATACATAGAGAAAACAGAATAAACATTTTCCAATACTCTGTTATGATAGGGTCTATCTTTATATAAAGTCCTTGAAAACTCAGTTCATTCAAAATTTTAAGATACTTTTTCCTTTTAAAATTGTTCATATCTTGAAGCTTTTACTAAACAAGTGTCACATTTGTCATTGTTAATAATTTATCATCACCCATATCAGGTCATTGGTCTCTGGCCAATTAAAGATTACAGTTTTTTTGAGGATTTATTGAAGGCTCATCTCTTATTATCATGTGTATTTAACATGGCAATTGGAAGAAAATTTAGGGTGGGCTCAATGACTCACGCCTGTAATCCCAGCATTTTGGGAGGCCTAGGAGGGGGCACCACTTGGGCCCACTAGGGCAAGACCGGCCTGAACAACATCGTGAGAGTCTTTCTCCACAAAATTCTTTTAAAAAAATTACCTTCATGAGGTGTCAGGTGCCTGTGGTTCAAGCCACTTGATAGGCTGAGGTGTGAGGATCTGTTGAATCCAGGAGGTCGAGGCTACCGTGAGTGATGATTGCGCCACTGCACTCAGGCCTGGGTAACAGAGACAGACACTGTCTCAAGAGAAAAAAAAAAGAAAAAAAAAAAAAGGAGGGGTTTATACATTGTGTGGCAATCATGAAATATGAAATTTATCATCTGAACTGGATGCTTTGATAGGGAGAGAGGGTGTTTTGTTCAGGTGTGACCTCTGGACTACCGGAGAAAAACAGCACGACCAAGAGGAAAGCAGTATGCACGGTTTCCCTACGCATTGCAGATGCGTAATACAAGGCTCTCAAAATTTTACAAAAGTATCTGCTTCTCATTCTGTCAAAATTTTCAATGAGAGCTTTAAATTATTTTCGTCCAAATGTTTGCAATAAACCCACTACTTAATATGTTAGGGAGAGGAAATACATGTTGTACACATTTGCTCTTATTTTAATAATTTTAATACTCATCTTTCACTTCTCTTTTTCATAATTTGCTTTGAATTAACCTCCTTTTCCCTTTTGTCATTCCGTTTCTCCATTTTTCCTCTCCTCCTCTCCTTGTATTTCATGCCTGTGTGATAGTGGGAGGGTTGAGGTGGAACAAATGTCTGGCAGCTGAAATTATGAGAGAAGGTGGAAGGTGTGGTCTGAGAATATTCACAGGGAGATGGGATGGGCTTCTCCCTGGGCAGCAGCGTCCTTGCTGAGGGGGACAGGAATGGGAATCAAGGTACCAACCTTCTCTATATTCAAAGTTCCAAGTTGTCTTCCTCTCTGCACCCACCACCACCCACTCAGCTCCAGCTTCACCATTGCTCTGTGTGAAGCAATTATATTCTGGCAGGTTTGCCATTTTACCCTGTGAATCGAAGACTTGAGCCTCTCAGAAATTCTGGAGTTTAAAATATTTATTTCTAGTGAAGGTCTTTACCTTAAAGCTCTGATCCTTTTACTGAATCAGTTATCTGTAAATCTCTCTATCTTTCAAAAATGTCTTGAAATACCTCACCTGCTCCTGTCCAAATCGGTTAACATTTATGTATGTATACTTTTTAAATTATTTTATTTTTGTGATTTTGAAGTTTTGGAGGAGAAAGTAAGTGAACAATTGTGTATTTATTTCATTTCCTGCAAACATAAGTCTTTTAGAATGATAGTGTCGAAGTCTAAATCTGATGATGTAAACTTTTTTAGGTGAATTACCAAATCTTTTGATGTTGCTACTGGATCTAAATATATCTCTACACTCATCTTGAATTTTGTATTCCTCATTCCCTTTGTTACACACACACACACACACACACACACACACGTCTATTTTGATTCTTTGAATATGTCATGCCGCTTCTGTCACAGGCCTCATTCTCTCTGAGGATAGCTTTTTTTTTTTTTTTTTTTTAGCACTTTTTATGGATTTTTTTTGAGGGGAGAGGTTGAGGGACAGGAGTTATCACAGAAATGCAAAGTTGTTTCTTAATTGAAATTTTTATTGGAATACTTGCAAATTTATATGTAGTTGTAATTAGAAATAATACAGAGAGATCCCTTGTGACCTTTATCCTCTTTTCCCAATTGTAACATTTTGCAAACTGTAGTATAACACCACAACCAAGACATTGATATTAAGTCTACTTCCCAATTTAACTTCTATTTATTTGTGTCTCTGTGTGTGTGTGCTTGTATTTGTTTCTATGCAATTTTAATACATGTGTACAATTATGTATCTACTACCGCAGTCAAGATGCTGAGTATTTCTATTAACACAAGGATCCTTTGTGTTGCTCTTTTATAACACAGTCATCTCCCTTCTATCCCCCGGCAATCACAAAACTCTCTCTATTTCTAAACTTTTATCATTTCAAAAATATTCTGTAAATGGAACCATATAATATGTAATCTTTGGGGACTGACTTCTTCACTCAGTGTAATTCCTTGGAGATTCATTCAAGTGGCTTGTTTTTATTGCTTAATAGTATTTGTTCTGAATAGTATATATGTACTACAGTTTTTTAAAGTATAAAGCCACTGCAGGACATCTGGTCTGTTGCAGTTTCTGGGTCTTACAAATAAAGCTGCTGTCAACATTTGTGTATACGTGTTCACATGATCGTTCTTAACTCATCTTCTAGTGAAGACTTATCTAAGGGAGGGCATGCTTTCATTGAATTGCATCTTTTCTTTTAAAGCACTTATCAGAGGTATACTTTTTCATTTACATGGTTGTGATAATTCAATTACAGTTAAGATGTTCTCTTGGACCTTGAGATCCACAGGGCCAGGATTTATGTCTAATTTTTTCATAACTGTTTCTCTGGTTCCTAATATAATGGCTTGCTAGAGAGTGAATATTTGTGTACCTTCCAAATCCATATGTTGAGACCTAATTGCCAATGTGATGGTATTAGGGCATGGGGCTTAAAGAAGGTAATTAGGTCATGAGGGTCGGGCTCCCATGAATGGAATTAGTGCCCTTTAAGAAAGAGACAGGGGAGAACTTGTTTCCACAACTCTGTTTTTCAACATGCAAGGACACAGCAAGAAAATGGCCACCAGCAAACCAGAAAGAGAGGCCCCATTGGAACCTGATCACACTAGCATCATGATTCATATGTCTCAGCCTTCAGAACATTAGAGATAAATTCTGTAGTTTAAGCCTCTTAGTCTCTCTATGGTTTTCTGATACAGCAGCAGTAACTGAGACATGCCTGGCACATAGATATTTGTGAAATGTACTGTTGGCTGAATGAAACCATCATAATGATAGATAATATATACAAATTGCCTATCTAGTCTTACGAAATCCCTGAAATTTATAAATTTAATTATTATTTTACAGATGAGGAAAATTAAGTAATTTATTCAAAACACTCTGCCCAAAATTAGACAAGGTGGAATTTAAACGCATATCTGTTTGACTTTAAAACTTTAAAACTCCACCTCTTTCCACTGAGCTATGCTTTTCCTTGCAGCTATGAAATTAATTCTACTTTTCTATGATGGGGCAATTCAACTGCAAGCACAGAGAAGCAGCTGTGACGAAATACTATATTCAATTGATAACCTAATACAATGATATAATGAAATAGAAACCAAACCCCATTGCCTTTTGTTTTTTGATAGGCCACATGAAGAAAGCATATGTAGCTGCTATGTAATTTGCAGTATGCAGGTGTGAAAATCTCTATTTCATAAGACACAAATAAGCCTGGACATATTTGGTAATTACTGTGTTAATACAGAGTAATTGCACAGCTATTTCTTTCTTACAAATTATATGGTAGTTATACTTGAAATTACCATAAAAATGAAAAACTTCTAGTTGCCAGTAAATGATTGCCTTATAATTACAAAATAATTACATAGTTATTTAGGCCTGGAAATATAAAGCATGGTACAAAATCCATATACTTTGCTGCCAGAGCTGCTAAGGTTCAAGGCTATCAGTCCATTTAGGAATTGCCCTTAGGACTACCTAAAATTCTCAAAAATGCTAGCTTCTCTGGGAAGAAAAAAAATATGTCACAAGAGAAATAGCCTCTCTCATTAAACTAGAATTTTCAGTGACCCCAAAGCTATTACACTGTAAAAATTAAGTCAGCAATGGTAGTAACAGAACTCTTTTGCCTACCCCTGATGAGACCTGGCTGGCTGTGATTACTCAAAAAGAAATCAGTTAATCTAGCAGAATCCTTATGAATTGCCACATGTCACAGAGTCAACTTGCTATGTGGAAATTGTGGCAGTTATTAACTTATTCAACTTTTCTGTCACATAAAATACTTACTTTGTTATGTTTGCTTGTCCATACAACTTTTTACTATCTCATATTTTTTCAGACCTTATTAAAGCATTCTATTATGGAACATTAAAATATTATATGTACAGAGTGATCATTACTTATGACGCCAATTCTGCCTATTTGCATATTTAAGACAAGACTTTTTTTAAGGAAGTGAAAGATAAAACAAAGCAAATATGCCATTTGAAACTATTGAATTGGAAACTGTAATGGAAAACAATTTCAACCTCAAATTTTTGGATATTCAGTTAGCGTTTCAAATTATTTGTACTGTGACATGACACAATGCTTTAATAGGGCAAAGAATGAAAAATATTTTTAATTTAACTTTTTGAATATGAATTTGTTCTCTAATAGAAATTGATAGCGCTGAAACACGTTGAAAATTCATATTTTGAAAACTTCAATGTGAAATTCCAGTCCAAGGCATAATTAGTGTAAGACTTATTATCTCAATATAAATATGTTTTAAATTGAAAAATATATATTATTATATATAGTGTCTCTATGTAGATATATATTATATTATGTATAAAATATATAATATGCAATATACAAAGTGCATAATTATATGTAATATATGTAGATAAAACAATTACAATTATATATATATATATCTACACAGACATATATTTTTATATGATGCATCTGTCTTCAGGCATTGGCAACAAGTAGTATCTGCCTGTGATACTTTCAGGGAAGGAAAAGTTATGAAGTAGGAACCACTTCATCCCAGTTTTCTCCCTGAGGCACTTTGTGTACTTCTGCACAGGAGAGTAGAACCCAAACAGAACAACAGTCTCCTGTGCAAAAGATAAGATAGATCAAAGTTGAGAATTGTTGAGGTGCCTGGAGTTTTTTTTGAGAAATTTAAAGATTACATGTTTTAGGGCTCCTTTGAATTGTTGGCCAGATACTCACCTGTGCATTAATATAGTGAAACTTTATGGGACTCGGCCAAAATAGCCAATTAGGACCCTGTGGACTAAAAGAAGATGCCAGACTTCATATAGCAATAGGAGATTTTAGGGTTGCAACTATTCAGAGTGGGGAGATGAGGCATTCAACTGAATTTTTAGAAAATTCGGACCTCGTCATAGGTAAATCCCTTTTTAAAACTCATTCTTCTAAAGTCTAAAAAAGTTCTCCACAATATAGAACAGATTTACCAGTACATTTACAGCTTGCCAAAGAAAATGCAACACTTTATATAAAGTTAACAAAATCTATATGCTTTACAATATATCATGCACAATCTCCATAATTATATTTTTTAAAATTCAGAATATGAAGAATTAGAAAAATGTGACCCCTAACCAGGAGAAGCAAGAGAAACAGATCAAGAGATGACACTGGTATTAGAAGACAAGGGATTAAAAACATGTGTGTTACATATATTCCAGGATTTACAGGAAAGAGTAGACAGATGAGTAAACATATGTATCAGAAAATGAAAAATTTTTTATTTTATTTATTTATTTACTGAGATGGAGTCTCCCTCTATTGCTAAGGCTGGAGCGATCTCGGCTCACTGCAATCTCCACCTCCTGGGCTCAAGCAGTTCTCTGCCTGGGCCTTCCAAGTAGCTGGGATTACAGGTGCCCACCACCACGCCTGGCTAATTTTTTTGTATTTTTAGTAGAAACGGGGTTTCACCATCTTGGCCAAGGTGGTCTTGAACTCCTGACCTCGTGATCCACCTGCCTTGGCCTCCCAAAGTGCTGGGATTACAGGCGTGAGCCACTGCACCCAGCCAAAAATTATTTTTTTAAAAGGGAATTCTGAAACAAAAAATTATTATTTCTAAGGCAAAAATCACATTAGATAGGTTTAGCAGCGGCTTTGACTCCAAAAAAGAATAGGTGATTGAGCTGAAAAGAGTCAAGCAAAATGATCAAGATTGAAAGAGAAAAAGAGAAAGAAGATAAAAGAATCAATCTTCATTGAACTTGCAGACACCGTCAGTAATCTAACATATGCGTAAATAAAGTCACAGAAAGAAACAAAGAGAATAATTTGGGCAGAAAATAAATTGTAATAGCCAAATATTTTCCAAATTAGGTTAAAAATTTTATATATATCCGTGAAATTAGAACATTTTTAGATTAGGAAAAGCTGATTACCAAGAGACCTGTACTACTATAAATGTTGAAGAAAGTTTTTCATCTTAAAGGAAATAATACTAGAAAGAGAATTTAACTCACACAAAAGAATAAAAAGCATCAGAGATTGTAAACATATGATAAATACATTTTTACATTTTTCTTGTCCCTTAATTTGCTTATAACTGTTAAAACCTAAGATATATCACTTTTGTGGTGTATAATATATATTGAAAATATATGTGGCAAAATAGCACAAAGTGTGAGAGGGAATAAATGAAAATATTTCTATTGCAAAATTCTTATGTGTGGTTTGTGGCACCATATTAACTCACTATTGACAGTAACTAAGGATGACTATCATATTCCCTAGAGCAAATGATGTAAGAATGACACAAAGAATTAAGAAATATAATTAAATAACTCAAAAGATAACAGGAAAATATAAAACAAATTAAATGGGTCCAGGGGAAATCAACCAGCAAGATAGAGAACTTAAGTTTAACATTTAGAGTGTATGTAAGTAGCCAATGTATCACAATGAAAAGAAAAATATTTTATTTTAGACTTTAAAAAAAGCAATACCACTCTATTGTGTTTATTTGAAATTCACTTGAAATATAAAGGCAATAACTGGTTTTATGTAGAAGAATAAAGTTATATCAGGGAAACATAATTATATAAAAGTTAGATTGTCTCTGTTAATAGCAAAAAATGGACTTTAAAAGAAAGCATATAACCAGATTAAAATTAGAAATACTATATAATTATAAAAGGGTTAATTTTTCAAGAGTATGTAGCACACCTTAGTCTGTATTCATCTAATAACTGAATTTTAAAATATGTGAAGCAAAAAACTGAAAGATGCTAGGCAATTCTACAATTTGGATTTGAGGATATTACGATTTCAATTGATAAGACTATCAACTCATTTAACTTACTTAATTCACATTTATAAGTAACCTTACCAATTTTATAAATAACCTTACCAATAGATCATAAAATCCATATTCTTTTCATATAGAGCATTCATCATGGTGTACCATATGTTGTGCCATAAATTTATTTTAGGAGGCCAGAATGATACAAACCCTGACATTGGCATAAAAAGAAAAGGACATCACAAATGAATGCAAATGAAATATTGGGAAATGGAAGCCATTCACATATGAAGAGAATAATAGACCCCCTATCTCACACCACACACACTAAAATTAATTCCTAGACAATCATTAAAATAATACTGCAGGCTCAAATTATACATCTTCTAGAAAAAAATAAAACATATAAGAAAATTTAAACTACCTCTAGATAGGCATAGTTTTCCCCAGAATGCAGAAATCATTAGCAATAAAATAAAATAATTAATAATGTCTTCTTCATCAGTCTTCTGCTTGTTAAGTGTCCTCATTAAGAAAGTGAATGTAGTAAGCCATGGACTGAGATAAAATGTTTGCTAACTAATTTGCCTCAATAATACTAATATATGAAACTCTCTAGGGTTCAATACTAAAATAAAACTATGGAGAAAACTTGAGTCAGTTTATGAAATAAACATATAATATATATGCAACAATAAGCACATGAAAAATGTTCATCATTAGTCATCAAGAAAAGGCGAATTAAAACCACAATGAGATACTGCTATACACCTACTAGAATGTATGCAATTAAGCAAGTTTGACAACAATAAATGTCATGTCAAAACCAAATCTCTCATGCATTACTGAAGACAGAATATAATGCAACAACTGTAACTCTGAATTATTTATTTTTCTTTTGAATATAGTTAAATGTTTATTAATGTATAATTTACATAGCAAATTGCTTAGGGCTTAGAAGTGCCAGTTAAATGAGTTTTGACAAATGCATATACCTGTCTAGTTAACCATACCTCCTCAAAATATAGAAGATCTTCATTAACTCTGAAACTTCATTTATACTTACCGTCAACTCTACTGTATCCTCCAATCAGAGACAACCATTCTACCGATTTGTGTCAGGGTATTTTGCTTTTTTAAAATTTCGTATAAATGGACTCATACAATACTTTTTTTCTATGTGCTCGAGCTGCCATAACAAAATACCATAGAGTGGGTGACTTAAATAACATAAATTAATTTTATCATAGTACTGGAGGCTGGAAGTCTAAGATCAGGATGCCAGCTGGTCTGGTTCTGAAGAGGATTCTCTTCCTGGCTTACAGACAGGTGTGTGCTCACGTGACCTTTCTTGGTGCATGTGTGTGTGTGGTGAGACAGACAGAGAGAGAGAGAGAGAGAGAGAGAGAGAGAGAGAGAGAGAGAAAGAAAGCTCTCTAATGTCTTTTTTTTTTTGTAAGGGTTATATCCTTAGGATCCTGACGACTCAGGGCCTCACTCTTACTACCTCATCTAACCCTAATTACTTCCCAAAGTCCTCAACTTTGAATATCATCACATTGATAGTTAAGGCTTCAACATTTGAATTTGGAGAAACACAAACATTCAGGCCATTACAGTCTGTTTTGTTTCTTTTCCTTCTTCCTTTTCCCTTCTTTCTTCCCTTACTCCCTCCCTCCTCCTTCTTTCCTCCCTGCTCTTGCATTCCTTTTCTCTTTTTCCTTCCTTCCTTCCTTCCTTCCTTCCTTCCTTCCTTCCTTCCTTCCTTCCTTCATCTTCCTTCCTTTTCTTCTTTCAACAGATTTTTGAGACTCATTCATATTATTATGGTATCTAGTTTGTTAATATTTATTACTTACTAGCCCTTCTCTATCTAAAGGTTCCACAATTTGTTGATCTGTTCTTCTATTGATGAACATATGTTTTTCCAGTTTGAAGTTACTATGTATACAGCTCCTATGAACAATCTTCTACAACTCTTTTTTGTATGAAAGAAACGTTTTTATTTCCTTTGAGAAAATATCTTTAAAAATAATGGCTGGATTTAGTGTTAGGAGAAAATTCTCCACGGGACTTAGATTTCTGCACAAATTGTGAGCAGAGGCATGGGCAGCTTTTCTTTTCTACTGTATTTTCAGGGATATTTGCATAGTTGGCAGCATTGAAAGGTAGAGGTAGTGTCACCCTGCTAGGAAGAGGGAAGAAGTTTTGCTATTCATGATAATAAATATCTCCCTCCAGGGCAAATGTAGGGAAGTTTACATGAGACCTCTTTGAAACGTTGGAGTTTTCTAAGCTCAGGGTTCCTCATTTGTGACACAATTTACTTCATGCTCAGCATCCACAGGTACCATTCTTCATCCCATGGGTAGCAGGGTAGAAGGCAAGTAGCACCTCTGCAAACACCAAGCTCATTGAGCCTGTTGTGCCATGAGTGATAAAGTCCTTTGTTTCTGAACTAGGAATCTCCCTTCTCTTTCTTTTCTTCTTTTTTTCAGACGGAGTCTCGCTCTGTCGCCTAGGCTGGAGTGCAGTGGAGCGATCTCGGCTCACTGCAAGCTCTGCCTCCCGGGTTCACGCCATTCTCCTGCCTCAGCCTCCCAAGTAGCTGGGACTACAGGCGCCCGCCACCACGCCCGGCTAATTTTTTGTATTTTTAGTAGAGACGGGTTTTCGCCGTGTCAGCCAGGATGGTCTTGATCTCTTGACCTCGTGATCAGCCCGCCTCGGCCTCCCAAAGTGCTGGGATTACAGGCGTGCACCACGCCAGGCCAGAATCTCCTTTCTCTTGCCGTCATCCATTACATGATAACAAGCTAACTTGTTTGCTTACAAATTAGGACTCTAGGACCCTTCACTTTTCTTGATGTTCAAGGACTCTGGAAAAGCCAGAGTTACATTTGAAGTTAACATTTAAGTTTTCTAAAATATTTCCAATTTTATTTCTTTTATTTTCAATTTTATTTGTGGTTTATTTTTTCTGTTCTAATAAATTGATCTACAGGGTCACCATAAACTCAGAAAAAATACCAGAAGGCCCTTTTTTAAATAAAAATTGACAAGCTGATTCTAAAACATAAATGGAAATTCAAGGATTTAGAAGTCATAAAACATTTTTGACCAAAAAAAGAAACGATATTGGAGGGCTTACACTATAGATTTCAATACTTTTTATAAAGCTATAATAATTAAAATGGTGTGGTACAAATCATGGTTTGGCTCCACACTGTAATAAATCAGCTTAAATGATAGTTATGACTTTAGTGAATTATTATTATATATACTTTTTGAGATTCATTTAATATGTTAACTTAAGACATGTTTAATATAGATTGGCCTAACCACATAAAACACAAAAATAGGACACATTTATTTTGAATAATGTGATTTATAGGCACCATTTTTAAAAAAGGAATATGTTTATGGAATATGGTCTCTTTATTTTCTAATTCATATTTCTCTCTCCCTCTTGAATGCTGCAATTTATTTTTGAAACTCTTTGTATGATGATGAACAAAGACACTCAGATGCATTACAAATATTTAAAAAGAAAATGTATTGCTCAAAGAGGCCCATTTTCTAGTTGTCAGAGCAGAATCATTGTTTTCAGTAAGGCAAATACATTTATGCTCTAGTTTCCTCAGAAGTAGATATATATTTTTAATGCTACAAAAGCATGGCATAGATTTAAATGGTAATAACAGATTCAACTACCTAATGTAAAAGATGCAGTATGCTCTAAGTAAATATTAAGAAAGCAAATATCAAACATTCTGTTACCTGTTCTTTCACATAACGCATTTAATTTTTATTCTAGGAGACTAAAGTAGATAACTATTTTTAAATTTCTATATGTGAAGTACCAAAACAATGCCTACCATTAATTTTCTTCTTCATTAATTCAATCAATAAATTATTCATCAAATACCTACAGTATGCCTGGCACTTTCAGGTCCTGGCACTGCTAAATGCATATAATATAGTCAATAAATGTTGGTTATGCACGTGATTGAATAAAGGGATATATGTGCATGGTTAACCTAGGCTGAAAAGCTAAGCACAGAACTTCAAAGTGTACAGCTGTAGTAAACACTTTTATCAATGGCTACAGTATCTTCTAACCTCATACTACAGCTCAATGTAAACTGAAGAGTTTATTTAAAAAATATTTTTGTACTCAACTCAGTTTTATGGAACATTGTAACAGCTGACTTTAACGTTATGGGTTTGTATTTCTTCTATGACTTTTTAATTTTTAACAGATTCATTAACATTTATTAAAAAATAATAGACCGTACCCATTTGAAGTGTAAAATGTTATGTTTTAACAATTGTGTACATATGTGAAACCAAGATATAATCAAGATAATACACATATGTATCACAGGCAAAAAAGTTTCTCGTCACCCTTTGCCAAGGTTTCTGTCTGCAGTTTCTTTCTTTCCATCCCATCTTCTACTTCACTGCATTTACAAAAATTAACTTAAAATGGATGAATGAACTAAATACAAGAACTGAAACTATAAAAATGTTAAACAAATATGTAGGGGTAAATCTTTATGACCTCAGATTTGTCAAGGGATTTTTATATTTGACATCAAAAGCACAAGAAACAATACAAAAATAGATAAATTGAGCTTCCTCTAAGTGAAAAATTTTATGCATCAAAGAACATTATCAAGAAAGTAAAGTAAAAAGCTGAATGTGTGTCCTCTAAGATCATGAATGAGGTAAGAATGGCTACTCTTGCCATTTTTATTAAACGTGCTACTGAAGTCCTAGCCAGAATACTTAAGCAAGAAAGAGAAAAACTATACAAATTGGTAAGAAAGAAGTAAAACTTTCTCTGTTTGTAGAAGATATAATCTCATATATAGAAAATTCTACAGATTCCACCAGAAAATCTCTTACAGTTAATAAAAAATTCAGTAACTTTGCGGGATACAAAAACTGACATACAAAAATCAGTTTTGTTTCAATGCACTAACAACAAACTATCCAAGAAAAGGAATTAAGATAACATTTTTATTTACAAAATAAATTTACAAATAAATAAATTCATAAAACATAAATAAAAGAGGAAAAAAATTTAACCAAGGAAGTGGAAAATATGTACACTGAAAATTATGAAATATCGATGAAATTGAAGAATATGTAAAAGTGGGCAAATATCTTGTATTCATGAGTTGAAGAATTAATATTATCGAAATGTCTATATTGCTCAAAGTGATCTACACAATCCCTCTCAAAGTTCCAATGGCATTCTTCACAGAAACAGAAAAACAATTCTAAAATTGCTATGGAACCAAAAAGACCCCCAATAACTGAAGCAATCTTAAGCAAGAAGCACAATGCTGGAGGCATCACAATCCCTGATTTCAAATTTTATTACAAAACTTCCACAGTTAAAACGGTATGGTGCTGGTATATAAAAAGACACATAGACAAATGCAACAGAATAGAAAACTCAGAAATAAATCACACCCATACAGCCAACTAATTTTGGACAAAGGGACCAAGAATTCACAATAAGGAAAGGATAGTCTCTTCAATAAATAATGTTGGGAAAACTGAATATCCAGATGCAAACAAATAAAACTGGATCTTTATTTTACACTATGCACAAAAATCAGTGCAAAATGGATTAAGACTTAAGCATAAGTCTTGACTACGAAACTCCCAGAAGAAAATATAGAGGAAAAGCTCCATAATTTCATCCTGGCAATTATTTTTTGGATATGATAATAAAAGCACAGACAACAAAAGCAAAAATAAAAGTTAGGACTACATATAAGGTTTCTACACAGAAAAATAAAACAATCAACAAATGCAAAGGCAACCTACAGAATGAGAGAAAGTATTTTTAATCCATATATCTAATAATGTGATAATATGCAAAATACAAATCTTAGTTGTTTTCTGTCACTATAATAGAAAACCTGAGCCTGGGTAATTTATAAAGGAAAGAGTTTCTGTAGCTCACAATTCTGGAGGTTGGGAGGTCCAAGACTTGGATAGCCACATCAGCTCAGTTTCTGGTGAAGGCCTTTGCTGCATTATAATACTGGAGAAGCAAAAGGGAAAATGAGTGCATGCAGAGACCAAAAGTGAGAGGTAGCCTCGGTTTATAACCACTCACTCTCAGGGTAACAAATCAAGTCCTCTAAAAGTGAGAACTCACTAAGAGAAGGCATTAAACACTCTTAAAGAGTCTAGTCATCTCTTACAGGCACCACCTGCCAACACTGCCTCATTGGAGTCCAAGTTTAAACATGAATTTTGGGGGGGAAAATTATCTTCAAATCATAGCAGAACACATGCAACTCAACAGCCAAAAAAACCCCTGATTTAAAAGTGGACAAAGGACTTAAATAGACATTTTTTCCAAAGAAAACATAAAAATGGCCAAAAAATATGTGAAAGAGTGCTTCACATCACTCATCCCCAAATGCAAATCAAAACCACAATGAGATATCCGTCTCACACCTGTTGAGATGGCTACTACCAAAAAGTCAAAAGATAACAAGTGTGTGTGAGGATATGGAGAAGAGAACCCTTGTGTACTGTTGGTGGGAATGTAAATCGATACAGCCATTATATAGAAAACTATGAAGTTTCCTCAAAAATTTAAAAACAGAATTACCATATAATCCAGCAACCCCTCTTATGAGGGTAGAATTCAGTAATGTACCCTCTTATGAGGGTAAATGCAAAGGAAATAAAATCACTATCTCAAAGAGATATCTGCACCGCCATGTTCATTGCAGCATTATTCATAATAGCTAAAATATGGAAAAGGCCTAAGTGTTTATAAATGGATGAATGCCATATGTGTGTGTTTGTGTGTGTGTGTGTGTGTGTGTGTGTAAAATAGTATATTATTTAGCTTTAAAAAAGAATGAAATCCTGTCATATGCAACAACATGTATGGCTGGCACTGGAGGACATTCTACTAAGTGAAATAAGCCAGACTCCGAAAGATAAATTTGAATTTCTTAAAAAGACACAAATAACCTTTTCCTTATCCTCAGTTCTATAAACTAAGATGTAATATTTTGTACCAGAGATCTTTCCACAAAACTAGGAGAAGAAATGACAGGGATTCCAAAAATAAAATTAGAGCTATATATTCAAATGTGGATTCCTCAATTGAGATCATAGTTACTCGAGAAGTAATAGTTGTTGTAGGAAAACACTTATACCTTAAAACTATTTGACTGCTTTTATTTTGTGATATTGGAACAGTAGGTATTATTTCATAGTCATGCTGAATAGCACTTTCGTTGAATGATACCATCATGTTAGCCAAATAGTACTATAGCTGTAGATTTTCACTTGTTTAATAGGTAATACGGCAATACAAGAGACTGCACGTTACCTCCACCTCCGGCTTTTCAGTTATATAAAACAGCTTATTGTGACCTGTGGAAGGTGCAGTCTTAGTTACATTCCAGCATTTCCCAAGTCTGGAAGCAGAGTCGGGTGACTTTAGACACAGGTGTTATTCTGAAATGATTTGGAAAACATTATGAGCATGTGTATAGGGGCATTTGCAGTGAGTAGCTTGATATGAATATTTGAATTATCTTATCTCATAAAACTTTGATTGATGGTTAATTCTAGGAATAGTAACAAATTCTTTGCAACTTTATGTAAATATCCTAAAGCACATTTTTCACAGAATTTCCTATATCCTAAACTTTAAAGTAAATTTGTTTCATTGAAAACATTTGCTCGCTGTGGTTTCCCTTGGTGAATGATACCCACAGAAATACTTCTTTACTCCGGAGATCTGATTAGAAGCTGGAAACAAGCACAGATACAGTAAATGCCAGTCCTGTAAAGGACTTAAATCAGACAATTGGAAGAAAGCAACAGAGGTGTGGTGGGAGAAGGTTAATAAAATTTTATGCCCACTTTATGGATGAGCTTAACTAAATGCATTCTACCATGCCCGTGCGAGTGTGTGTTGAAATTAAAGATGAAAATAAAGGCAAATTGGGCCAATCAACCACTTTATTTGTGTGGAAGTAAAAATGTAGAGACCAGCTTTTAGTGCTTAGCGGGTCTGATTTGAAAGACTGTTTTTTTAAGGCACTTTCCTTTCCTTAGGATTTTCTTATTCTATACTGAAAAATTAGGATGACCTGTTTAAATCCAAAAGAATTTTACGTGTATATTTATCTTGATTGAGTATTACTAATAGCTGTTTTGAAGCATTGATTTTGATTCTCCACCAGAGTAAACAATATGATAAAAATATCAAGTAACTCAGAAAATAAAGCATACTGATATTTTTCTTTGAATTTGGTCTTATAAGAAATAATTATGTTTTTCAAAGCACATTCTTTTTTCTCATTAAATTCTTACAAAATAAATTCTGAAATTATGAATGCTTATAGTTAGGGAAACTATGCTATAGAGTGAGATATTTGAATATTTAAAAATATCTGATGTAAGCTTTTGATTCCTTAGATTTTCTTCAATGAGAAAAGCATAACATTTTCTATCTACCCTCCATAATATGTATTGACTATGTTGCTAGTTTGGCCCGTGGTATAAGCAGACTTGGATTACAATCTACAGAAATACTAATGTTTTATTTGACCCCTCCTTGATTTTAGGAAGAAAGCCATTTTTTCCTCTGAAACTCTCATAACACAGAAAATATGTAGTGTGCTGTAGTTGATTCCACAGCTTGCTCTTTTCACCTTTAATATCTCTTGGAGTCAAAATCATACATCATAAAAATGGAGTCATATATAAGGCCAAAATTCCAAGGAACACTTTTTTAAATGGGTTTGTTTTAAAACCCAGAGGAGAGAAAGTTCTCTTTTATATCAAGCAGTTGGATGGAATATCTATCCTTCTTTGCATAACAACTGCTTTCTTTAATCGGTGGATCAGAATCCCACTAGCTTACTATATAAGCAAAGTGCATATCATTCATAAAAGTTACACTCTCAGTCAAGAATGATCAAATGCTTCCAACAAAAAGAAAGCTATAACAGTGTGTTATCCTGGCATGAAGATGGTCAGCTGACGGTATCATTTGTTTTATTTTAATGGGTGGCAATAATGCATTAAAAGCTATTTTATTAAAAGTTAATATTTATTTTTGAATAAGTGGATTTAGGTAGGCATAAGAAAAATCTTCACTTAGTTATTAAATCAGTTTTATATTATCCAAAGAAAAAGCTTCACACCAAATGTATGTAAATACTGACTTTCAGAGCACCGAAGGGAATGTACTTTATACTATAACTTAAATACTAATGAAATCAACTGAAAATGATAGTCATTAGTCAGCTGTGCCTTGATAGGGTTCCCTGTGGACTGAAATAAATTTACCATTAGAAATGGATTCTCTCACAGTCCACAGTGAGCATTTAATTTTTTCTTCAAGGCAGATTTAAATTTGATACTTAATGCATAGTGGTTGGCTTTTTTCAAAAGTTTTATATAGCATGCTTTGTATTTGCAACTTATATTCAGTTTTCAAATGCTATGGGCCTGTGTGAAATGTATAGGATAGATAGTTATAATCACCAATAGAAACATACTAATTATTAAAAAGCTCAAGCCAAATCCTAATAGGAGTAAAACTTATGTTCATCTCTATATCTTGAGTCTTGATTGCGGAGCAGCTCTGCAGAAATTGGAGAGCAAATGTGTATAATATTATTACATCCTTCTAGGTTAAGATACAGTTAGAATTATGTTAGGTGTGGATATTGAAAATAGTGCTAATATTTATAAATTTATCATGTGATAATCCTACAACAATGCAAATATATGCATGCATACTGATGCATACTCTTTGGGGGTGACATGAGACACAAATTTCAAATACATTTGTACAAATATATTGAGAATCAATAAGGAGGGAAAGTAAGGTCAGGAAAACTACTTTATAAAAAAATTGTGTGTATACTTGTTATCACAGAAAATAGATGAATTTCTAAAATTAATATAGTATATCTTGCTATGTAGATACAGCATTCAGTGAAAATACCCTATCTTTGAAATTGTTCGGTAAGTTTTGGTATTGGAATTTTGGAAGAAAAATTGCACCATGAGTTTTAAGCAAAAACTACCCAAATGTCTTTATATAAAATAGCTTAAATTTGTTTCATTACTACCAAAGATCCTATTGTGCATAAATATAGATTTACTTTACCTCAGTATCCAAATTAGTTGCTGGGGATGTCTAGAAGGGAATTTACCTCTTCCAAACCAGTACAGTATTAAAAAATATGGTGATAGATGCTATTAATTAGCTTTGTGTGAGTATATGGTTTTGAAAGCTAACAGTATTATATACTAGGGGTCTCTAATCTTTAGGCTGCCTACTGGTACTGTTCGTGGCTTGCTAGGAACCGGGTCACACAGCATGAGGTGAGCGGCCAGGAGTGAGCATTACCACCTAAGCTCCTCCTCCTGTGAGATCAGTTGGGGCATTAGATGCTCATAGGAGGGTGAATTCTTATTTGTGAACCGTGCATGTGAGGGATCTAGGTTGCGTGCTCCTTACGAGAGTTTGACTAACGCCTGATGATCTGATGTGGAACGGTTTTATCACAAAACCATCAGACCCCCTTGCCCCATCCAATGTGTCCATGGAAAATTTGTCTTTCATGAAACTGGTGCCTGGTGCCATAAGGTTTGGGGACAGCTGTTACATACCTTTCATATGATAATAGCAATTGAACTTCAGGGAAACGTGTGACAATATTTTCTGTAATTTTTGCAATACTTTTCTGGGTGTGCAAATTGCTAATATATTTTGTTTAATTTTACCATTAAAGAGCAACATATAGTGAGGAATTTTCTCACACACAAAAAAACATGGAAATAAATACAAATGACCAAGTAGATCCAAGGCAGGAGCAGATAACTCATAGACAAAGAGGTGTAAACCTGTTAAGATTATTCTTAAAGTTTAGATGTATTTAATAAAATTAAGTCTAATGAGATGCAAAGTATAACTGCTAATTTATATTTACTTTTTAATTAATGATATCTAATTTCTATATATTTATAATTTCTCTATAATACTGATATCAATTATATATAAACACACATACACATATATTTATATATATAAAACATGTAAATGCATAAACATATGTACTTATATATAGGGTTCATGATAAGTTTAATTGAGTAGACTTCTTAGGGAAAATTATTTTGATTCTTTAACTACTACCCTTGGAAAGTTTTCCTAAAGAAATAACAAATTTATATGTGTTATTAGGTTCCTAATGACATTTAAAAATAATTACTTATTTATACTTAAAAGCATTAAATTGTGTTTTTATATTGGGTTATAATTTTTAATGTAAAATACTAAGGAAAAACAGGCAAAATGACAATAAAGAATGTTATGTCTGTAGAACTTGTGAACATTCTATCCAGGAATACTATCCAGATGTGGGAGCTACTTGTTTTGGTCAAACTGTGCACTTCTGCACGCTTTGTCTCTGCAAACCACCCTGATCCCTTTGAGATCACCATGGTAGAGAGAACCACTACTGACGAAAGGGTGTTTTATACCTCTGTTCTGTGACAGACATTTGAAAATAATTAACTCAGATGACAGGTCAGAACAAAGTCTTTGGCTATATCTAGGCCTTTATCACCTAAGGCAAGGCTGCCAGTTGGAGTTGAAAATAAGAAGAGGGGCCTTTGCTATACATCTGTGCTCTTATTCATCCTGATCACCTCTGTTTCTTTCTTTTACCACCTTTCTGAGAAACCTGTTAAGACCTTCAAGTGATGTATTTGAGGCTGGGAAAAGGATGAAGAAGGAACCAAAAAATGTGATGGCATATTGTCAGAGGATATAAGTAGAGAAGAGACATCTAGCTATCTGACTCTGGATAAGACTATAGCATTTCTCAAAGAACGTATTTCATATTTTATTGATACTTGCTCTGCAGAATTTACATCACCTAATCCTAGAGAGTGAATGGGGCCCATGTATGCAGTTGTTCGCTTAAATGTAGGAATGGAAGTGGAAAAAAAAGGCACACAAAAATCCTCAATGTTTGGGCAGGTTTTGGATTAGTAAAGCAAACAGCAAAAATATATTCTAGAAAATCAGAAACTCCTCTATCTGCTAGAGCACATTCCTATAGTTCCATTATAATAAATGATCGTTTCTCCCAGGACTTGAAAAAGATTGTATTTCATGTATAATAGGTCTCTTTTGAATCAACTGGCCTCTGCCCCAGGAAGCTGCCAGCAAAGGGAAAAATCGGAAAAAAAAAAAAGTCTGCATTCTTGTCACGTGAAAAGATGATGAAATTTCAGGAGCAATATTGAATATTTCATAATGTCTTATTTTTCTCTCTCCCTCTAATTTACATTTCATTCTAGATTCTCCAGAAGGAAAGGGCAAAAATAAACAAAAATTCCACTTGTTAAGTGTCAGGACAAAAATGTTTAGGTATGGTTTGTGTGATGTTGAATTCGAATCCATGTATCACTAATAACATAAAGTTTATCACAAATGAATTAAAAAAATGATAAGTTTGTTTTACAAAATAGAAGTCTGCTAGGTATCAAAGAAGTTCAAGTGCTGGATATTTATTGACTCTTTTTGTCTTCCACAAAATATAAGCATAATTTGGACATATCTTAGTGAACCAGAATATTTTGTTGTCAGCAATTGCCATTTTGAGTTGACTTTTCTAGAAATGTCTGATCTGATTTTGTGATAACTCAATTTCTGCCTTAGACCTGATACCTGAAAAGCTAGCTGAGTTTTTGGGCTCCAAGGAGGGGTAGGGAGGAGTTTAAAACTCATTGTGAACCATCATTGATAGAAGGATACTGAGTAGCGATGACCTTCCGTCTTTATGTAACAATTTGTTTGGTAATGACACAAGGCAGAGTAGCATGCGGGGGGCTATTCCATCCCCAAATCCTGTTGGCAGAGCTGATCACAAAAACTCTTTTGCTCCTGTCAGTGAGCTAACAGCATGTGACATTGAATGACCCAGCAAAGCAGATGTGTTAGTACCAAAGCAACAGCCACATTTTCTCTATCACAACAGTGAAATGTACCTTCCTAAATGTCATACGCTTGTGGCTGTGAACATTCCAATTTCTCCCTCAGTTCACTATCTCTATAGTGTACATCCATGTGAAGCTGTGCTTTATTGCTTTCTGCCTTTCCAACAATCAACCCATTTGTACCTTTTTCTAATATTGTAACATTTACTAAGTCTGGCTGTTCTGAAATGTCATTCTTCCCCCTTTAAAATATTTTCATTCACTTTTATCAATAGAGCCAAGCTACATGCATTTCAGGAGAAGCAAAAACTCAAAAGAACTTTGCCAGATTTGCTGCTTGGGAAAGATCTGTGCATTTGGCAGACAACTGTGATATGTGTAGTGTAATTGCACATAGAAGCCGTGCTGATAACAAGAACAAGAAAACCATTCTGTGACAGAATGTATGATCACAGACAGAGAGAGAAAGAGATAAAACAAAAAGAGGGAGAGAGAGCAGGCACCAGATCCTGGAAAGTTGTATCCTGCACTTGCACAAACTTGTATTAGTTATCAACTACTTCACTTCACCAGCACTGTAAGTCACTTACATCACACTCTGTTGTTAGTATCATGTAACAAAATTGAAAATGGGGGTTCTGAATTAACATAGGCAGGGTTAGTGAACTTCATGAATTTTCTGAATAGGTCAAAATCTTATACTAAGCAGGACTTTGCATTTTCTTTTGCAGTAAATTGCACTGCACTAGAGTGAAAAATCATGTCATGTTTTATTATTAAACCTGGAATCTCAAATCAGGGATCAATGAGACTTCAAAAAGTGTACTTCTTAAGAGTTGCCAGTGGCAAGCATGACCACATGGTTTCCAAAGCTTTACCTTCTTTCTTTCATTTTTCTTAACTTTTTCATTTCAGGCTGTCTTTTCACAAGTTTTCACAAATACTAGAAAATCAGTTACTAAATCCAGATGCTAGGGTCAAGTCAACCTAAAATTCTCTTAAATACATTTTTTGAAAAAAGGAATTTTTGGAGAACTCTACTTAAGACATGATATCCCCATTTTATGCAGAAAAAGTAGCGATAATTATTTCCAAGTAATTGCCAAATGTACTTAGCATGCTTAAAACTATTTCCATAAACATTTATTAAATACTTTAAAATTTTTCCATAGGACACTCAATTTTGTGATCTTTTTCTCCTATTTTGAATTTTTAATAAAAGTTAGGCATTTATATTGTGAAACTGTAATACAATTCCTTCTGCTGGGATTTCAAAGTTGCTTTGTTCAGTAATCTGATAGAGTTCAAAATATATCTAATATATCTAATAGAGTTCAAAACAAGTGGAGCATTGTTCATACTATATACCGATAAGCTATGCAAAGCAATAACCTTCCTTTCATTTTGTCTAATCTGAATGATTACATCAATACATGCACACACATGTTTATATATTGGAGCATACATAGCTGCCTGTGTACATTAATTTATACCTTTAGTCAAAATAAAGTCTTGATTCTTATACTTACAGCTTCCACTGCACAAGAGGAGTGTCAAATACTATCAGTTAAATTAGCAAGCACATTTTCAGGGAAATTGATTTTTGGAGTCTGAAATCCCTGAAATCACTCAAAGTCCTTGTTGCTTTTCAGGTGCCCCATTAATCTTTATAGGACTCTATTGACATTGGTGTCGGCTGCGTTCCCTTGCAGAGCTTAGGGCAGATGTGAGCAGAACATCACAACCCAGGGATTCAGTTCTAATTCAACAGAACTCACATTACTCCTTTAAACTAAACAGAAAATGATATAGAAGGGATTTGTAAAGACAAGGGTGTAAATTACAACAATGGTGCTGAACTATTCCTTGATGAAGCTGGTTTCAGGGAAGAACTTGTTTCTTGAATTACCTCCGTTGCCACTTTATGTGGCTTGAAATTTAATAAGAGTGGGTCTCAAAGCCAAGGAAGTGCTTCTCATCCAAATACTGCCTCATCTGGTGCATACTTAGGAGTATGGGAAGCAGCTAAGACTGGAAGTGTTGGTAGGAAAAAAAGAATAAAGTGAAGCCAAATCTGCAAACCCTATCTATAGAGATAAAAAAAAAGAGCTATCAATGAAACTGAAGTTTAAAATAATAAATAAGGCAAAATCATTAAAAAAAAAAAAACTATAATGTGACAATGTTTTCTTCCACATCCAGCTGGAGCTAAACTGGGTAGTCTGAGCCCTATTTAATGAGGATTCTCTGAAAGTGTCCTTCTTCCCTGAAAGAAAAACAAAGATAAAAAGTTACTGTGGATTTTTCAGAATTTTCAACAATAGCTGTATTTCTCCTGCAGGTAAAAAGAATAAAATTTAAAAAACACTTAGGAAGAAGTAGTTTTCCAAATTGTTAGCATTATTTCTAGGAAAACAAAACCTGTTGTTGGTTTCCACTCTGGCATATCACTTGCAAACTCTGTTGCCATTGTGGCCTTTCTTAGATCCAGTTCTCAGGGTAGAGCAATTAGCAATCCATTTGTGAATGCAGGACACACAAACAGACTTTCTGTCCATATACTCTAAATTGTGCATGTAATGTAGGTGGTGTGGTTAAGAAATATTGGTTATTTACTGAAAATATGACCAATTTTACAGCAAATATTTAAAAATAACTGAGACAGGAGTAGTGACTCTGTGGTGAACAATAAAAGACCATAATGATTGCAGTGATGACACGGTCCCATTGCTTAGGAAGTCAGAATAAGTATGTTAAACCATGAGATACAATGCCTCTTTTCAAAGCAGCATTCTCTTTCATCTGAAAATGAGAGAAATTAGATATAGACAGACAGATAAAAAGGATTTACACCATTTTCAAGGTAATTTATTTTCAGTGCTTACTTTCTCAGCTTTATTTTCTGTATTAAACTCTATAAAAGCTCTCTTGATTAAGTTCCCCCAAGCATCTCTAAGTGGAGCAGTCCAAAACATACATGGATTTGGTCATAAAGTGCATTTTATTCCTCTTGTCAAAACAACAAAAAAAGTCAGTATGATATCTGGAATCACATAAAACAGACTCAAGAGAAGGAGAGATGCATTAAAATCTTCTAATATCTGACACTCCTAGAGAATAGCTGCATGAGGATGATTCAGACACTTATGCTTGATATTAACTGGAAGAAAACATTCACTTTCTGTTATTCAAGAATTGCATATGGGCAGGCTTTACTTATCATTTTTCCTCTGGGTATACTGATAAATTTGAAAGCACAAAAGAGTGGAATATTAAAGTTGACTCATCATTTCGCCAAAAGAACATGTGGCTGTTTATGTGAATTATACATCACTGCCACTTTAAATAAATGTTGGAAAAAGAAAACTTGGATGTATAATCCTGGTGAACATTTTAAAAATGGAGGTTCTTTCTACAGATAGACAAGAGGTTTTTAAACAACTTAAACACTGATCCTCATAAACCTCCACTGGGTTAACCTGTGATTCTAATGGACAATGTGATCACCTAAGACATAGCTGAGTGTAGCCAGGATAGCAGATCGCTTCACTGCCAGCCACAAGGATCATCTTTAAGTGAGAACCACAGCCAAAGTTTCCAACTGCTATGGACTGAATGTTTCTGTCCACCCCAAATTCATATGTTGAAGATAAATCTCTAATGTGATGGTATTTGGAGGTGGGGCCTTTGGGAGCTAATTAGGCCATTAAGGAGAAACCCTCAAGAATGGGATTAGTGTCCCTATAAGTGGAGAAGAGACAAGAACTATCTCTCAGCCATATAAAAATAATATGAGAAAATGGCCATCTGTAAACCAAGAGGGGGGCCCTTGCCAAGAACCCGACCATATTGGCACCGTGGTCTGAGTCTTCCAGCCTCCAAAACTGTGAGAAATAAATGTTTGTTATTTAAGTCATGAAGTCAGTGGTGTCTTGTTACTGCAGCCAAAACTGACTAAGACAACAATCTTACACAGATCATCAAATTTTTCTTGTGCTTTCCAGTATACAAAATAAATTCACTTGAGTTCCTTTAATCCTTATAATAACTCAATGGACCAGGTACAAACTCAATGGGTCAGCATAGATGGGTAGATCTTCATGCTACCCATGGGGAAGACACAAAATGAGGTTTGGAGACATTGTGTGACTTACATAAAGTCACAGATCTGATAAATGACTTAGTGGGATAAGACTCCCATTCTTCATACTACTAGGATAACGTTCTATCCATTATACTAGTCTTTTCTCAACTTCTTTTTTTTTTTTTTACCACTTCGATTTTTTTTTCCCTTTTGTTTTATGGACTTTGTGTTTTGAAAGATTGTGTTAACTAAATGACTCAACACTTATCAAATGGTCGTCACTGTAGCTTTACCATACACAAGTAAATGCGGAACTTTCCTTGTGTTCTTAAATGGGAAGCAGACAGTGTAAGCTTCTTACTCTCTTAGAGCATCCTGAGACTTACTATACCATACCCACCTCACCTCCCACTGAGAAAATAACCCCAGGATCTATCTATCATACACCAGTGTCAGTTTGACAGCTTTTCTTCTGCCACTCATGAAGCCTGAGGAGAGTATTTGGATGAATGTAGCGAAAAATGGAACATTTTGGAATAGCTCGAAGTCTTTTTAGAGACTACTGGAAGCAGGGAGGAGAATGAGGATATTACATACTTCATATTTTTTCCCAGGGTTGACCTTGCTTTATATATAAAATGAAAAACAGAAATGAGACAATGGCCATAATTTAATGACTAAAGTAAATAGTTTACTGAAGGTCAGATGGATTATTTTTAGCCTTCATAATAAGCAAATCAAATCACTGCCTGATTCAGATGGTCAAATGATGCACAGTTGAATATAAAAATAACTGAACATGACAGATAATTTGAACTGTGCCCAGTTAGCAACTACATGATTTGTGTTAACTTCGCAAAAGCAACTTGCTAAAGACCTACAATAGCTAACGTCCACACAGATGTTAAAGAAGTAGAAGGCTCAACCCCCAGCCAGAACATTCTGAAAATGCAGCCTATTCAATGCTGAATAAGAATGTGAGGAGGCCTCTGACTAATACAATTCCGGTCACACCGTAGAGTTATGAAATATGAACCTACTTTATCCATCAATTACACTTCAGGAAGTACTGGTAAGCCTTAAGTTAGCAATTAAATTCAAACAGACAATCTAATATTCACAAAAGATATATTGCATGTGTATTAGCTTTATCATTTGCGCATTTTCCTTTGTACTTTTAATAATTTTTATTCTGTGCAATCCAAACTCCTTAGCAGACCATGACTTTTACAACAGATTTTCAGATAACCGTTACTGTCTTCTCTATACACACTTATTTAGTCTCACCAAGCTCCTTGAGATTCCCCTCGTCTTACCTTGCTCTTTTGTGTCACTTCACTGTTCCACAGGACTGCCCCTCTTTCCTTTAAATCTTTCCTACACTTATCAACTTGATGAACTCCTATTTATCACTCACAGTCTTCTTTGTGGAGTCTTTCATGATGTCTCACCTTTCTCCCCACTCTGTGCAGAGCTAGGTGTTCTCTTCTCTTTGATCCTGTGACATGTTTTTGATTGAGTGCCTTGGTTATGGTCTTTTTGACATTTTATTAGCTGTCCATGTACTGCCGCCCACCCCACCCCCCGCCCCCCAAGAACTCAAGCTCCAGAAAGAGAGAACTGTAGTATATTGATATATGAATCTTTGGAGTTTAGCTCAAAACCTGGCACAAAGCAAGTGTTCAATAAACGTTTGTTGAATAAATGTCTTAGGTCAGATTCCCTAGAAACAGAACCTGAGACTGAAATTCTTATCCAGTGATTTATTGAAGGAGCTCCCTTAGGAGAATCCTGAAAGGAAGCGGGGGAAGCAGGATAGAAAGCTGAGAAAGGAACCAACCAAATAAGTGATTTCAGCTGAGTTCTAGGCTCAGCCTGATCCCAGGATGTCTCTGGAGTGTGAGGGACACCCCAGAGTTGTTCCCTCTTGAGGCAACAGGGCTTGCGTCCAGTATCCTTATGTCATTCAGTTTTTAACTGTGGGCCACCTGGAGAGAGAATACGAAAAATTCCAGGCATTTCCAAGAAGTCTTGGAAGACTGCCCAGCAAGTCTCCCGAGAAGGGATACAGTTGAATATTTATCATTCATAGCAACTCCAGGGTGGGTGCACTGTCCCACAAAAGGGATACAGTTGGGTGAGGTTAATACTCATCTTTCATAGCAACCCCAGGGTGGGTGCGCTGTCCCAGGAAAGGGACCTGGTTAGGGTAACAGTGTTTACTGCCACCTCCCAAAAAAGATTTAAGAGTCTTCTTTTATACACATCATAAAACATGTTCCCAGAGAAAATTTGACTAATAGGAGTTTCCAAACTTCTGGAAGTACAAATTTCTGCATCAATCCTTTAATTGTTCTTTTTACCAAAATAAACTCAGGGACTGAAACGGAATAGGAAATGATAATGAGGGTGTTTATGCATCAAGTACACACCCATATTCCAAACTATTGTGTATAATAATGCACATAAAATAGAATTATGAATGTGGAATACCAGAAAGAGTTCATACTAGCAATCAGACATCCGGTTCAAATACTAGTTTTGCCTGTGTAGCCCAAGGCAGATCACTGTCCCTCTCATCTCAGTTTTCTCCTTTGGGAAATGATGATGATAAGATCTACTTCATATGTTTCTGGTAAAGATTAGACAAAAAGTACATAAACAACCTTACAAGGTACTTAGCACAGAGTTAGGGTGGTGTTATATATTATTTCACTTTATTTATTTACTGTATTAAAAAACAAATATAGTTCTTGGCAGCACATTCTACTAATACTCTTTCATAATGAGAGTCCTCTTTCAATATTTTAGAATATTTTTGAAGTACAGGATGCATAGTAGGGAAGAAGCTGAGCTCATTCTTATGTTCAGCTTAAAGACCGAATCTAACCACCTTAGAAAACATTTCTACTTCCTCTAATCACTGTTTTTCATTACCCTAAGTTACTACCTTCAGAGCACTAATCACTATGTAAAATTGTTTAAATGTGTTACCTCTTTTGGTTTTATTGTCTACTACTCTCTCCAAGTAAAATCTAATCTTTTCAAGGGTAGCTACCTATTTTCTTGTTCAATGTAGCATCATTGTCATCAAACTCTGCCTGGCACATTGTTGGTAGTTAATAAATAACTGACCAACTGTCTTACAGCTCTTTTAAATTATCTTATGAAAATCTCAAGCTTGTTTTGACTTACGGGCAGGGTTAAATGTGTTTCCACTTAGAAGAGATTAAAGGCCACACCTGCTATAGCTATTCTGTGACCTATGTGAGCACACTTCATTTCAGAGAGACAGGTATGTCACTAGTATTAATATTCACTTAACTATTAATTATGACAACTCTTAGCAAACTCTTAATTCAGATTCTCAATTCAAGCAAAGTTGCAATTCTGTGCACTTCAAAATACTACTACCACTCCAAGAACAGGGTAAATAGACAAGTCACAGAATTGTCATATAGTTCTTGAATTACCATGATAACCAAAAAATGATTCTTTATACTTGTGTGGGATAAGAAAAAATAATACTTCATAATTGTATAGTATTTTGTATGCATCACCATATTTCATCTATGAATGTCTCTATACATAGTGATATTTTGTTTATTCATTTGTTTTTCAAAATTTTCTGCTGATATCTAGCCTGCTTTCTTGATGGGATCTTTAGACATATGTAAATATAAATTTATATTTTTCTACATTATGACTTTTTAAAGATGTTTTAGATTCTTAATTTGCTTGATTGTATTTGCAGTTAGATGTGAATAGCAGTCTCATCTTTTTCCTTTATGTGGCTTAATACAACACAACCCACTTTAGAACCTTGAACGACCAAAGTTAGAGTTAGTGGTAATATTGCTAGCAGTCAAAAAAACAAAGAAGGAAAAGAGGTTTGAGGTTTAATGTACATAAATATATGCATGGGTATCTGAGGGTTCCTAGTGTTGACTTACATTTACCACTGTCCTGGTTGCTGATGTGTGTAAATATATGAATGGTGGTGATTCTCATTGCTTTTACTACTCTGTTCTCTTCCTCTTGATATACCTGTAAGACGTGATTCATCTCTGCAACAGAACACTAATGCAGTAAAAAAATACAAAACAATTATCTGAGAAATATTATTTTTTCTTTCACCTTAGAGGTTAATATAAGTACTTATAGTTACATAATCCAAAGAGTTAATTCTCTATATTTACTCCAATAATCTTTCTCAGACACATATAGAAAAATCTGGCAAAATTCAAACATGCTGAAGATCAGATCAAATGTGATACTGTGTTTGACCAAGCGGTTACTAAATATTTGTTGAGAAAAAATATATATCTTCAATGATTTAAGGATTGAATATTGAGTAACTCTATTTATTTTCAGTTTCGCATTTAAATTTGAAATATACACACTAAATATCTAGACTTTATTTCATCTGAAGTCTGAATGTCTGCCCATTCCAAGGTGATGGATGAATTATGTAAAGAAAATATAACTCAGTCCATAACTTTTGAGTTAGAAAATTGTTTCTTCTCATTTACTAAATTACTCAGTAACAATTTAATGGGTAAAGGGAGAAAAGGAATACTAAAAAAGAAACTGAAAATCTAGGCTCTCAGAATGAATAAGACGAGAATTTTTCAGACGAATGCTTTAGATTCTATCAATGAAAAAGTACCTGATTTAAAAAATGAATGTTTCATATTGGTAAGAAATTAAATTCCCCTAGATCCCTGCTAAAAGTTTCATTGCATTTCCAAATTAAACAACTCTTTCAGGAACTGCTCAATGTGTCAGTCATCTTTAATAATTGAATTTGCTCCAAGAAATAAGCAAATAAAGAGCTTCTGATTTTTATTCTATGTCTTTATCACATTGGACAACTTCATTATGATGTCACAAGCCAAACAACTGAACAGAAAGATTGTGAAACTGTGTGACTTAGGGCTGCAGTGATCATTTGCAGGATCCACAGGGAGATCTGTTTCTGAATATGCAAAGATCTCTTTTTTCACCCTAGCTTTAAAGTTTCCTTTGGCCCAGGAAATTTTTATTCTTTCCTCTTTTCACCATTAGCTTGTTTCCATTCATTCTGTGTTCTATTCAGGAAAATAGACCATCTGGACGTTGGGTCTCTTTTGTCACTTATCACATTCTCTTTGCTTTTCTATTATTTTTGTGACCTTTTTCTCTGCATCCCAGAAAATCTTCTTAAATATCTTTCCTACATCACAGATTTACATTTTGCAAATTATGGTCAATGTTTTCATTCCCATTTCAAATATCATTCAAAATTCTGTTATGACATTTTTCCACTTCTCTTAAACTTTTCTAACCTCTATTTTATTTTCATTTTCAAGCATTTCACTTCCTTTTCATAGAAATTACATCTGCCTTTACTTCCTTAGAGCAAACAGATTCTGTCTCATTTTGCTTTTGTTTCCTGTTAAATATATTATTAAAAACCCATTGTCTTTATCCACTTTTAAATTACTTTATATTTTTATATTGCAGAATAGCTTTAATAAGTCCCCTGTTATTTTTTTTTGCCTCAAATGAAGTGACGACACCCCTGGCCTTATATTTTGCTGCTAAATGTTGTAAAAGCTCCATCTTTACATCCACTCACTCTATTGGTACCTTATGCCCATATAAGAAGCCTACGGCCAAACCAAACTCAGGGGAAAGGAAGATGTACCAGAGATTGAATATCGTCCCAGGAGGTAAAATCTTCTCTGTGTTAAAAAGACTTCTCTGTGCTCATTAAAAAAACTTTCAGATGCCAGCTTTCATCATTTAAATTTTTGTGCATCCTGGTCTCTGTTCTAGGTACACAATATAGTGTAAAATTGTATATAATTGTATACAATTATAGTATAAAACTGTGGTCAGCTTCCTTCAAGTGGCTGTTTTCATTGTGGAAGGACCCATTGCTGCACCAGAGAAGAGCTCTAAAGCACCATGTTAGGTCTCACCTTTCAAAAGAGCACTCATCATGATAAAAAGCCCTTTTAGAGAAAGTAAGCTCTTAAAGGTTATCCTAATGGTTCTTCTAGCAGCCAAGTTTCTGAGTGCTGTGGAATCACCATGGTAAACCAGGTTCAAGTGGATTGGCTTCCACCTGGCACAGGACACCAGAATCTGGTCTTCTACATTTTATGTTTAAAATCTTATAGGTGAATTTGAATAAATAAAAAGGAATCAATGAAAGGAGAATGTTCAGTAGGATTCGTTCCATATTAAAATTATTCTATAATTTTACTATTTTCCCTTGAAGTATATATGCATAACTAGATATAAATATATTAGTATATGTGTAGATATATTGGTATACAAAATATATATACACACATATATATGTTTTACATATAAAACATATATAATAGAGCCTTTCTATATACTTTATTTACTAAATGTTTACAAGAAATATAAAGTTCCTTATTTGTTTAAAAGATTATTTAATGACTGATTATAAAATATAATTGAAGTCCCTTCTTTTACATTCCAATGAATGTTAAATTTAATTTTGAATTTCCTGGGAACCACAACAAATAAAAATATATTATAGATTATTCACATATGGTCAATGAAAATAGATCAATGATTCAGATTAGAGAACATTACTGAACTAAATTCTAAAATTACAGGTTATAAGGCAAGTTGTATTCACTGGCCATTATAAAACATAACAGACCAATTATATTTATTTTTCTAAAAAGTGTAAAGCTAAGCATATTAGGCCCCTTTAATTGTAATTAACCCCGATGGCCCTGATAACATAAAGGACCCATGATGAAGTTTATGAAAGATATCTAGAAGCCTGGTACTTGGAATATTATTTCTGATTCTTTACTGCCTCAAGATGGCATGACATAAAATCAGATAAATAATCACCAGGATGGCATGTAAGATAAACACACTTACTTTCTGTCAACTAGCTCAGTGGTTCTCAAACTGCAGTGTGCATTGGAATGTCCATGGGAGCATGTTAAAATTCAAATGTCTGACCCTATCCTGAGTGTCTGATTCAGTAGGTCTGAGGTAGGGCCTTTGAGATTACATTTCTAACAGGGTCCCAGATAATGCTGCCAGTCCAGGACCACACTTTGATAATCCCATTTCTAGGGTATTCTGCTTCAGAGGAACATTATTCAGAGGGTAGTTTTGGAATTATTGTGGACATAGAGATTAAAAAAATAAAAACAATATTTGAAGAAGGATGCCAATGATATATTCATTGTAATGATACTATGTTAACAATTATTTAGTTCTCTATATTTTACTTATGACATTATTTCATTTACCCCTCAAAATAATCTTGTGAGTATCGACTCATTATCACCATTTTCAACCGAAGGAACTGAAACTGAGAGAATCTAAGTGAGAGAACCCGGAGAAGAACCTACGTACCTTAATTTTCAAGCAATATTATTTTTGAACAATATGGTACACACAGCTACATTTTTTTTTCATGAAGGAATATGTGATAGTTGCTAGTGATTTCCTAGAATGTCATATCCTTCAGTTTGTATATTTTCATCTAATACTTTTGAAACAACAGCAATTACAGAGAATGCAGGCCAACATCAGGCCACTGGAAATTTGTGATTCAATGTTCACCTCTTGCATATAGTGTGTTATTTAAACTTAGTATAGACAAGATGCAATTTTGATTCTGTTTTTGTTTTTCTTCTTCGTGTTTGGCTACTACAGAGAACCTGTAGCTGGAATGTCATCATTAAGAATTGAGATGGGAAATTCCAGGTCATCATATTTGCTGGCTTAGTCTGTAGAGATTCTGCAGGAATGAGATGTTTTCAGTGATTTGATGTGACCGTTTTTATCTTTTCCCTCTGTATTTTTGTATCATTCTCCTGCACTCCAAGTGTTTATAGAGGAATTTTTAAAAACACCTAGCTAATGTTAAAATTCTAGCATTTTGTGTTTATCGTAAAGAATGCATTTCTACAGAATTCTGTGACAACTTCACAGGGGCAACCCAAATTTACTTCTAGTATCACACATACTCCCAAAATATGTACAACTATGATACATCAATTAAAAATATTTAAAAATCATATATGTCTTTTCTCCCTTTTCTCTCTCCAGCCAAAGGCAAACAAAATAGTGATTTTTCTAATAGGTCACATTAGGACAGCGCCTATGGGGCAACACTATGTAGCAACCACTCTTTTACCCTATAGGAACTGTATTTTTTTTCCCCTGCTTCCTAAGCCAGACAGAAAATTGAAGCTCTGGGGATCAAGAGGCTTTTGATAAAAGTAAAGTAGAAATGATGCCAAGGAAATAGTAAAACTCATGTAATTGTGTCTCAAGCATAGAACTGGCATGAAACAAGAGTGCTGTGTGTGACTCTGCAAATATTCAAGATTATGATGGATGTGGTAAAAATTGTTCAAACCTCCTTGTTTCTCTGCTTTATAGTGCACTGGTAAATGGATTCTATTATGTTAGAAGATAGGACCATTAGAGAAAAAAAGAGAAAGAAAGGGAGAAAAACAAAGACTTTTCAACCTGTGCAGAGTGCCAATGGCCGTAGGTAAAATCAGTGCGGTCATTGAGAAGTTTGGTGCATTTCTGATCACTATGCTTGATAAGAGTATATACACTTTAATTTTATTATGTCTATATCTTCTGAAAGTGAAAAAATATATTAATCAAATTGGGGTTACAAAATTAAGGCATTTTAACCAGGTCTCTCTCTTTTTTCCTCATTAACTCTATGAGTGGTTTGATTTTATGTTCAAGGTAGCTTTAAAATAGTAAAATATGAGGTTGGTGCATCTCATTGTTTCTTAGATCTACCTTCTAATGAAAATGATGACTAGGGACCATAAAAATTCTTTAATTTTGCTAAAGAATAGGAGAAAATTCAGCACTAGTAAGTGTTCTAAACATGCATTTTAGATTTATCACCCTTTACAGTGTCTTATCCATGTATGTGACTATGTCCCCAACTGTACAGTAAACTCCTAGAAAGCAGGGATCTTTGATATCTCCAGCTCATAGTTGTGAGTTCTCAGTATCTGTTCATTGAATAAATGGAAGAAAAGCACAAATATTGGAATAATTGTAAATATTCATGTTTTTTACTGAAGACAAAACTATGCAAGAGAGGCAATATGAAAATATCAGATCTTATTGTAAAAGAGAGCCTACATCTTCTGAATTTGAATTCAGGGTCCTAGAAACTAACAATAATAATAATACTAGGTCCATTCAGGAGTGATATTGAAAGTTCTATATAAAAGCATTATTTGGATTAGACTTGACTGATAAGTGGAAATATTTGTAATTCATTTAATATCTGAACCCAAATTTCTGATTGCTTTTGTAAAATTGACATGATTTTGACAAAGTGCTCTCACTTTCAAATCTCTAGGCCTTTGAGATTTCTCTCTGTCCCCTTTCACCACTCACATACACGTGTGCTCATTTCTCTCTCTTCCTTTAGCTCTTGGCTCACTGGAGGTCCTTCCTGACGGCCCTGTTCACAAAAACATCTTTGCCACTTTATTATCTACCCCTTATTCTGTTTTCCTTTTTATATGGTATTAACCCTCTGTAAATATTAACCTGGGAGTAAAAGTCAGAATATGTAACAGTCAGCATGGGGATGCCAGGACCACTAGTAAGGGTGGGTGCCTGCCAAGTTCCTACTGAGCCAGGCACTAATCGTCTGGATCTTAGATCTAGAGGAAGTCTAGGGAATCGCTAGGGAGTGTCTGTGGAGGCCACAGCAAAAGAGGTATACTTAAGGGACTACTTATCATGTGAAACAGAAATATTTTAGTACTTCAGACTCTGTACAGCTATTCTAGCCCATTCCAGTGGAATATCAGCCCTGTATTTATTTGACATTTGTGTTCCTACCTTTGAGTCTGGATCTCCTGCTTCTAAAATATAAGCTTTATAAGAGTAGAAGCTCTGTTTTGTTCATTGTGATATCCTTAGGTTCCAGAACAATGCCTTCTATATGTAGATGCACCATAAATATCTGTTGAATGAGTTAATAAATAAATGATATGTAACAGACTTACATGATGTGAGGAGAACTGTTATCTCAAAATTTATTATTTTCTCTAAATATTACAAAACATACCTGATAGAAATTCATTTATAGTAGCTCAATATTATTTTCCAGTGTTTCAGAATGGCATTTTTTATTTCAGCTATATAATGTATTCTCAAATCTATATGTGCAGATGGCTACATAATGGAATTCTGAAGGAAGTGATAGCCAAACACTTGTGATACTGTGCTTCATTATTAAAATGTTTTGAGCCTTTAATATACGCATGCACATTTATTTTAAAAGCATAGGCATTCTGCTAGTATTATTGATACGGGAGGGGAGCAGAGAAGTTCTGGGTAGAGGAGGGCGTGGTCCCTGGCTAGGGTTCCACCCCCAGACCTGTGCCCACAGACCTAGGTGAGAACAGGTATTTTCCAAGACCACCCTGGCCTGTCAAGCCCTCATTCTGTGCTTACAAAAATCCCAGAGACCCTAGCAGGCAGAATTGCAAGTGGCTGAACGTTGAGAGGAACACCTCGGTGGAAGAAGACACAAGCAGCTAGACGTCAAGAGGCACACTGCAGAGTAAGAGCACATCAACAGACACCTGCAGGCCAGCGACCGGCAGAACAACTTGGAGTTTGGCTGGGGCCGTGGGAGGAGGGTCCAGGCCGCCTAACTCCAGGGAAAATTCACTTTCCCACTCCATCTCCCTTATGGCTCCCCCATCTGCTGAGAGCTGCTTTCACTCAATAAAACCTTGCACTCCAAGTCCATGTGTGATCCGGTTCTTTCCATACACCAAGGCAAGAAACCCCGGGATACAGAAACCCCTGTCCTTGCAGTGAGGCAGTGGGTATAACTGAGCTGATTAACACAAGCCGCCTAAGGATGGCTTAACTAAAAGAGTTCCCTGTAACTCATGCCCACTGGGAACTCACGAGCTGTAAACATTCACCCATACACAGTGCTGTGGGGTCAGAGCCCCACAACCTGCTCATCTGCCTGCTTCCCCAAGGGGTTTTGAGCAACGGGGAATCAAAGAAGTGAGCCACCTCCCCATGCTGTGGTGACAAAACAAATTTTCCCGTTTCATTATTATATGCATAAAACATATTCCAAATTAGAAATGTTAAAGTGAGATAAAGATGAAGTAAGCAATATTCAACATTATGTTTATATGCTATTTATCACTGTTAAACTTTTTACAGTAAAACACTACTAATTAATAACTAATTAATAATTTGATTCAGTGCTAGCAATATTGTTTAATCTATTTTGTTTTTCTGAAAAATAGTGTTGAAATACATTAGGATAAAATTTCTGTTTGTAAGTTAATCTAAGTAATTTGATTTTCATGGCTCTCATAGCTAGAGATAACCTTACAAAGACACAATAATCCAAATATGAGATCACCAACTACACTTATTCAATCATGATACATATTTTAAACTTTCATCTATCTGAGCAATTATGCAAATAATTTTTTTGAAATTTAGCTTAATTTCAATCTTTGCTTATGTCTAACAATTGTTATTTCAAACAACTTAGAAAGGGTTAAATAATTACATTTCTTAGCAAATGAATTAAACCTCCTGAAATTCCTCATTTGGAATGTTAAAATAGTTTTAAAAAATCTACTTTTTAGTAACTTCATATTTATAAGTACAGTACACAGATGACACTCTTAGATAAATTTTGGAATATAATTACCTAACTAGGCAAACATCTCCAAGCAACTATTTTCAAAGCACTCATGGCTATTTTCTGAAAGACTATTACTTTCTCATAATTTGAAAATACAAGTTGTCTGGTCACAACTTGAGATATTTTTGTACCTATAATCTTACACATCCTTAATAAAATGCTAAAATTTTCATGATATTCTCTTACCTTGAAGGGGCAGATTGTGTTCATTTTTTTTTTTCTAAAATATCTGTTTGGTATCATGTTACTCACCATCACTAAATTTGAAATATTGCCTGACATAACTTTACCTAATTAGTTCTTTTCTTATTACAAAGCCTTGTAAGGATACCAATATTTGGGTTGGTAGAATTCAAATCCACATAAGTCGTCATATATACATTGCAATTTGCCATATGGGACTGGAGGAGCATGGAGTATGGTGGGCACTGCCAACATCTATGTGCTCTGCTGAGCCCTCTTTCCAATGAGAAACTTGAATGTGGAGGAAGTGAATTTCTGACATATGGATACAGCGAGGTCATCAACACCACTACATTAAGAAAATTAGAAAAAAAGCTTAATTCCTTCTTTATATTCAGGAAAAAATAGAAAAGGGATTTCTAATATTTCTTCTCATACCCCAAATTTGCACCCATTCCTGTGAGCATACATGCCACATTGGAGGCAGCCATCTGGAATCCACAGATATAACTGCTATTGACCATGGCTAAATGTTTTGACTTTGTGAATATGCTATTTAGAAACAGATTCTCTATTCTTTGTAAAATAAATCCACTTGGCAAAATTAAACACCCAGTTTTTCCTTTCTCTTTTTAAAATATGATGCAGACAATCAGCCTTTATGTAAGGAAAAAATATTCAGACCTATGTTTTCAGTTTTTACAAAAGGTTAATGTGTATATACTAATTAATTTTAGTAGCTTCAGGCCGATTGTTTGGATCTTCACATTTAGGGAAAGAAATCTTCAGAGAAGATTAGATTTGATGGGGAATAGAAATTGATATGTATTTGTGAGCCATCATATCCTATTCTTACTGAAGTTTTCTTTTCCAATATCCCTTACACGTCACTTCTTCATTTTACTAAGCTTAAAACATTTGTGTTATCATACAAGGTATCAGTAGAAATGTCTACATACAAATTCCAACTGTTTCTTTTGCTCTTTGGTCTCATATTGCAATGCTTTCAAGTCAATTTTCTTTTTAACATTTTTTTGAGAGACTTGAGCTGTCTTTTCTGATCCATATAATTTGCCTATCTTAAATATCATGGTAACTTTAGCACTTTATTAAGGATGTGTAAGATTGTAGGTACCAAAATATATCAAGTTGTGACCAGGCAAGATTCTATCTCCTCTTTTGGAGCATCCAGGGGAATGAGAAGGGGAAGCTGTGAAATTGACAGCTGGTTGTCAGTCTCCAAACTGTCAGAATAATTTGAAAGCAGATTAGTTTTACAGATTGTTTATTAACATACTCACAAAGGGGAGACGACAAGGGGCCTGTTTCCTGTTTGGTTCTGCATAAATTGGGTCTTCCTGTGAGAAAACTTTTCTGTGAAATTGGGGATGGGAAGTGGGTTAGGGAGACAACAAAGAAAACATGTTTCACAATTGAAAGCAGCACTGTAGACCTTAATTTAAGATCATTAGCAAGCAAGCTCAACAAAAACTTTTTCTGAAGAACTCAATCAAGCTCACATGTTTTCCTTGATTGTTTACATAAAACAAGCTTATGAGGGATGAAGATCTCTTCAAAAAATTATTTCAGTTTTTATCAGTGTGTGTGTGCTTGTGTGAGGGGGATGTTTATACCTTTAGTAGATAATTTGTGTTTCTCATGTGGTTTATACAACCCAAGTCAAGCAAAACACAGAATTAGCAAATAAATCTTCTGCCACATAAGAAAATAACGTAGCAAAATGAAAGCAGCACATGACACTTCGGCATGATATTGGTTGTCTTGGAATTTACTCTTTGTAGATTCTAGTTTATCTATGCACAGCCTTGGACTTGTTTTAGATTTCTACCCTGGCCTTTTGAGTGCAATTGACTATTGAAAATAATTTGCTTGAGGTAACCTTGACAAGCCAGTAAGACTGCATGTTTTTCAGTCTACGCTTAAGATTTTGCAAAACTTTAAAAAATATTGCCTTAACACTTGAACCCAAAATGTGGAGAACTCCAAAAGCCAGAGACTAATAATCCCAGAAGTCTATATCATGATGCTTACATTTTATTCTTAACCATTGATAGAATTCAGACTCTCTTCAAACTTGGCCTATTTCTTAAGCCTATGACCAGATTTTCATTTTTAGTTCATTTCCTTATATTTATTTGAGCTGTGCTAGCCTCTGAAAACCAAGTGCAGGCGTTTGTCCAGAGAGGCCACATAGCGTTAAAGTAATAGTGGAAAAGTTGGATCCTATTCCTTTCCACTCCAGGGTAAGACCTTATCTGGAATTAGAGTCTAGGAAGGAAGCTCAAATATATGGGGGATACTAGAACTATATCAAGAGGGAGAATGCAATGGGGTTAATAGATTACAGTTGCGGAAGACATTTTGATTCAGTCCAGGGTACCAAGGCGGAGGTCAGAATCCTGGGCTCTAAACAATGCTGTGTCATATTGGAAGGACTATGACAGAGAATCTAGAAAGCAAGCTTGTCCAACCTGTGGTCCATGGGCTGCATGTGGCCCAGGATGGTTTTGAATAAGGCTCAATACAAGTTTGTAAATTTTCTGAAAACATTACAAGATTTTTTTTTTTCTGATTTATTTTTTAGCTCATCAGCTATCATTAGTGTTAGTGTATTTCATGTGCGGCCTGAGACAATTCTTCCAATGTGGCCCAGGAAAGACAAAAGACTGGATACCTCTGCTATAAAGAATCCATAAGAATGTAATGGAATGACAAAATGTAATTTGGGGAATACTCAGTGCAGAGTTTCTCTTTTCTGTAGCCTAGCATGTTCCAAGGATATCTGGAGTAGGACCTTATAAGCACTGAGATGGGTTTAAAAGTGCTAGCTAAGGCCTTTTTATAATTAACTCCATAAATTTTACCAAGATGTTTAAACTCTGTTCCCTGATTCTGGTTGCTGCCATTAAAATAGAGGGCTAATTTTAGATCATAAAAGTACACCCTGAAAACAAGATGTGATTTTAAAAATGTGGCAGAAATTTAGATATAAAACTTAGGTGTTCAGTATTTCAGACTTTCAAGAATCTCAACATTTGGGTGAAGGATGCAGAGGTATAAATTTTTTAAAATTTTTACCTTCCCAAATAGTTCTAAAATGTCTGCTTAAGATGAAGCATATTTCAGGGTGTACATTCAGTAGCTTATTGAACCTTTTAAAATTTAGGCATATTGAATTTTTACAAAATTTCTCAGTATACTAGAAAATATTCCTCTAAAGGTTGAGAAAGTAGTTTTTGGAAGTAGATGCAAAGATGGCAGAAGTTAACAGTCCTTCAAAAGAAAAGGCATTTAAAACTGAAAGATAAACATAGAAAAGTACTATGAAGACAGATTTTCTGTCAGGCGCAGTGACTCACGCCTGTAATTCCAGCACTTAGGGAGGCCGAAGCGGGTGGATCACCTGAGATCAGGAGCTCGAGACCAACCTGACCAACATAGCAAAACTCCGTCTATACTAAAAATACAAAATTAGCTGAGTGTAGTAGCGCATGCCTATAATCCCAGCTACTCGGGAGGCTGAGGCAGGCGAATCGCTTAAACCCAGGAGGTGGAGGTTTCAGTGAGCCGAGATCACGCCACTGCACTCCAGTCTGGGCAATAAGAGCAAAACTCAGTCTCAAAAAAAAAAAAAAAAGACAGATTTTCTTTCTTTTTAAATACTATATATTATTCCATTGTGTATGTGTGTGTATGTGTGTGTGTATATATAATAGGACATTTTGTGACAGTTTCTTCATTCATTTGCTGATGAGACTGAAGAACATTATGCTAAGCAAAATGAGCCAGGCCCAGAAAGATCTCACTTACAAGTGGAATCTAAATAGTCTACCTCATAGAAACAGAAGGTAGGAAGGCAGCTGCCAGATGTTAGGGATAGGAAGAGAGATGGAGAAGATGAAGATGATCACTGTATTATAAACACAGTAATAATAATGTATATTTCAAAAATATTAAAGGAATAGATATTTAATGTTTTTATACCAAAAATATAAATTGGTAAAGTGATAGATATGTTAACTAACTTGACTACACAATGTATATATAGATCAAAACATCACATTGTATCCTGTAAATATACACAATTTTTATTTGTCAATTAAAATCAATTAGAGCGTTTAATTAAAAAATGTATTACAAGGAAAAAAATAGCAATTTTCTAAATAATGACAAGAGATCACTAAAAAACGTAAAACTTTACTTACATTCTTTTTTTCAAAAGGGCTCTACATGCATAATTTAAGATCAATTTTCATTAAAAATAATTATAATTTTTAAATGGCATTTGGATCTCCAGTCATTATTTATCATCTGAGAGATTCAGGTATGTCGATATCAGTTCATGGTGATTGCAGAGTGATTAAATTACTGAATTTAAAAAATGATAATTATCCACATAAATGTTATGCTTGTGGATTATCTATGACAAATTCTTAATTGTGGATCAGACTTGATATTAACATGCGGAATTGTTAAAACCTTTTCTTCTTGTTCGGAAATGTAAACTTACCTTGTTAATCAGAGAATTATATTTAAAGGAAGTCAGCTGTCTATGCAAATGTATAGGTGAATTATTATTCTTATTAAGTGACTGAAACTGATTTTATCAATAATAGAAGCTTCCTTGTACGTATGTGTGATCCAGAGATCCTATGGTTCCTTAGCCAACAAATAGCCTTTAAACCATTTGTCTTAAGTCATCCTCATGATCTATGTCAGTCTTCTCAGCATGGACTCAGTGACCTCCTAAAGGAGTGGTCAGGACAGGGTCCTCAAATACTCAGTGATGTTGAGGTTTCTGTTCAATCTATCTGGAGGCTGGATATCTTCATTAGTTTCCTACTCTCCAACAGAAACCATCACATGGAGGAGTGAGCATGATAATGGTTATACTTTGAGGTTTACAGACCTGTCGACCCAAGTAGTACATTTGTAGCTTAAGGTCATGGCTCTGGAAATAATCTATTAAGGGTCTGCCAGATTCTAAAGTCCATGTTCTTTGTGATATTGGAATAAGGGGTTTTGTCCTGGTGAGACTGTAAAGCATTGTGCTTAATACAGGGAAGAGGAAACTGAGACACACAATATCTTTTTAATGTGAACATCCAACTGTGGTGAAGGTGGGGTTGAGAAATGTTGTCAGGAGAGAAAACAATATATGAATTATGGCTAATTTGAAAGAAATAGAATAATGGAAATATACAATTGAGAAACCCCATTATTTTCTCTATTACTATTTTTCTGACAGAATGACTGCATGTAAGATAAAATGTAAATAATATTGGGATTTACAGAGAATGGCTGTAATACAGATACAATTTATGGATAAAACATTCTAAATTTCTCAGAAGTATTATATGAAGTACAGTGAATTTAAATTAAGTTCTTCTAGTAAAACATAACTTATATAGACTCCTAACGTATTTTATATACATATATCTCAAGGATATAGTTTGTGTTTAAAAATAAAACTTAAAATAATCGTAATATAAAAACAACAATAGTAAGATTTATTGAATGACTGTTACATGTTACGTGCTGTTCTAAGAACTTCACCTGATCATTAACTTAAAGCTAATGTTAACCTTCAGAAGTAGATACTTTTATTCCTGACTTTTTTACATGTGAATAAACAGAGGTAACAATGTATGGACAATTAACCTAGATTCTCCACAGATCATTGAAGCATATTCAGAACTAAAGTCTAAATCTATCAGATATCAGAACATGCATTTTTTTTGAAATATCACTTTTTACATATTATTGAAGTCCCATTCTATAGCCTTCAGATATGATTTAAGAACATAAAGCCATGGACATGGTAGGTACTTAAAACTTGTGAAATGCTGAATACATTTTTGAATGGGTGGTGCTATTAAACTTAAAAAAATAAAGCTTTGTGCAGAGAAATGCAGTACTGATAGTGTTAATAAAGTTATACATTCTTAAAGTGTTCAGACTGCTTATCAATCTTATGTGTTCATTGCAACATCATTGTGAGGTGGACATTTGTATTTTCATTCCATTTTATTGAAAAAAAAACTAAAGCTCGATTTCATTACTTCGTTTAAGTTAATGCAACATTTGGGGGCAGAATCTGAACTTGAGTTTATATTCTGACTATATATCCAATTTTCATTCCAGTGTACACATTGGTCTTGGGAATTAATCATGCCAAAATAATCACTTTTCCCCATTTCCTAACTTGTGAGTTTCTCTTAACATATATATTTTGGAGTCCCAGATTATTTTTACCTTCTGTTAGAATTTATGTGGTCACGTTTATCTTACATATTGAGTCATTACACAATTGCTTCGTGAGGCCTTGTCTACTGCTCAGAAGCCCAAAGCTATTCTGAGACTATATTCATGCCCTATATATAGGCCATTCCTTTGAAAATTAGATGAGTGGTAACCTTATAAATATTTCATATGCTCAATCCTGCTTGAATTGATAATGTGGCAGTAATTTTAGTGTGAAATAATGTAACATAATATGCATAGAGAGTAAGTAGCCCTGTAAGAGAATTAATAATACTTAGTTGTGAGAGGAAAAAAGTTCTGACTTTTTAACCCCATTTCATGAGGGTTTAGCTTTTCTCTCTGCCTGTGTGTAAGCTGCCACATTACTAAATAAAGCATATTTACGTGCTGAGTATAAAGAGAAGCTAAGATCCCCATTCTTCATAGTTGAATGGAGAACTGCTGCACCCTATGTATCTTCACAGACATGCATTGGTATCGATGAACCAATGCAGAGTTAGTGGGCACCCAAGGAGAGGCTGTGTCAATCAGAAAGATGACTGGCTGCCCCTACAATGGTAGGTGGCTACATTGAAAGAAAAGTGCCTAAATACTTTCTTTAAGATAAATGCTGATGTCCTTAGTTCTGTAGATTATCAAGATGCCAATTTTCAGTGAACAGAGCCCTCTTCTGAAAGGCAGGTTGTTTGCAAGCTTGGTCTCATCTGCTATTTCTACTCCTCCCGTGCTATGTCCTGCTCTTGTGTGCTAATAGAAACCAGCAGACAGGGAACTCCCTCCACTTCTTCCCACCTGTCATCTTCCTGACTTTCCACTTTCCTGGCTCTTATTGCTTCAATATGTACCAACTTCTGACTCCCACTCCATTTTTTGGTGAACCCCTTGCATTTTCTTATCTGGTTTATTGACCTTGAACTTTGTTTTATTCTTCTCCCCGTGCAATCCATTAGTTTTTGTGTTACGTTGCAGGTTTTAGCAGGAAGAGCTCTCTGTTCCAAGCCCATCCACTCAATATTATACCTCCTGCAGGGCTAGCTCTTAACATCTAGCCAGGAGAAGGGGCGACCTAGATAAAACTGTTTTAAGGATTTGAAAAATATGCTTTTTTTAAAAAAATTGCAAACCCTCAGAAAGTGTGGAGACATTTAACATTTGCAGATATCTTACCACTTCTATAGAATTCTCATTGCTAGTATTTATAGAAAAACATTTAAAAAATTATAGGAAAAATTATAAAACATAAAATATTTATTTTTCCCTATGAATTCTTAATGAAGTATAAACATTACACACACACTCACACACACACAAAAGAAAAACACTGGCAAACTTAAAGGCAGGCTACTACTAAAGTATAAGTGATTTTATACATAAACTTACTCAGAAAGTAGAAAACAAAAACTATTGTTTCTCCAGCTATCTAAATTTTCAGACACTTATTTTGAAATTACAGTCTTAGAATTTGTTTATAGAGACACCAATTGGTTAATTAAAAGATCCAAACACAGCCCAAAGTATACATTTAGTTTCAGCATTGCCATTTTTTCATCCTTGAAATAAATAACAGACATCAACAGTGAGTTTAAAATCCTTTCAAATAAAATTTTTTATTTTGCCTTGAGCATGCTGTGATACCACTGGTGTTTTGCTTTTTTGGATGTTCATTTTTCTATTCATTCTTTGGTTATATATTCATTATATAAAAAATATTCATATATATAAACATTTATATTTTTGTCATGTATTTCTAAGGGTGATATTATTGTGTCAAATTTTATGTCACACTTACTATTTTCTAATTATTGAAAATTTTCACAATGCGCCGTACTCCATAGATTTCTCCCTCTATCTACTTTTGGACCTTCACAATGTCTGCATTTTGGAGTCAGAAGAGAGAGCCATGAGGAGCGGAAAAAGTAACTTCAATAAACTATTTAACACAAAGAACTAGATGGCAGTCGTCAGCCTGAAGGAATCACGGAGTGAGAGACTAAGGTGATAGGTGCCTACAAGGATCTCCAAGCCTCCACACAAAGTAGTACATGGCTTTCAGATTCTTCACCAGAGCAAGGATATTAGACAAAAAGGCCCCAGGTCGCTCCCTGTAAGCCACCCAATTAGGATTATTAATTTGTAAAATTATTTTAGGGATTTAATTCCGTTATTTTTCCTTAGAGTTCATTTTTATTCCCTAATCTCTGTAAAGGTCTGCTGAATATTTAGAGGTGTCTGAGACTCAGTTATAACTCATCATAGAGGCATAGAATAAAAGAAATGATGTTCTAAAACTTTAAAGAATTAATATGTTTTTCCTGGATTCTCCTCTCACCACAGAGCAACATAGCCATTGAAGGACGCAAAGACCAAGCAGAAAAGCATGGCAAAGTGAAGGCACCTATTGCCTAATACAATGTCATCCATTGTGGAGTTTAATCAGTTGACAAAAATAAACTGTTACCTTTCACTCCTCATAACAAGGGGAACATTTACTTGCTCCAATTCAGTTAATAGAAAACACCTGATCTACTGAAATTCTGTCTGTTAATGGCTGAAATATTTGTATGGGAGTTATTTCTATAGTTTGCCAAATAATTCAGGCTTCCCTCCTCTGACGGACATTGTAGGATTACAATTCTGGCTTTGTTGTGGATGAGGGAATGACTCATGTGATTGATTCCAATAGCTGTGCCAGAACATTTATTTACTAATTTGAGACCCTCCAAATCTGTCTCTTTTTTTTTTTCTCTCTCTCTCCTGCCAAGGGCTCAGTAAAGTTGCAGACAGTCGCTCTTCCTTGACTAAGAGTAAACTGTGCAGACAGAGTTCTTGACTAAGGGCAAATTGTGCGGACACCCCTCAGTAAACTCATGAGGGACATGTATCATGAGCAAGAAATGTTACCTGTACTATATTAACACGCTGAGAATTGTGTGTGTGGTCCCAGTGACACAACCTCATCTATTCCAACTGCTGTAGTATGTGACCTCGACATTTCAATACTCTTAGAAAGTTGCAGTTTTTTCTCTTAAAATATTTTAATACATCAACCTTGCTCATTTTCCAGTATGTGACCTCTGTAAAGACTTTCAATTTTTTAATGTTTTCCTATTCATGGATAAAAGATCATGAGTTTTAATGATCTGTAGAGTTTATCCTGAACTTTGACAGGACACAATGACATTAAACATCAATCACATGATAATTTGCAGTTATCATTGGGCTTTTATTGTGTCTGTATTAAAGGCAAAAAACTCCAAATATATGCAACAAGTCATTTTTGCATCCTAATACTATTATGCTTGCATGCTCAAAAATAAACTTGGGAGTGATAAATTCCACTGAGAAGTAGTCATTAAAATAGATGAGTACATGCTGCTGGTACAGGATTTTGACACAAGTTCATGTGTTTTTCTATGTATCACTATGTTTCAGAGCATGTTAGGTTTAGTTTAATGCAGGCATGAGACTCCGAGAACATGGACATTTTCATCAGGCAACTACAGATTGTTCTGCAGTTTTATCTCAACACTTGATTCTACTGATTATGAAATAATTTATTGAGGGCTCATTTCCTTTCTGTGGAGGGAAAGAATGAAGTCTCTGGCAAGCACCTTTCTCTATTCTGTCTGAAAGCTCGCCAGTTATGCTCCTACTTTTGAAACTTGTCCACCTTACCTCCAATCTATTGTTGCTTTAGTTGAAGAAAATACACTAAAACAATCTCCATCTTTCTCTCAATTTAAGAATTGAAAGTTCAACCTCAAACTCTATCTTTTGAAAGGTATTGTGCACTGTGAATTTCACTTTTTTCCAGAACCCGAGTAATTGCACTGTGCTGTTCCTGCTTGCTTTCCAGAATCAAGAGCTGCTCGAATATCTCCCTCTCTACAGATATTTGAAGATTTCTTGTGAAATCTACAGTGGAGGTGAAGAGGTAGAGGGCAAATGAAAGGATTGGAGATTAGAAACATCAGATATATGACATAGGAAACCAGTTATAATTGGATAGGAGAAAGGTTGAAGTAAGTTGAAAAGGCAAGGATAATCACACAAAGAAATGCAGAGAGTGAGAACCCTGTTGGCTAAATTAAAATTTAGAAATACAGCACACAAATGAGGTTGGGACAGCAGCTCCAAAAGATTTTTTTTTAATTTCATCATCTGAATATTAATTTTCTGAGGTCTTCTGGGGAACTAGAGTAATGTCAAATACAATGAGCCTTGTGAGGTGCTGACTCATGCAAGTCAAACTATACATTGTTAAAATTAATTTTCTTTGAGAGAAAAAGAAAAAAAAAAAAACAAAGTGAGACTCTGAGATTTCATTTTCCATGTAAGAGAGGAGCATATATAGTATCCCCATTTCATATAAATTTATAAAAGGTTCTAATTTGTGATAGGTGCATACTGTGATTGAAAAGATAGATTATAGGCATGTGGTGTGCTTTATAGAAGCAATTTCAGAAAGAGGACACATGGATTTGTAGGGGACTGACCATTATAAAGGTGATATTTCAAAATTTCCTTTTATGCAAAGGCACAATCCTGGTAGGCTTTCTTGTTTCTATGGCTATAAAGCTCTACCGTGTAACTCAGAGTTTGCTATCATCCTAGAAAAGGCAGGCTTCTTTATGGCAAATCAAATGGAGTGGAACTCATCATGATAAAAATGGCCACCCATGATACAGATAGCAGGGTTGGGCCCACATGTATCCACTAGGCAATTTTATTATGAGAGCCACTTGGGATCCGAGGACATCATATGGTTTTTTGAGTCCTCTGAAGCACTAGTGTGTCTGGCATTTCTATTAAAGCCATACTTACTTGTTTCTTAAAATAATGTCCCCAGTGTGATCTGTGAGGTACGTGTGAATCCTGAGCTGCTAAATGGATTTTGGTCTAAGAGATGTGGTCACTGTGGAAAATTGTTCTACCTCCTGCTGTAATTGGTGCTCCCTCTACTCCATGTGAGCCTCCATCTGGAAGACTAAGTCTCCCTACTCTATTAAATGCAGGCATGGCTGTACTATTTGGTTAAGCCAATGGCACATGAATGTTATTGAAGTGAAGCATTGTCAATATCTTGGAGAAACAAAATATGGATCCGAATCTCAGCCAAACAAAGGCTCATGAAAAATAAATGTACTTTTTTATTGTAAACTATTGAGATTTAGGACTTCTTTGTAACTACAGCATAACTTACTTATCCTGAAAATACAGAAATCAATAATCAAGTGGATGTTGCAACAACACCAAAATCTAGATTAGGTGGCACTGGTTTTGGAAATTGGGCTATATACAGTGAAACAAATTGTGATCTATCTGAAGCTAGAAAAATGGTTTTTAATATTACACTGTGGGAAACATTTTGGGGAATAAAAAAATCTCCTATTATTTGCAATATAGCTAATAAGCTTATTACTTTAGGTGAAAACGAAAGAAGAACAAAAGAAAAAAACAGTGGGAAAAGAGACTTCCTGTAACATGAGTCAGTTTGTATTGGATGCTTTTTTAAGAACGGTAATACCTGTATAACAAAGCAGTGATCTCAGACTAAAGAAAAAAGAAAAAAAAAATATTGGCCTGTTTATAAGCAGAAATAAAGGAGCATTTTGAGAGTTCAGAAATTCAGGGACTTGCAAGGTTGAACGCTGCTATTGATTCTCATCTAATCAGTACAAGATAACACCGAGGGGCCTTTTGAGTGACAGCCTAGGACAAGGACAAAGTCAAGAGTTTGCACATTGCGCCCTGAGCTGAAGCCCATGAATGGCTTTTACTGAACCCAGGAAAACCTTTCAGATGGCTCAGGAAACAATGGCTCAGGAAAACGAGGTTGAAATATGACTCTTCCATAAAAGCCTTATAGGCTCAAAGTACCCACAATTAAGCTAATTTAATTTGACTTAATTTAATTTAATATAAGGGGCATGTGAGTACTCATAAAAGAAATGGCAAGACAAATATCAAATGTTCTATTATATTGGATATTTTAATATGTCGTATATATTCCATATTCATACCATGTCTATTCCACAGTTGCATACTCTGTGTGTGTACATATTTGTGTGTGCCCATACACCTTGTAGAGAGTGATCAGACAACTGATCCTTTTGGTTCCAATACCTAGACATGTTGTAGAGACTCCAAGGCATCACTCAGAGATCTTGGACTTTGAACTTGAAGCAGAGATTGGATAGGAGGATTGTGTTGTTTAGTCGTGTCAGATAAATAGAAGCAAATGTTATTGACTCTAGGCTGACTCTAGTAGACTGTATTTTTGTTCACCCAAGTTCAGTGCCTCTTCCCTTTGCTTTCCTCCAGAGGATGATTTTGTATCTTCTAGCAAACACTGAAAGTGCTGTGCTTCCTTGAGTGCTCTTAAGATCCCATTTTTGCCTTTATGAGTGCTGTCCCCTGCCCGCCTCTCAGGGGCTTTCAAAGACCAACACCAGACGTGATGTTTGTGTGGACTGTCCTTGGCTACCGGAGATACTGGCCTCAACCAGCTTAGAGAGCCCACGGTGCCTGTCCCACAGCTACTTACCAATGACTGTGAGGTGAAGGAGTGTGAAAGCCCAGCCTCCTTACCTTTCATGGGAGGAGTAATCTGTGCACCAGAGGTCTCCCCTGGGGTCAAACTGAAGCTTAACCTTCCCTTCACTTCTACCTCAGATCTCACCCTTCCCAGGCTTTGTTCTCCTCCACATCCTCTTTTGTCTACCATGGTCTCCCTGGAAACTCATCCTTTATAAATGACTTGCAGTTGAAATCCTCATCTCAGGGTCTGCTCCAGGGAAACCAATCTGGGACACACCCTTACCCTATTGAACTTGCCCATGGCTGTATGATTGCTTGGGTTCTGGAAATGTCAGTTGAAATAGTATGTGCCATTCTCAGCAAAAGCTTTAAGGCCAACAGGCACTACATCCTGCACCCTGCCCTCTGTCACAATTGGCATCATTCTAGCTAGAAATTGGTCCAGTAGTCTTGGTCTTGTATGGAGTGAATACAACATGGGTCAGAATCACAGTCAACTTTTGATGGACTTCTAATAGGATTTGCCTTTATTGTTATAAATCCAGGAGATATGAGGGTTCTTTGTTTCCACAGCATAATCTAGCCTATGTTGACTAATACAACAAGCTTCCACTAATAAAGCAGCCAGAGACATGGCTTATAATTTAACTACCCAATAATCTTTAAAAAGTCAATCTATAAGAATACATTTAGTGCATATAAATTACTCATCATGTGATGATATGGAGGTATTCAATGCAGTCTGTGCTGAAAGTATTATCTAGTTAAGAAGATAAAGCTGGCCGGGTGCGGTGGCTCACACCTATAATCCCAGCACTTTGGGAGGCCGAGGCGGGCGGATCATGAGGTCAGGAAATCGAGACCATCTTGGCTAACAGGGTGAAACCCCATCTCTACTAAAAATACAAAAAATTAGCCGGGCGTGGTGGCGGGCGCCTGTAGTCCCAGCTACTTGGGAGGCTGAGGCAGGAGAATGGCGTGAACCCAGGAGGCGGAGCTTTCAGTGAGCCGAGATCGCACCACTGTACTCCAGCCTGGGTGACAGAGCGAGACTCTGTCTCAAAAATAAACAAATAAATAAATAATAAAAATAAATAAATAAAAAGTAAAACTAATTTTGAGAGCTTCTTTGAAATAGATTTTAAAGCAATTTTTCTAGTTCAGTAATTCCAGAAAGGCATATTATCTAGATCAGCGTGTAGTCTCTTCCCTCATTTTGACACTAGATAATATTCAGTTCCATTTCATTTATTTGAGAATGTAACTGATTTACCAATTAAAAATTATTTGGTTGGATTCCAAGATTTAAAACCTGGATTACGTGGTCATAAGAAGCAATGCTCAAAAACCAGGATTCTGAGTCATAGAAACTTGGAACAATATAAGGATATGAGTTTTTAGTTTCCAAACAAACTCACGGCATATTGTTACACAAAATACTGTTAGCTTATTGAGAACATATTTTTCTCTGACACGTCAGGGAGGTATTCTTGACACAGAAATGACTTTTAAAATAACTGTAACTTGTGTACATTGTGATTTTTTGTGGTCTTCCTGAAATGGGTTTTGTCTTTGGTTTCTCTTAAAGTGAGAAAACCGAACAGTTTAACTCACATGAGACTATTTGAGCATAATAAAGGATGTTTACTGTTGCCTGAAACTGATCAGAAAGGGGATAAATAAGCAAACTCAGAAATAGTTCATTAAATAGCTGAATGTAAAGTAGGAATAAAAATCACATGGGAATGGAAGACACATCGGTTGATAATAACATGAGCCAAAACATAGGCCAGGTGTGGGCATAGTATGAGAATTGTATTCTGGACATGCTCATTTCTTGGAGCTAGGGGTTTAAGTTGAGCACTAGAGAAAGGTTAAATATTTGCCATTATAGGCTAACATTATTTCTGCAAAAGTTCAAACTGGAATGGAGCAATGTAACAGGGTCTCAAATATATCCAGCAGGGCAATTGTAATAATATTATACATGGGGAAAATAAGATCAAGTGCCTCTCAACCTCGTTAATATGATAATTATCTAATCAGACAGTTACTTTTCTGAATTCCCCAAGCAAATATTTACATTCTGATTTATAAGCCCATGGGGTCACACAGAGCCAGGGAAGCATAAGTCCTAGAAGACAATGTGACTGGCACTTCTTTAGTTGTGCAGTGTGGAGACCCAAATTCCAACTAGGAAATGAGATTATTAGTATGTAGGTGTAAAGAGGGGAAAAGGTAAAGATGGCAGAAGCCTATCTAAGACTAAGGTAAATAAAGGTAATGAAAATAATGACTACTGATTATGATGTACCAGATACTCTATAAAATTTTTCCTATAAAATTTTCACCTATGAGGCTATACTGTTTTAATTACAGAGTATAATCTTTTAATTACAGATTAGAAAATTGATGCCTAGAGATTCCTCAACTTTTCAGACTAAGAATGATGAAGCTAGGACCTGAACTCATGTCTATCTGAATCTCAAATATTCATATTGATTGTTTAATTTTTTCTCTAGCTTTCTAGAACTTTGTCAACAAATATCATGCTTAATTAATTAAGGACTAATCTATAGTGATGCCTTAATATACCTGCATAGATATAACACTATTTTTATAACTTTATTTAATATTAGTAACTACTAAGATCATTTTAAATTTTCCATTTTTATTTCTGATATAGTTTTTTTAAGTTACTCAAATTAGTGAAATAACTGTAAAGGACTAGCGATGAGAACTTCTAAATGATATACCACTTCTCTTTCTTATAAAATATGTATCCACTGTATTAATTCCTCTTCTTTTTTTATGGTGCCTCTTTCTCCTCATTGTCTTTATACTATAAGCAGCACGCAGTGACCAATGGCAAATGTGGGGAGGACTTCATAGCTTCTAAGTGCTGTTCTGTTTTGTTTTGCTTGTTTTTGTTTCCCTGAATTTTTATATACTCAAGCTTCTGTGTGCCTCATTCTCAAGCTTTAGGAAGTTCGTTTGGTTTTTCACTATATTTCACATTACTATCAAATCCCCAAACTTTTTGTGAGTGCTGAAACTTAAATAGTCACTTAGGTGGGGATCACAAGTTTTCCTCATGTATACGAAGGCCAGGGCCTGGAAATCATACCAGTCAGATCTACAGTGATAATGTGTTAAACTTTATAAAATAATTTTAAATAAATTTGCTTTATTATTACATTTATTGAACATTATTTATCTTCACACAGTCATTTCATTAAGGCATCTAAAGGAATGGAACACATAAAATTTTTTTTCTATTTTATCTTTTATTAATTATTAATCTTTATTAATTATTTTTATTAATTATTCTCTTATCTTTCATTAATTATCTGGTTTCTACTACCTCAATATTATTAAATTATATTAATTATCTGGTTTTCAAAGCCTCAGTAATATGAAATTTTATTAATTATCTGGTTCCCACAGCCTCAATAATAGTATTTGAGGCACCTGGATACTCCCTGTTTTGCTGTCATGTCATGCCTTACATGAGGACTGACTGCTTTCAGATCACTCTGCAAATACATGAATTTTCTACATTCTCACTCCCAGGCTTACAGGGAAGTCATTGGTACATCACTTTTTATATTCTACTCTACTAGTCTATCTGCATTTATTGCCGGAGAAAGAAGCTGGCCAAGCTCAATACCTATTCTTTCCCTTTAGACTGCTTGAGAGTGCTCATATAACCTTACCTACAGATGAGTCAACCATGGCTGTAGTGCTCAATCATCGATTTAAGCCAGTTAACACATGATCAATTTATTGTTATTCAATTTTAATACTCCATATAGGAAATGATTATTAGTCTAGATATTCACAGTTATTCAACTTCATAGATAACATTGGTAAAGGTTGTAGACAATATTTCTCTATTTCAACCAATTTATCATTTGAGTTTTAAAAACTCACTATAATTCAAAACATTCAAGAGGCCTATGGGCAATTTATTTATTTTTGGATAAAACATGTGGCTATTCTAATAGCCCTGACTTAGTTATCAATCCTTAGCTTGACAAAAAGATACTTCTTCTATTTGTCAGTTCAGATCATTGATTCAATAATGCTTTATTTCTAAGGATAGAATTTTAAAGACTGGGAAAGATTAAAATTCTTTGAGCTACAGTGATTTGAAAAAAAATGCTATAGATTTGGTATTTGTCTGACTAAAAGTAAAAATAATTTACATAGATATAGATTTTTATATTCTAGCTATCTGTAAGGCATGTTAAAAATAGTGTTGAGTAACTTTCACAGTTCTGCAAAGAAATAATTGAAGTCTATGAAAAAGCATAAACTTTATATTGTAATATCTGCAGGTCAAATCAATTTTCTGCTAGAAACACTTGTGTTTTTGTAAGTATGTATTTAAACCCAAATTTTAGCAAAAGTGATGTATAAATATCTGAAAGACAGAGAAAATGAAATGGTATTAACAGTCCAGCATTATATGGAAGAGTTTGGCCTCAGGTTAGGCAGACTGGTTCTGATTTTTAGCTATGCCACATACTAACAGTTTGACCTTGGTAAAGTCTCTAAACTGTTCTGTGTCTCAATTTCATATTCTGTAAAATTAAGACAAGACTACTACTTATCTCATAGAGTTTATTAAATAAGTTAATATGCATAAAGTGCTAGAAGAGTGACCAACAGGTAGGAAATGCCATTTAGGCATTAGCTATTATTAACAATCAACAGTCTTAAAACACAACATTTGTCTATTCAATTTGAGAGCCAGTCTTCCTGAAAACAATTTGGCCAGCCAACCATTTGCTATTACTGACTGAATTTTCCTTTCCTTATAATTTTGAGAGGGACTCTAAAAATAATGTGTTTATGAAACTGGGGACATATGCTTTTGGATTAGTATTACATCTGTACAGTAGGTTTTTAAATAAAATTAAATTGAAAACATGAATTTACTTTTATTATTTATTTTTCTTCTCCTAATTCTCTCCCGAGATTCATAACAAATGTAAAACCCTAATCCCATGAAAATTGTCTGATAGACACCTTATTGCCAAAACCTGCCAAAAATTTTCCACATGACAAAGTCGGTGGCACTGAAAGAGGAATTACAATCATGTTTTAAAATGACACATGCTTTGCTACTTCAGGAAGGACTAACCTGAATGGATCATAGAAGAAGCCTCATTCCTTTTCCCACAGGCTGAATCTGATGCAGAAATGTTGCCTCCACATAAGATAGAAAATTGAAGAGCCATTTTCTTCTGAAAAAGTAAACAAACAGAATTATTTGTTTTTATTATTTTACTTGTCTCCTATACAAACACATGAGTCTTTCATTTTCAAAAATTCATTGACAAACATGTACTAAAAACAATTGGAGAGAATGGTAAATCTTTCCAATAACCTATGTGAGAGAGTATGACAGATTTTACCATGAGAACAGCACTGGATTAAGAGAGAAGTCAACTTGGTAACTGATTGGATGTAGGTGTAGCAAGACAGAAGCAAGTCAATGATTCTCAATTTTCTGACAAGAGCTATTAGCACATGGTCATATAATGTTCAAACTGGGAAAATTGGAAGCGGAGAACAAGAGGATATGGGGGAAAGAATCATGTGTTGTGTTATTGGACACACAGAATTTGAGTTGTCTAAAAAATACTCAGGTTGATTTTTGAGTACAGACATTAGGAGTCTGGGGTCCAAATAAGCGAAATGGATTGGAGGAACTGAATTGGGAATGGTCAGTAAATAGGTGAGAAAGTGAAGTGAGTTCATGAAATTGGAAGAAAGTGCATCATGAGAAGAAAATAACCTGACAGCCAAATCTTGAAAAGCCAACATTTAATGGTTGAGTGGACAAGAAGGAAGAAGCAAGGGAGACTGACAGAGCTAAGGAGAAAAAAATGCAGAGGAGTTTTGAATTACAGAAGCAAGGGCATGAGTTTCATTAAAGAACCAATGTTTAAGAGTAAAGCCCATCCAGGAATATTTTGTCTACTCTCTGAACCAATTCAGACAAATCATGACATAGTTTAGCAGGATCACATTAGCTATAGTCAAAATAAAGTACTTACATGTTCTCTGCATATCAGACCAGTAGCAGAAATTTTATATATATATATATATGATTTTTAAATTGTGAAAACATTTCTTAAGCAGTATACACTCTTATGTGGTAACCAAATTAATTGATTCATTTTAAAAGACCCAGAACTGTAATAGCTACCATTTATTGGACACCTGCTATTTGCTATATTTATTGCTAATGTTTAAGCAGATAAATATTATTACAATCATTATAGTTGAGTGAACTAAGGCTCAGACAGTTTCAGAAATTTGACATAAAGTCATACAGCTAATTCGTGGTAGGCTGCAATCAAACGTAGATCTAGGATCGATCCTTCCTTCTACCTCCCTCCATCTCCTTCCTTCCTTCTTTCCTTCCTTCCTTCCTTCCTTCCTTCCTTCCTTCCTTCCTTCCTTCCTTCCTTCCTTCCTTCCTTCTTTCCTTCCTTCTTTCCTTCCTTCTTTCATCTTTCTCTTTCCTTCCTACCCTTTTAGAGACAAAATCTCACCCTGTTGTCAAGGCTGGAGTGCAGTGACTATTCACAGGCACGATCATAGCACAAAGGAGCCTCCAATTCCCGACCTCAAGTGATCCTCCTGCCTCAGTCTCTCAAGTATCTGGGACTATGGGTGCATGCCCTGGCATTAGGCGATCTGTGTTTCTTTGTCCAAGAATTCACACCATTTCTGTTATACTGAAGTATTGATATATTTTCATAACGTTAAAAACAGAAAAAAAGGATTCAGATAAAAAAAGAAAAATAATTATTGAATATTTCATACTTCTCAAACAGTAATCATTGAGAAATATGAAATCCTTCAATATCTAAAAGCAATTTCTGAATTCCTTAGAAATACTTTTCAATATCCATTAGCAATTTTCTCTCTATTCTTTCTAAGTAGTGTCTATGGATTTTTAACACATCTTTTTTAAAGAAGGATGCCCAGCAAGGTATTAAACAGAAGTTAGGGTGTGAATTCACAAGAATGGACTCATGCTGCACAATGATAGCGAGACTTCACTAGGTATACCAGTTGCCTTGCTACTGTGTATCTCAGGTTGTCTAATGTGAGTGTTGAGTGTATAAACTATGTTTTCATAAGAGTTTTCAATATAAGGACCATCATGACATGTATAGAGTAAGAATACGTATTTTCAACCATGTTAGTTCAAGCAGTAGAAATGTTTCTAAGGTTTATTGAGGGAAAACAAAAAGGCAAGAAGCATACATTGAGTTTAAAAAATCTTTAATTAAAGACAAATAAAAGTAAAGTACTTTCTATACTAAACTATAGTTAGAAGATATGTGCAAACATCTGCAAGAAATGTTTCAGATTATAAAGCATGAATATACAAGGCGTTGAAAACAAAATTTAAAAAGGACGTATTTAGTCACCATGAGCACATAGCTGGGATTAAACAATGTAGTAATACACAAAAAGGAGAGGATCCTTTGCAGCCATGAAGAGTGAAACAGAGTATCAACCCTTCTTTTCCTCTCCTGCGCTCAGCTGAAAACCGCAGGGATTCCATATGGCTCACTAGATTCCCAGGAACATGATTTTCCTGGAAGTTAATTCTCACCTACAGGAGAGAACTTTGCTGGTTGAAGCAGGAACCTAGCAGGCACAGAGGGACTTCCATCATCAGGAGTGGCAACGGGAGTGATTGAATCAAGATCTCAGAACACTCATTCTCTGAGCCTGAATGTTAAGCTTGGGAATGTCTTCTGTGTGAGAATATTTTCTCCAATTACTTCTATACGATCTCAGGCATAGAAGTAATCAGTTCCAATAAGTGGAGTTAATACATTTTTTCAAAAAGTTACTTGCAGTTACTGTTACTCTGCATGGAGTACATGGTTTGGGACAAAAACAAAGAAATCAGGCTGGATGGATTTCCTTATTTTTAAAATGAATTAACTAATTTGATGAGGATTTAGATCAAGAGAGATTTGGGAAAAATTAGAGACGGACTTTGTAAAGTGCGATAAGACATTTAGCAAAGCATGTGTAACAGATGAGAGACTGGTAAAAGTATTAGTGAGAAGAAAAATGGATGTAGAAGAAAAATGCTTGTCTTGTTGAATAATTAATACATATTTAGTTAGAGAGGCCATAATTACATGATTATGAATGCTGGAAGTATTCGGTATTTTACGTTAGTAGAAATGGAATCTATTACATTATTGGACTTAGGAAAAATATTTAAGTAAATGTATTTTCTAGGACTTGTGATTGCCAGATACAAAAATGAACCAAAAAAGCTTAGGCATAAAGGAGAATGTGATGGCTTTAGAGGTGAAGTTTCCAATCAAGCCCTTATCTTGTCCTCAAATAATTTGGGACTCTGTTTTTCACTTTCTCTTTTTTTTTCTTTTTTATTTTCTTTTTTCTTTCTCAGTTGGCAGTTTCTCCATACATAGTGGATTGGCAGATCTGGGCTGCCCTTTATACTATCTAGGAGGTAGAAGTATTTCTTCCACATTAGTTGCCATAGATTCCCAAAATGATGTTAGGTGGCTTGTGTCACTTTTCCAACTTTGAATGAATCACTCTGCACAAGAGTGTGGAATATCAGCCTGGCTCTGCGTAATGTGAACACTCGCATTCTTGAAGTTGGCTGCCACCAACTGCACCAAACCACAGGGACAGAAAGCAGGAAAATTGGGTCATGGTAGTCAAAGAAAGGGAAGCGCATGCTAGACAGACAAAATCGCAGATGGTCACCCTAGGAAGAATTAAAGTATGGGAGAAATGATGAGAAGATTGTTGAATGATTTTATTCTTGTGGCCAAAGAAGAAGAGTGAGCCACAAACACTGTTTAAATTTAACCAACCAGAATAGAAAGTCCAGCTGGGACCAAACTGCTGTTTCCTTTTGAGGTTGCTTCAGATGCAGGATCCCTTTCTGCCATGGAAGAATACAATGGTTTAGAGGAGTCTTCTTGGGTCCTGAAACAAGCTCCAAAACCTACTAATTCTATGACATATATGAACAAGACCTTTAATATTCTTTGCCTTACTTTCATCGTTTAAAAAATGTATATACAAACAGTACCTGTCTCATGTGAAGTTTAGATGAGAGTGTAAAATGCTTAGAATGGCACATGGTGTGTAGAAGGATTATATAAGTATTTGTCATTATTGTTGTTTTATTAATGCAATTACAATGAGAAAACACACACACACACGTGAACGTTTGTGGGGGTTGTATAAGAAGCTCTTCCTTAGACGGGGAGACAGAAAGAATTTGAGTTGAATACAAAGGAAGCAACATAGGAAATGACTCAGGGTTAGTTGGTTATGGTATCAGATGATTCTTTCTCTCAGTTGTGTGTTTGTGACCAGAATAAATCCAAGTTTTTATCATTAAATTTTTCTAACTTATTGCATTTGTGGGTATCACTTCCTGGAGGAAACTTGTGGTAGGCAGCCTCTAAGTTGGTTGCCAATGATCCCTGCATCCTGATATTCATGTCCTTATGTAATTCTCTCTTCTTAGATGTGGGCTGGACTAATTACCTTGCTTTTAATGAGTAGAATATGGCAAATTTGATTAAATACATGCCACTCTGAGAGCTGGTTATAAAAGTGTGATAGCTTCTCTCTGGACATGCTTTCCAGAACACAAACCCAGACACACACACACACACACACACACACACATTCTCTGTCTCTCTCTCTCCTCTCTCTCTGTTTCTCACTCTGAGATCACTTAACCTGGGAGGATATAGCTGCCGTGTTGTAAGGCAGCCCTGTGATGAGAGGCTAAGGCTTACCAGCAACCCCATGAGTGAAATTAGAAGGCAATCCCTCTACATGCAAATGACCCTTTATAGGAGCCTGCAGCCCTGACTGACAGCTTCAATGCAACCTTATGAGAAACCTTGAACCAAAGGCACTTAGCTAAGCTACATCCTGATTTCTGACCCACAGACACTACAATAATAAATATTTGTTGTCTCAATTTTTTCTAAGTTTGAGGATAATCTGCCTACACAACAACAGATAACTAACAAATAGTTTTTCGAGTGAAAACAGTAGGACAGAATCATCTACTAGCGTTTGTGAGTTTGCATGAGTTACCAGTAAATACAGCAGCTTTTCGCCTAAACCGATCCCCATGATAAGGGGGACGACCATTATCAAGAAGAGATGGGCCCGCCTTAAGGAGAGATGATGGGGGAAGGTATCATCACATTAGATTAAATAAATACAAGTTTATTCTACTCTGACCACAACCTTTTGCTAGAGCATAATATGTATGTATGTATCATACCATAGAGAGGAGAAAGAGTGTGCAAAATTATTTTGAGTATCTATTCCCATAAGCTTAACTTGGAAATTAAAGATACATGCATATGGATATATTTGTGTACACACTCACATGCTAGGAAAACATTCACTGCCAGAAGCTTCAGAGAAATAGATATTCAATAGATATGGAGTGTGACCTACAGAGTGTGTATGTAACCACACACAGACACGCACACATCACACACACATACACACACATCTCTGTATCTATGGAATATCTACTTCTCTCTATCTCTCTCTCAGTAAATCAGTAAGCATAGTGCAATTATATGTCCATCAAATATTCACCTCTCTGTATGTATGTATTGAATATTTACCTCTCTATCTTTCTCTCTTGCTTTCCAGGTAAATCATTAAGCATAGTGCAATTACATGCCAAAGGGTGATGTACTATGACCGAATAGTCATTAAATTAATTTAAAAGATAAAAAACTCATTTTGCTTTTTTTACAACTGAAATTTGTGTGACTTTTTCCTGCTCAGCAGAAGGGGAATTACTTTTATACCAACCTGGTAAATTTAATTCAAACCAATACATTTTATTCTACCCTCAATAATAAAATAACAGATCCTCTCAGGACATAGTCAATCAAATTCAAGTATTATTCTTTCAGTCATTGTTCACTATTCTAAGTTTTGTTTTTGAGCTTTCTCCCCAGGTCTGCACACTTTTTTCTTTTCCGAGCAAGACAGGAGGGGGCATCTGCTTCTGCTGCTGGGGATGTGTGAAATTGTATATGGTTTATTCATTGTCATGTCTCTGCAGCTTCTGGCAGTCAGTGTTTTCCTATGACCCTGTATGGCCTCTGGTACTGACAGCAAATAGAACAGGCTCCATCTTGTAGAACATTTGATAGCTCTTAGACACTCAGCTGGGCAGCCTCTGTAGCTTTCTGGCACGGCGGAGTTCACATGAAAGAACCACAGACTCTATTTACTTCCCTTAGCTATCTTTGGGTGAGCAGCAATCTGGTCCAAGCCATAGCTCCTGTCCATCATCTTCTCTGAGCTTATCAGAAATCTTGGAGTCAATGCCACTCATCATAATTCCCTTATGTGACAGGCAGTTTCTAAGATAGTCTTCAATGTCTCTCTCGCTCCCCACCTATATCACTTTCTCTCTGACTGTTTACTTTAGGGAAAGTCAGGTGCATGTTGCATGGCCGTTTTACAAGAGATCCATGTAGTAAGAAATTGAAGAAGACATCAAGCCAACAGTCAGTGAAGAAGAGAGAATTCGAGCTAGAGGTACCTAGTCCAGCCATGCCTGGGTACTATACAAACTACAATAATAAATGTTTGTTTTATAAATGGCCATGTTGTAGAGAAATTTGTTACACAGCAGTAGCTATTTTCCTCTATTAAAGTCTTCCAAGCCTTGGCATCATTGAAAGTCCCTGCAGGTCTTGCATGTATCAAACGGCAGATTATAAATTGGGACTATTTCCTTTTTTCAGAAACTACTCCCAGGCTGCAAAGGAGATTTTCTTGGTGTGATGAACATTTATCGGGTAACATATTAAGCATCCTTCTACCCACTCCCCTGCACAAATAGGGAAGAAAGAACAAATTACCCTAGTCTGAAGCTTTACAGAAGCTGTTCTCCAAATCTCTCCTATTCCTTCCCCAGTAACACCCATATTCTCTCTTCCATATCTTATCTTGGCAAAGGCTGCAAAAAGTTTTCTCCTGCTTGAAACTTGTTCAGACTGGAAAAACTAGGAATAAGGCTTCTTTTACATTTAGCTGTTTGAAATGATGTGTCATTACACTCACATGTGAGTTCTCTTCAGAGTAATCTGTACACCTCCCACACAGTCATCATGAAGAAACAGACAGCTGGTAAACCAGGAATACAGAGAAAGAAACTCCTTGATGATAATTTACACTATAGTGTAGCAGAATTCTCCGAGGAAGAAATCAATGGAAGCTTGTCTTGTGAATGAAGTGGAATTTGTGCTGAATCTTAAAGGATCAGGGGATTTGTATAAATAGGCTGGAGGTTTATGGTCATTTTAGAAAAGAAAACAACTTGTGAAAGGATGCTAAGATTGAAACTGCGTTTGGGAGCTTAGTGGGAAGAAGTACCTTGCAGGAACAAGGTTGTTTGTTGGACAGTGAAAGAACTATTTCTATTGTGCCGCATTGCTCAATCTGACCATTACCTGTGGGCAAGGAGATGTGCATTAGCAGAGGAGCAAGACAATAAAATTAAGGACTTCACAAGCTTCATTAGATGGCAGGTGATAATAAGCAATGAATAAATATTTGTTGGGGGACTTCTATGCATCAGGCATAGCACTAAAAGTACAATTGTAAGCAGAGTAGACACAGTTGCTACCTTCACAGAGCTTACACTCTGTTGTAGATGGCCATAATTACACAAATAGTAATTTACATAAGTTTAGTCTGTAACCTACTAGGAAGTTGAAATTCAATGTCATATAAGGCTACAATGGGAACACTTGATGGAGTTAAGCTTTCCTAAAAAATTTTTAATTAAACTTTTGGCTCTGAGGTAATTGTAGATTTATATGTAATTATAAAAAATAAAACAGAGAAATCCCATGTGCCCTTTCCTAAATTTACCCCAATGGTAACATCTTGCATAACTATAGTACAATATCACAACCAGGATATTGACATTGATACAGTGAAGATACATTTCCATTTTAAGAATTCTTCATGTTGTTCTTTTAGCCACATCTACTGCTTTCTTCCAAGCTCTCCCTTCCCTTATTACGCCTGACAACCACTAATCTGTTCTCCATTTAAAAACTGTTAACATTTCAAGAATGTTCCCTATATGAAGGGAATCACTGCATGCAGCTTTGGCGACTGACTTTTTAAATTTACCATAATGGTCTACAGATTAGACCAGGTTGACTTTTATGTGTATCATTTATTATTTATTTATTTATTATTTTACAAATAGTGCTCCATAGGGTAGATGCACCACAGTTTCTTTAACTGTCTATCTACTGAAGGATATCTGGGTTCTTTCCACTTGGAGGCTAATTATGGATAAAATTTCTATAAAAATTGCGGACATATTTTCATGTGAACATGTTTGTATTTTTCTAGAAAAAAAAATGCCTAGGAGTACAATTTCTGGGTTTTATAGTAAAGAGAGAGGGAGAAACAGAATTTTTTTTAAGACTGTCCAAATTACTTTCTAGAGTGGCTGTACCATTTTTACCTTTTTTTCAACAATGTAAAAGTGATCCAGTTTTTCCACCCCTTCTTCAGTATTTGGGATTGTCATTATGTTTTCTACTTTAGCCATTCTAATAGGTGTGTAGAAATGACTTACTGTATTTGTAATTTGCTTCTTCCAGATGTCTAATGTGTTGTGTATATCTTTTCATGTTCTTATTTGTTATCCATTCTTATCTTTTGGTGAGTTTTGTTTAATGGCACAATATATAGTCTAATTTGACATATGTTTCCTGAGCTCTTAAAAAGAATGTGTATTCTGCTGTTGAGATGAGGGGTCTAAAAGTATAAATCCTGTTGGTTGATGTTTTTGGAGTTCCCTCTGTATCTTTGTTAGTTTTCTGCCTAATCATTCTATCACATGCTTAGAAAAATGTATCTAAGTCTCCAACTATATTTTGGGTATATATGCCCAAAATATACAGCTAATAAACTTTATTTTTTAGTTCTATTTTATTTTGCTTTTCATATTTTGCTATTCTTATTTGGGTGGTACATACATATATATAATTACTATGTCTTCTTGGTTTATTAATCCCTTTATCATTACATAATATCCTTTTTTGTTTCTGATAATTTTCTTGGCTTTAAAATTTAATTTGTCTGGTGTTCATATAATTGCTCTTATTTTATCTTTATTAATGTTAAAATGATACATATTTCTTTCTTTTATTTTCAATCTACCCATATTATTATATTTTAAGTGAGCTTCTTAAAACTAATATACAGTTGGGTCATAATTTTTATTTCACTCTGCTAATCTCTGTCTTTTAGTTCATGGGTTTAGATATTTACATTTAATGTAATAACTTATATTTTAGGAATTAAATCTGCAATTTTATTTTTTCTTTTAATTTGTTGCTTTTCAATTTTAACTTTCTTGGCTTTTGTAGTTTACATGAGCATATATCAGAATTATAATTTGATTTATCCAAAGTATTTTTTTAGTGCATTGCTTTGCATAGCTCTCTTAGTAGTTGCTGTAGCTATTCATTTATATATACATTACAGTCCAATGATGTTATAATTTTACCAGTTCAAATGAAGTACAAAAACCTTATCTCCTTCTATGTCTTTTTACACTCCCAAGTTTCTAATATACTTGTCTTAATTATTTTTCTCCATACATTTAGAACCATATAAAACAGAGTGTTGGATGTTTTTTCTTTAACACTTAAAGAAAATTTAGAAGATTCAAGAGAAGAAAGACAGTCTATTGTATTTACCCACATTTTTTCTTACCATATTATTTCTTTTTCTCTTATGTTCCAAAATTTCTTCATTTATTGATTATTTTCTGGTTAGCAAACTTTCTTTAGCCATTCTTTTAGAGTGAAAAGGAAGATTCTTTTAATTTACTTTCATTTGAGAATGTCTTGACTTTTCTCTTCATTCTTGGAGGATATTTTCACTGGACATAGTATTCTGGGTTTGCAGTTATTTTTAATACTTTAAAAATGTTATGTCACTTTATTTTCACCTTTATGTTTCCTAATGAGAAATCCTCTCTCATTAAAATATTTTCCCCTATTGGTAACATATCATTTCTTTCTCACTGCTTTCAAGAATTTTTTTTAAATTTCTGCAGTTTGGCTAAAATATATTTTGATATAGATACATTTAATTTATATTATATTTAGGATTTGTTCAGCTTCTTGAACCTGTAGGTTTACGTCTATTGCAAAATTTGAGAATTTTTCAGCCATTTTTTTTGAGTACTTCTTCAACCCTACCTTCTCTTCTCTCCTTCCACATGTCAGCAATATATTTTAAGGGTAATGGGCAATTTAGTCAAGAAACATATCTTTTAATGAGAAACAGACCATTCCACAACTTAGCTGTTTGTAACAATTAGTCCACAACCAATTAGCTCACAACTCGGTGGAATGACAAATTTTCTCTGTCTCAGCATAGCAATGCTTTTCCTGACCTCAGATGGTCTTACTCATACATCTTTAGTTAGCTGCTAGATTAACTGGAGGCTAATTGGTCTAGGAGGTCTGTACTGGAATGGCTTGTCTCTACTTCATATGTTCTCCACTTTCTAGCAGACTAACATGAGCTTTCTCCCATGTGTTGGAAGTGTTACAAGAGCTGTAAGAAGCAAAAAAGCAGTTGTGTAAGAGTTTTTCAAGGCCCTGCTGTTGTTATGCCTGCCAATGTCTGATTGGAAAATAAATCACAAGAGAGACCCAAAGTCAAGGGATGGAAAAAAGACTACGTGTCTTAATGGCAGAAGAATTTTATAAGGTACCCTCGGGCTACTATGATCAGATTCACCTTTTTAAAAGATTATTTGATGCCACAAGATGTATGAATTGCAGAAAGCAAGAGTTGATACTGGGAGACCAGTTGCAATACAAGGAGAGAAAGAAATGGGGATTAAAAATACACTTAGGAACTAGTATTGACAAATGACTGATTACGTATGAGGAGGCAAGAAAAGGTAAATCATGCATTACTATCAGGTTTCTGTCTTGAGCAAGTTGGTGAATACAGTGACATTTATTGTATTGGAAACCCTATAAGTGGCAAGATAAAGAATGGGTGATTACTTCAGGTATTGGATAAGTTGTATCCGGCTACTCAAAAGCATTCAAGTGGAAATGTTGACTGTACAGCTCAATATAGGACTGGGATCTTGGAAGAAAGTTCTGGCCAAGAGAAAAAGATCTGCAAGTTATCAACTTACTATAACTTTCACTATAGGAATGGATGAGTTAAATGCTAATATACGTAAGAGTTGTATGGTTCTAAAAATATAAGTGATGGAACAAATGCAGATTTCCATTGGGATTAACAATTTTAACTGCATTCAGAAACATATTTTTATATTTTGCTATTTTATTCAGCACAAATATATTTAGTATTTGTTTAAAAGATGTGTATATCTTGAGACAAATAAGTGAAAAATTTAATCTTAGTTATTGCCAATGGTGCTATATGTCTTGCCACTTCTAGATTTCATGAATAGAGAGACAAGCTACATGATGTGCATATTTGTAACAAGGAGTCAGGGCTACATGAGCATAGGATCATATCCCTCATTATTTTAGTACCTATCGACACAAATTTAAATTGAATTTAGTCTGTCTAATCTGGGTTGCCAGCAAGAACCAAAGCAGTAAAATGATGAGAAGATAAGATTCAAAATTATTTGAGATAATATTTGGTTTAGTTTCAACTGGTGAGGATGAACTAGATGTCTGAAGGTCATAGATTATGACCAGCCAAAATTTCTGAACATATGTAACTTTTTTATATGTGCATATTTCTTAGTGTATATATGAATCCTTAAAATCTAGGAAAAGTTAGAATAAAATACAAAGATAGTTTTTAAAAAAGTAAATTATTTTTTATCTTGGAAAGAAACCTAGATATCAATTTTTTTTGTATATGTGAAATTTAATAGAGTTTAACATGTTTGAGTGACAGCCCAGTAAATCCATCCTAAAACATGTTTTTGAGTAATTGATTCAGTAGGGTGATTTGTAAGTTAAAAATCTTGCTTAGTTTATATATGGTATATTTTTAACATTTATACAAACTTTAATTATATTGTATTAATAGTTAATTTCTTGGATCTATAAAAATCCTAATGTGTGAGAAGATTTTTTGTCAGAAAATCAAAATGTTTAAATTGAATGCAAAATATATTTATAAATTCTGTTGAAAATGCTTGATTAGTTTAACTACCTTATAAATGTGACCAGGTAATATTCAAAGTCCCTCTTTTAAATATGACCAAGTAGTATCCAAGGTCCCTTTAAAGATGCTCATGTTTCTAGATTTACACATTGACTAGGAACACTAGCAGAATAGAATGTGACTATGTTGAATAGAAACACAAGCAGAATGAATAGAATTTGCCAGTTAAGCTTAAGTATCTAAGAAAGAAGTCAGGTTTTTAATTTGTAACATCAGCAAGTTGAATTTAAAATAAAATCATAAAACTGTAAAGTCTTTCTTACATACAAATTCTACCCTAAGCTCAATACAGGTAGAAAATAAGTTAGAAGACTGTTGCATAAAATGAAAAAGTCAGACATTTAGTCCCCCACAAGAAAGGGGGGGGACTCTTTTGGAGACAGTGCAATGGGATGTGAAATGATACATACACAAAACTATAAGCAGAACGGGATGCTGGAGCTCTTGGGAGGGAATGAATCTTGGGATGTGCAATGTCTTCTTGAGTTTAATGCTAAATGCAGTGACCAAGAACAAAGACAAAATTGATAGATAGCAAACAGCAGGGTAGTAGGATGATCCCTCTTTAACTCCCCTCTGGGACATCTGGATCCACATTTTGCTGGGTAACAAACTCCCATTCAGCTTTCTCACTCCCTCTGAGTTCAGTCTTCTGTAAGACGAAAGGTGAGAAGAGTTTAAGAATGAGCTTGTCTACATGAGTTGGGGTAGTGTGGAGGAATGGGTGCTACAGAGCAAACCAGGAGCTCATAAGAGCAAATTGGAATCCTATTCACATGGAGCTGGCTTGTTCTATTCCTTTAGTACCCCAAATTGAAAAGATACAGTAAGTATCTTCTTTGTTTCATACTCTCTCAATCATACGTGATCCTCTATATATGTGTACAATTCTACATGCCTTTGAGACTCATGATTAAAACTTTCCCTTCTCTATTCCCAACCACTGACATTTTAGTCTTTCTTTCTACATTTATTAAAGAAATCTGACTGGTAATCTTTCTCTTCTTATTAGGCCCTTTTTCTATCCTGGGTGACTTCTGTGTCATCAATACCTTGCTCTACAATTCCTTAACATTCTCATCTAAAATGATTATCTTTTCCCATGCCAATGCAGCCATTTACTCCCATGGCCTCATCCTGAACCTTGTTCCTTGGAACTATTCTGCATCTGACATTTTAGAGACAAAATCACAGAGAGGATAACAACCTCCTAGCTTTCTATACTTCGAATATTAATCAAGTCTATTTTTCTTCATGCTTACCATCACCTACCTGTTACTCATTCATCCCATTATTATTTCTTTTCTAGATTATTGCTTCTACCTCTTAATTGATCTCACTGGTTCTAATGTGTAAGTCATTTCTGTTTATTCTCCTATATTCAGTGTTCTTTCTATATAAAATGCAAATTAGATTATTGTCCTTAGGACAGTTTCTAGACTCTTGAACATGTGTACTTTGAGCTCATTTATTATATTTTTTATTTTAACTCTCATATTGCCCCACTTTCATCTTTTCACTTCTGCAAGATTGAAATTCACTGAGATCTGCAGGGATTCGACATGCTCTTACCTATAAGCCTTTATATACACTTCAGTCTGAGATATCAAACTGTTCCTACCTGCCAGTTCTATCTCCACCTTACCCTCCCCTTTTAGCTCTTTTCTACATACTTAGTAGGTTCTAACTTAAATTTTACTTTTTAAATTAAAGCTTCCCTAAAATGCCACTAGCCCAGGCACCCCACACTGAATGTAGTACTCTTATATTTAAGCTCCTACAGCATCCTCTCCTTCACAGTAAGATAGTGTATTATACTTTATTATAATTGTATTTTTCTCTGTAGGTTCTTTAATCAACATACATTTGAACTACTTATGAACAGTTAGAAATTCTTAAACATCTCTACTCTTAACTGTCTATATGTTATGGTTTGAGGAAGGAATGCAGTGCTACAGTCTCAAAAACTTTCTCACCTCAGGCTTGTATTGCATGTTTACTTGATGAAAAATATTTATACTGTAAGGAGGACAGTTTGAGAGAAATGAAAAACCAGGATTCACTGATAATTATGTAATTTTAATATTTATTGTTTCATGAACCCCTATTTTAGTGCATATGCTAATGCATTGGTATTAGTGGGGCCTATATTAATATCAGTAAAAGCTAACATTTGCTAATTACCATATACTAGTCATCATGGCACTTTGCATGCATTTGCTCATCTGTTCATTCACACCTTATTCAAAAGTAGGCATTACTCTTTTTCCTAATCAATTTCCTGTTGCAATAACGGAATGCCTGACACTAGAAAATATACAAAGAAAAGAAATTTTTCACTGTTCTGGAAACTGGAAAGTCCAAGAGCATGGCAGCAGCATTTGGTGAGGGTGATCCAATGGCAGAAGGCAGAAGTGAGCTCATGAGACAGAGAGCACAAGAGTGAGCTGAGTTCACTTTTATAACAACCAACTCTTATAGAAACTAACTCACTCTCATGAAACAGCATTAATGCACTCATGATCCCATCACCTCTTGATGGTCTCAGCTTTTAATGTAGTTACATTAGCAATTAAGTTTCCAACTTATAAAATTGGGGGGACACATTCAAATCATAGCACTCTTATAATCACAATTTACAAAATGAGAAAACTGAAGCTAATAAAGCTTAAGTAACTTGTCAAAGGTTTATGATTTCTCCAAGTGGTGAAGCCAAGAGGCACACTTAGATGCTTAGGTTCCAGGGCTTGCCCCTTGAACCACTCACATGTTTTAGCAAGAGAGTAACTTCTATATGATGGGAAAAGGGTGGTGGTTTATGTGTGAAATAATGTGATTTCAAGAAATCGGCATGTAAAGTAGAAACAAGATCCTATATACCATTTTTCAAGCTGGTTCTATTTATTTATTATCACCTGAATAGCTTGTACTACCTGTCATATTGAACAACATTAAATATTTTTATTTTATATTAACATTCATGATAAAGAGACTTACATTATTGATCTAGGAGATGAAAATGGAAAGCACTGCTTGCCATTCTTTTTATCTAATAAAAAGTACCAAGTGTCTTGTGAAAAATACATTTACTTAATGAGGAAATATCATACAGCCTCCCAGGGCAACACAATCAAGCACCTTGCCAAGAGCTTATTCAAGAACTATGGATTGGATAGTCCCAAATTCTTAATTAAGTGCCCTTTCCTCTAAATTCCCTGAAGTATAGTCCAATTTACTAATAGCTACAAATATAATTGGCACAGAAATGACTTCTTTTGCACTAAAACATCACATATGCCAAGGGAATGAGTACAACAACCGACTGGTGACAGTGATTCTCTAAAGTCTGGGTTGTTAAACTAAGCTCACAAATCCAAGAACAAAACTCTTGTGAGAAAGATCTATACACTATGTGATTGGGATTTGTGAAATGGGTGGCAGACTGAGAGGAAGAGATGACAAATGGGGATGGCTAATACATTTTCCATTTTAGGAGCAGAATACCTTTCTGCATTTCTGTACTTTTGTTTATTCATTTACTCATACGTTTGTTTGTTTACACATTCATGCATGGATGGGTGCATTTTTATGCTTTGTGTGATGAATGCAAATACTTCAGTCCAGGGGAAAGACAGGTATTTTTACTCAAAGAGAAGTACAACTTTTTTCTAGAAATGCTGGACCCACCACCCAACTTAGCAAATTCAAAGTGTCCACTCATCCTAACCTGTTTACTTAAAAACAAAAAGACAAATAAATAAATTGCATACGAGTCTTCTT